>NW_012116377.1:5751669-5821132 GCF_000951035.1 Colobus angolensis palliatus
CCAGCCTGGGCGACAGAGCGAGACTCTGTCTCAAAAAAAAAAAAAAAGAATGGAATCTGAAAATACACAGCAATTGCAGGGGAATCTACTGAAACTGGAAGATTGTTTCTTGGCATGTAGGTGGCCACTGAGCTGGTTTTCTGTGAAATCACTTTTGGGTGCATTTGAAATGGCTCCAACAGGCTGGGTGCGGTGGCTCACGCCTGTAACCCCAACACTTTGGGAGGCCGAGGTGGGCGGATCACCTGAGGTCAGGAGTTCAAGACCAGCTCGGCCAACATGGCAAAACTCCATCTCTACTAAAAATACAAAAATTAGACGGGCATGGTGGTGGGCACCTGTAATCCCAGCTACTCGAGAGGCTAAGGCAGGAGAATCACGTGAACTTGGGAGGTGGAGGTTGCAGTGAGCTGAGATCGCGCCACTGCATGCCAGCCTGGCGACATAGCAAGAAATGGCTCAAGCAGCCCCATGGTCTCTTCCTGTAATCAGGGCTTCCAAATCCACAGGCTGAAAGCCCAGATTATGTTCTGATCCACCGTTTGGGTCATGTATAACAGTGATATGGCTCTCTGTCTCTCCCCACCAAAGGTAGAGAAAACAGGTTGCCTTAAGAAAAGAAGCAAGGAGAAACACATAACTTGAGCTGCATGTTCTTCAGACCAAAACGATGCCTTCTGTAGCATTTTTTTTTTTTTCTTTTTGAGACAGAATCTCGCTTTGTCTCCCAGGCTGGAGTGCAGTGGGGCCATCCCAGCTCACTGCAACCTCAGCCTCCTGGGCTCAATCGAGTCTCCTGCCTTAGCCTCCTGACTATTTGGGACTACAGGCACCCGCCACCAAGCCTGGCTGATTTTTGTATT
Source organism: Colobus angolensis palliatus (assembly GCF_000951035.1). Taxonomy (NCBI): domain Eukaryota; kingdom Metazoa; phylum Chordata; class Mammalia; order Primates; family Cercopithecidae; genus Colobus; species Colobus angolensis. The sequence goes on from NW_012116377.1 coordinate 5,752,533, forward strand.
TTTAGTAGAGGTGGGATTTCACCATGTTGGCCAGGCTGGTCTTGAACTTCTGACCTCAGGTGATCCGCCCACATTGGCCTCCCAAAGTGCTGAGGTTACAGGCGTGAGCCACTGCACTGGGTCTGCTTTCTGTAACTTTTATCTGTAAATCAAGTACTATAGTAGAAAGAAGGTGGGTTTTGCCCCCTGTTATATAATAAGGACATTTTTTCAAATGGTAACTCCTGTGCTGACAAGGATATGTCAAAACTCAAACTTCCATACTTTGCTGATGACAATGAAATGTCAAGTCGAAAAGCATTTTTAGTTTTATGTATTAGGACTCATAAAAATATTGGTATCTTTTGATCTAGAAATCCCATTTTGGTAAGTTTATCTTGAGAATTCCATAGACATCTGTAAAAAGATGTTCATTTCAGTGTTATTTATAAAAGTAAAAAATCGAAGTCACTCTCAAGTCTCCACAATAAGTAGTTGAGTCTTGATGTATCCCCCAATGGGATATTATGCAGTCAATGTAAGTCATGAGTACAAATGATGCGACGATGTGTAAAAATATTCACAGATTATGTATGTGAAGTTACAAGTCAACTCTAAGCCCCCAGCATCCAACCAAGACCTGACACAAAACAGGTATTTAGGCAATGCTTGTTACATTGAAAGTGACCTGCTTGCACGATCTTTCTGTGGCAGCCAGATAGAAAAAGGCTTTGTCTAGTGGAAGGGCTAACCTTGTCCCCACCCAGCCCCTAACACACACCCTGGGAACCATGAGACAAGGGGATGTTGACTGAGCAAGAAGGCAAATTACACTCCCTGGCTGTTCCTGCTGGAAGGCTCATCTGTGGCCGCTCCCCACAAACCTCTGCCCCAGTGTAACACATGTGTTGTGGTGTCCTAGCACGGGCCTCGTGCTGACAAAGGAGTAAGCCCACACCAGGCGGCTTTGTCTTTCCTGGGAGATGGGGTCTGGCTGGAAGAGCCTGAGAGGGCCATGCCCCCTCGGAGCACCCAGCCTGCCCTGGCATCCAGAGCCACACTCGGGGCCACCCCACAGTCTGCTCTGGACAAGTCCACATTCCCCCCCAAGAAAGCAAGCGGAGTGGGCGTGGCCTCCAGCTGAGGTCATCATACACACCGTGTTGTATGTTTCCATTCTCATTCCCTCCGCCCCACTGTGTCTCTGGATGTCACATCCTAGGTGCTGCTCGGTGTGTTTCCTGTGATGAAGAAGAACATTCTATCCATGGAATGTAGAGGAAACACAGAGACCTGGTTGTCCTGTATCTCTTTGGACACAGCCGCGCTCAGGCACCTGGCCACAGAGAGGCTGTCACTGTTCACTGTGGCCGAAGGCCCAGTGGTTAGGACTGCAGGTCAGGCTCTGTGCTCACTGGGGGTGGCCGTGGGGAGCAGCATTTTCCCTGAGGCTGGGGCCAGGCATTGGTACCTGCAGCCTGGGCCAGTCCAGCTCCGGGGAAAGCTTGCACTGCTGTGGGGGTGTTCTGCTCTCCTGGGACCTGCCTGGCTGAACAGAACACTTTTCCCATGCTGTGTTCTTGTATGAAAGCGGATGTCCAGAATCCAGCCTTGGGAGGTCCCCACACTACGTCGGCACAGCCACATTTTGTCCTCTCCAAGCCTCACCTCCACCCTCAGTGTGGGGAGCTTTCCTTCCAGGCCAGCGTCACACCATTGGCCCTGTACTGGTGACTTCATCCTCCACCTGGCATATATTTTCATCCTGAAGTTTACGTGACTCGGACCACAGGCCACTTCCTCTGGGGTGTACCCCCTGCTGCCCTGCACAATCCCCACGGAACTGGAACATCAGGGCCCCTGGAGAGCCCCTGCCTTCCTTTCTCTTGAATTCTCCAAGCTGGAGGGTGAGGCCAGCAAACGGCGACCTGGATCCCGGTAGTCCTCAGAGGGGTTTGTGCGAAGTCCACTCAGACTTTTTAAAACTGGAACTGATACAGACAGATACTATATGATTCCACCTACATGAAGTTCTAGGGCAGTCAAACTCATGAAGACAAAAAGTCAGTGCTGGTTGCCAGGGGGTGGGGGCAGTGAAGAGAGAGTTGCTGAACGAGGACCGTGTTTCAGCTGGGGAGGATGGCAGGGTTCGAAGCTGGACAGTGCTGGTAACTGCATGTCTGTGTGAACGAGCTTCATGCCACAAATGGTGACTTCGGACAGTGAAGACGGTCAATTTAGGTTATGCACATTTACCACAAGTTTTTAAAAAGAGAACTAGGAAACTTGACCTTAAAACTGGATTTCTAGCTTCTCTTGAACATTTGGAAGACTGGGCCACACTGGACCCACATTCCTGTGTGGCCTGGACCTGCCAAGGCCAGGGCTTTCCCCCTCAGAGCTGCCTACTGGCTCCGCAGGCCTCTGAGTGGGCTCCCCACACACGCAAGCAGACTTGCTGTGTGTGTGTCTGGCCCCAGGCCCACACCTGCGTTTTATGAGTCTCTGTATGTGCTTCACCTAGACACTGGCCAACATACAGCAAGTGCTTAGCAAAGGTGTGCTGGGGGCTGGCTGCATGCACGCTTGGAAGATGGTAGAAAGCATCTCCAGGAACCCCCAAAGCCTCAAAGAAGCAGCACAGTACCACTGGTCCACACCCCTGTGTGGCATTCAGTTGTCCACGTAAGAGTTCCATGAATGAAATCTCAGGCCTGCTGCTCCAACCCAAAGCCCTCCATAAGGTCACCAGCATGGCCGGTTTGCAGTATAACCTTCCAGAGCTTTCTCTCTGCTTTGATATCACGTATGAGCCACAGGAAACAGTAGTATTTTGTGGGTTTTTAAAAGCATCAGTGGTGAGCTATGTAGGCGTCATTCAGCAGTTTAAGCTTTTTCTATCCACAGTGGGTCTTGGAGGTCTTCCCAGGCCAGTTCACACAGTTCACGTTGGCAAGTTATTGAAAGGAGACCAAACTAATAATACTTAATTATTTCTGGTTGGCAGGAGTGGTTTGACTTTTAGTTTTTATTTCTACAACCAATATTTACTGCCCACTTATTCTGTGTCTGGTGCTGCTCCAAGCACTTTATAGCAATTATCTCAGTTAAACTCACTAACAAGCCAAAGAGGTGGGGACTTTCACTACCCTCAATTTGCAAAGGAGGCGACTGAGCCTTAAAGAAGTTGAGTCCCCCACAAGAGGCCTCCCTGTGGTGGAGCTGGATTTGATCTGAAGAAGTCTAATTCTGGGGTCTTTGCACTTAGCGGCGGCTTTTCTAGATTTTTCTGAGGTAGCTCCCTTGAACATGTTTTACTTTTTCAATCAGAGCAGAGACGCAGTGTGTATCATTTAAGATGCAGCGAACGGACACAGGCATTTTCTTCATTCCACCTGGTGCCTCCTGAATGGAAGGCATCTTCAGTACTGCCTGCTGTAATTTTCTGCGATGGTGGACGTGTTCTACCTGTGCCCAACCTGTGTGGAAGTGACTGGTTGCGTGTGGCCGTAGAGCACTTGCAGGTAGCTGGTAAGACTACAGAACTGAGTTTTTCCATCTTTTTCATTTTAATTGATGTAAATGTAAGCATAGCTGACCTGTGCAGCTGGTGCAGATTGGGACCTCTCCTTTATGCAGTCACACTGTCTATTGGCATCCAGGGACTCTGTGCCCTGCTGCAGAAGCCCCCCATACCACCCTGCCACTTGGTACTCAGGAGCGCTCACTCCTGCAGGGGCTGGACTGGCCCTCTCCCCTTATGCTGGAAGCTGAGAAGTGTTCCCAGATGGCAAGGGTGCATGGAGAGGGCCAGATAATCCCTTTCTAACCTCTCTGCAGGCAGGCCCAAGGGGTGGGACCCAGGCTGCAAGGTGCTCCAGCCTGGCAGGTGGCGCCTGCCCAGGGCCTCCCTCTGTCTGTCCACGGTTGTGAGCAGTCCAGGGCTGAGTGGGTGCTGAACACTGGAGGCCTGACCAGACTCCACCCCTCCACAAGCAGCATCTCGGGAGGTAGAGTTGTGATTCCAGAAATAAGGCCTCCCAAGGCGTGGCTTGCTCCTGTATTTGCTGGAGGATTCAACGAGAAAGATCTAGGTTACCATTTCCTGCTTCCAGGAACCAAGAACACTTTTTTTTTTTTTAAAGAGACAGGGTCTCACTCTGTCACCCAGGCTGGAGCTGGAGTGCAGTGGTGAAGTCATGGCTCGCTGCAACCTCAAATTCCTGGGCTCAAGCGATCCTCCCGCCTCAGCTTCCCGAATAGCTGGAACTACAGGCGTGTGCCACCACGCTCGGCTAATTTTTTGTATTTTTTGTACAGGTGGAGTTTCAGCGTGTTGCCCAGGCTGGTCTTGAACTCCTGCTTTAAGCCATCTGCCCACCTTGGCCTCCCAAAGTGCTGGGATTACAGGTGTGAGCCACCGCACCCGGCCACACGAGCACTTCTTACGTTATACTTACTTAGATAATATTACCATGTGCCATATGTCAATGCATAATTAATGCCTGTTTTAAGAAGCAGATGATGGGTGGTGGCTCACGCCTATAATCCCGACTGGGGCAGGGGATCACCTGAGGTCAGAAGTTCCAGATCAGCCTGACCAACATGGTGAAACCCAATCTCTACTAAATATAAAAAATTAGCCGGGTATGGTGGTGCACGCCTGTAATCCCAGCTACTTGGGAGGATGAGGCAGGAGAATTGCTTGAACCCAGAAGGCAGAGGTTGCAGTGAGCCGAGATTGTGCCATTGCACTCCAGCCTGGGCAAGAAGAGTGAAACCCTGTCTCAAAAAAAAAAAAAAGAAGCAGTTGATGATTTCACTGTATCCTGGAGGTGGCCAATGATATCCCGGAATTGCAAATGACCCGGGCAGATGTTCCAGTGTGGAGAATACAGGGCCGCTTTGGTCTGCAGCCTCAATTTTCATAATGACCCTTATCATGGCAGTGAGCATTTATTGAGTGCTTCCTGTGTGCCCCGCTCTGTGCTAGCCACCATCCATGCCCTCCCTCACTAATCCTCACAGCACCTTCTGATGTGGGCTTGTGAGTGCCCCTTATTGCAGGTGACAAGGCTGAGCCTTCAGAAAGTGAAGTCACTGCCCAAGGTCGCACAGTGGTGACCTCCACCTTACTACAGTCACACGTCAGCAATTGAAGGTGCAGACCAGCTGCTCCATCTCTTTGCAGAGTTGAACAGGAGAAAATCCTTGTAAGTGGGAGAGATACAGACTAGATTTTTCAGAAGGATCTCCCCCTGGAAGGACGTAAGCACCAAGAGAATGCCAGAACTTACACATTTTTCTCCTCTGAAACCATACAAAGGGAGGGAATGGGAGAAGGCAGGGAGCGAGCGCGTGCTGGAAACCCACCTTTTGCCGGGTATGTTGTGCTATTTCATTTATTCCCCCAACAACTTGAAGAGTAGACAGGCAGGGAGGTGACAGGAGGTAACTACAATCTTAGAATTTGTGTTTCATTCCCTTGCTTTTTTATTTTATGTGTTTATCACATAAGTATGGGTCTCTAAAAATATGTATATTTGCTTTTGCTTGTTTTCTTAACATTATAAAATGGCATCATACTTACCGCAGTCTTCCATGACTTGCTTTCTTCACTTGGTATTTCTTTTTTCTTTTTTTTTTTTTTTGTTATTTAGTTTTTATTTCATAATCATAAACTTAACTCTGCAATCCAGCTAGGCATGGGAGAGAACAAGGAAAACATGGAACCCAAAGGGAACTGCAGCGAGAGCACAAAGATTCTAGGATACTGCGAGCAAATGGGGTGGAAGGGTGCTCTCCTGAGCTACAGAAGGAATGGTCTGGTGGTTAAAATAAAACACAAGTCAAACTTATTCGAGCTGTCCACAGTCAGCAATGGTGATCTTCTTGCTGGTCTTGCCATTCCTGGACCCAAAGCGCTCCATGGCCTCCACAATATTCATGCCTTCTTTCACTTTGCCAAAGACCACATGCTTGCCATCCAACCACTCAGTCTTGGCAGTGCAGATGAAAAACTGGGAACCATTTGTGTTGGGTCCAGCATTTGCCATGGACAAGATGCCAGGACCTGTATGCTTTAGGATGAAGTTCTCATCTTCAAATTTCTCCCCATAGATGGACTTGCCACCAGTGCCATTATGGCGTGTGAAGTCACCACCCTGACACATAAACCCTGGAATAATTCTGTGAAAGCAGGAACCCTTATAACCAAATCCTTTCTCTCCAGTGCTCAGAGCACGAAAATTTTCTGCTGTCTTTGGAAACTTGTCTGCAAACAGCTCGAAGGAGACGCGGCCCAAGGGCTCGCCGTCGACGGCAATGTCGAAGAACACGGTAGGGTTGACCATGGCTAGTAGTACAAGAATTTCCTCGGCGGCAGCGTCTGCAAAGCCCACTTGGTATTTCTTTTCTAAGATTCATCAGTGCTGCTTTGTGCAGCTCTAGTTTATTTGCTTTTCGCTACTGTGTGATCATCCGTTTGCCACAATGTATCCATTCTCTAGTTATGACAACGGGGCTGCTGTGAACAGTCCCATTCCTGTGTCTAAGAGCTTCTCTTGAACATATATCCTGGTGTGGAATTGCTGGGTTGTAAAGTATGGAAATTCAACCTTACTGGATACCAAATTGTTCTCCCAAGGAGGTTGTACTAGTTTCTCTCCCTCCTGTTGCAACATGTATGAGTTTGGGACTTCTTTTAGATCTAAAAATGGGGACTAAGGCAATTCTTCCTTTCTGCTCCTAAAACAAAGGCTTGTTCCACTCTGGTGTTCATCAACAAATGACTTTAATTCTTCCACTGGGTCTGAATGAGCCAAGACTCCCACATCGGACTCCTCCAGATCCATTGTGTGGTTCTTGAGGCTAGAGGCCCCACAGTGATGGTCTGTCTTGTTGCCCTGACCACACATTCTGCAAGATTCCTCCTTTCTGGTGCTGGCTGACCTCCTGTGGGTTGGCCAGGAATGCAGGGCAGACACCCTAATTGTAAGGGAGGGAAGTGTCTGTCCTCTTCACAGTCCGGTGCTCCCATCTCTCCAGAGCCTCAGCTGGTGTGCCTCCTGTGACTGGCTGCCTTAGTCACCCGAGGAGAGATGACCAGGAAAATCCAGAGAGAAGGCATTTGCTGGACTGAGGGGAATAAACGGCCCATGGAAAGGTGGATTGCTCCTTGGACCTCTTCACCTGGAGGCTGTCAAGTTGGGACAGAGCCAAGACAAGAGCCCTTTTTCAAACGTGTTCTTTCATCTTTTAATGGAGTTGGTTTATTTGGCAGGCTAGCAAATCCTGCAGGGCCCCTGTGCGGCCACTCTGGAGGGTCAGGGAGACACTGTGTGGCCGGCACCTGCAAAGGAGCAGGGGTGAGAAATGAGGAGAAATGTATGTCTGTGCAGAACCCCCAGTGGAGAGCGTGTGGGCTCAGAGTTAGGGTAAATGAAGGCACAGGCACAGACCCCTGATGGGAGAGGCAGTGGGCGACGTTTCCATGGTGAAATGGAATACTGGGAGCTGGGTGCCCTGGCGCCTCGTGGCAGCGCCTCCTTACTCTAGGCTGGCCTCGCTGGCATTCGTCTTTGAGCTGATGAGGGACCAGACCAGTCCCAGGTTAGCACCTGAATCTACTTTCCTGCATTTTGGATAACACATATTGTGTCTTTCCTCTGGTTATAAAAGTGAGACGACCTGATCAAGGTAGATTCGAGGGAAAACAGCACTGCATCAAGGCAGCCAGGGAGCCCACAGGATTAAGGGAGTGGGCTCCACAATTAGACTCCTTAGACCAACCCGGCTCCACCACAGGAAGGGCTCCAGCAGGCCTTTCTACTTCAGGCCTGGGCCTCCTGCTCTGCAAGGAACACCCACTTTCCTCTGCAGGGCCGCAACACCATGCGATTGGGAGGCAGGCTGGAGGGGCTTGGCCGCCCTGCCCTCTTTACTGGGCTCTTCAGTGGCTTGCTCCACATCAGCACACCCAGCCAGGTGCAACTGCGCACCCAGCCACTCCATCCCTCTGCTCAGAGGCAAAGCTTCCCCCTCTGAACCCTGGAAGTCAGAGCGATGGCTGCATAGGGTCCTTTCTCCCTAGGGAGGCATGGACTTGGTGGATGAAACTTTTGACAAGACTTTTCTATAATGGTCTTGCGGAGACAGTGATATAATGAGGCCAAATTTTAAAAAATGCGAACATCCCTCTTGTGCCTAAAACTGTCCTCAGCCTTCCCTCTCTCCAGGTAGAGGCCAGCATCCTTACCATGGTCTCAGGCCACATCCTCCCAAGACACTGACACCTCTCCTCCTATGCAGGGGCCTGCATCTGCCTTGCTTCCCAGGCCTGAATCCCCCTCACTCTTGTTACCGGAAGGGGGTCCTTATCCAGACTCCAAGAGAGGGTTCTTGGATCTCACGCAAGAAGGAATTTAGAGGGAGTCCATAGAGTAACATGAAAGCAAGTTTATTAGGAAAGTAGAGGAATAAAAGAATGGATACTCCATAGACAGAGCAGCCCTGAGGGCTGCTAGTTGCCCATTTTTATGGCTATTTCTTGATGATATGCTAAACAAGGGATGGATTATTCATGCCTCCCCTTTTTAGACTATACTGTGTAACTTCCTGACGTTGCCATGGCGTCTGTAAACTGTCATGGCGCTGTTGAGACTGTAGCAGTGAGGACAACCAGAGGTCACTGTTGTCGCCGTCTTGATTTTGGTGGGTTTTAGCCGGCTTCTTTACTGCAACCTGTTTTATCAGCGAGGTCTTTAGGATCTGTGTCTTGTGCCAAGCTCTTATCTCACTCTGTAACTTAGAATACCTCCATCGTCTGGGAATGCAGCCCAGTAGGTCTAAGTCTCATTTTACCCAGCCCCTGTTCAAGATGGAATTGCTCTGGTTCAAATACCTCTGGTACTCTCACCCTCCTTCCCCCTACCACTCCTCCCAGCTCTGCTTAGACAGCCCTGGGCTGGAGAAGTCACTGAACCTCCTGAGACCCAGTCATGGTGTCCGTCAATGCACTCGGTGGCCTCATAGACATGAGGTCTCCAGTGGACATTTGCTGCCATTTGTTGTGGTTACTTCCAGGGTCAGGGTCAGCCTCTGCCCAGCCCTTCTGTTCCCATTGTATCTCACTTGTAGAAATTTGTGAAGTCTTCAAAAGAACATTTCCCAGTGGCCTCCCTGTTTGCACATCTGCAGGTGCTGGTGAGTGTAAACAACCTGTCCCTGCGTGACACGGAGCCAGACCCTTCTCAGGACTCACCTGGGCTGAGCAACTGCAGGCACATATCACCAAGAAATCCGGGCGGGCTTGTAGGGAAGATACCAGCCCTGTGTTTTCACAGTGGGTTCTTTATCTTCTTAAGGCTTTTCTTTCCCTCCTCAATCTTCCTTCCCTGCTTCCTGCTGTGTTTTGCCCTGAGCTGTAAGAGTGACAACCCTGGGTCTGGAGTTCACATCCTGTACTCAAGCCCCTTCCCTGTGGCTCACTCACTGGGGGCTGAGCTCCACCCTTTAGTCTCTCCAGGATCAGTTTCCTTTGCTAGAAAATGGGAAAGGAATCCCTACCTCACAAGCTTGTGGGGATCAAATGAAACAAACTCTGGGAAAAGTGCTTTGTGGGTTATGAACTCTCACACAAATACCACGTGCTGTTTTTACTGCTTGTTAAAGGCTTCACCTCGCTTTCCTTATGCAAAGCTATATTTTACCAGCTTTTTCTTCTGTAAGAAAATGAATGCTAAGTAAGCCTGGTTCCCTGAAAAAAGGGAAGTGAAGCGAGAGGTCAGCTCTTCCCATTCCAGCAGTAACAGGATCACCAGCTTTCTGTAGGTTCCCGGGGGACTCTTTGCACATGGTAATAACATGGAAAGTTATTTTCAGACAGAAATATTTTGTAAGAGACTATTTAATCATTCAACAAAGAATTATTATGAATTTATTATACTTTTCATCAAATGCAGCACTGGGGTGTTTAAGAGTACCTAAGATCTGTTTTAATTGGGTGTGGTAAGACACACAGACATGAAAATGACTGTCATGAGGGGAGAAGTGTATTCCATTAACAGGTCCCTAGAAACAGATGGCAAAGCACTCCATGCAGGGCCCTGCAGGGGAGCACTGGGTGGGTCAGGGGCCAGAGGGAGAGGGGACTGTGGGCGGGGCTTTTATTGTGGCTTCCAAAGGGAAGAACAGGTGAGGCGCAGTGAGCAGGTTTAGGTTTGATTAGTTTGAAGAATTTCAGGGCTCTGAGATGCAGGGCTGTCCTTAATTGTCTGGTGCCTGGCCTTGAGGTGATCAGGACAGGGGGACAGTGGCCTGGAGCAGGAGAGTCTGATAAAGGTGGTTGAAGTCCCATCCACCATGGGGTGGGACTGTCTTTCCAGGATCAGCAAGGCCTGAGATGTTAAAGCATCAAAGTACAGAAAATTTAAAAATATAGTTAATACATAGAGACACAAAACTAAAAGCATGGTGGTGTGTTGTGCGCCTGTAGCCCCAGTACTTGGGAGGCTGAGGCAGGGGATTGCTTGAGCCCAGGAGTTTGAATCCACCCCGGGCAACATAACAAGACTTTGTCTGTAAAACAAATATGTAAATACATAAATAAAACCGGGAGAAAAAGAATTCTCGTTGCAGATGCAAAGCTACTTCTCAACAAACTCTGTTTCCATGTTGGCCAAGGAAACATATGCATCAGCTATAGCTAGAGTAATGGAATTGAGTTTCTTTGGTAAGTGGCCATTATGGAAACATTGCCGACAATTCATTTCAACAGACATTGATCAAACACCCACCTTCTGCTAGGCCTGTGCCAGGAACCTTAGGGAATGCACAGGTGAATAAAGTATGATCCTTGCTCTCCAAGACGGCCCTGGCAGACATGGGCACATGCACGCTGCATTCCCTCCCTGAGTCCATGCAGACATCATTGTTCACTCGGGACTCTTTTGCGCCGCATCCAACCACACTTGCCTTAGAAGTCGCCGCAGCACAGAGCAACAGGCAGCCTCTGCCACCAACCAGAGTCATGTGGCACCCCTGCTCTCAGGACCCTCCATCTGTAGGGCGGGGGGTGGTGCTGGAGGAGGACTGTGATCAACTCACATGTGACAGGGGCAAGAAGTGCTTCAAGGGTATGGAAGGGTTATGTTGCCTTTGAACTTGCAGTAGCTTCTTCTCCAATCTGCCTGCCCACCCCAAGCTCTCCATGACCCACCTCCTCTTCCGGAAGCTGCACCTGCATTGAGGGAATTACAATGGATGCCGTGGATGACGGGATTTAAAGGGCCTTAAAGGACTGGGGCAGGGTGAGGACATCAAGGAGAGGCTGCCTGTTCAAAGGCACAAGACAGGAACGTGTGCGCATGCTTCAGGAACTGTGGGCAGGTGGTGTGCATGTGGCTCAGAATGTGGCAGAGGAACCAGTAGAAACCTTCCTGGGAGGCTGAGAATACTGGGCTGGGATGTGCAGGCTGCATTCTCAAACAGTGGGGGCTGTCGGACCACAACACCATCAGAGCAGCTTCCAGAAGAGGAGGTGGGTCATGGAGAACTTGGGGTGGGCAGGGAGATTGGAAAAGAAGCTACTGCAAGTTCAAAGAAAACAAGGGTCTCCACCCCTACCAGGATATGACATGCAAAGAAGGAGACTGGATGTAGAAATCTAGAAGGACTTGGGGACCAATTGGATGTGGAAAGAGAATTAAAGTCAAAGATGACAGCCCTGTTTTGAGCCTGAATAATTTGGAAGGCTTACCAGGCTGTTCACCACTATTGAAGCCCAGAAAGAGAGCCAATTATTTGCAAGCAGTCTGAGGAACTGTGGAACAGCCAGGAGAGTCTGACCATGGGTTGGCAGGATGGATCTGTAGCTCTGGAAAGAAGCCAGAGTCAGAAACGGTTTATCCAGGAGATGCCTACATTACCATCAGAGTCAAAGCATGGGAGTGATACGCTTGGACCAGGGAGAGCTCGCAGAGTGACCTGAGGCCTCCTGCACGTAACGTGTGTCAAGGGCAGGCTCCTATAATGCCTCAAGAATATGGGGGCTGACTTAGGAATAAGCAAACTAGCGGAGCTGAGTGGAAATCCAGAAATAGACTGGGTTCCAGTGAAAAGGGAACTTTAACACATGATAAGGATGACACTGCAATTCAGTGAAGCAGTGAAGGACTTGCTCATAAATTCTGCTGAGACAATTACGAACCGTCTGCATTTTGGAACTTCCTATAGATGGTGGTTGCAACCACACTGTGGATACAATAAATGCCACTAAATTGGTACACTTTAAAATGGTTCATTTTATGTGTGGTGAATTTTCTGAATTGAAAAAAAGTCTGGTAACCTGACACCAAGACAAAATCCAAATGGGTCGAAGATTAGAATATAAAACAATGAAACTATATCTAGAGATGGATGGCGGTGATGGCTGCACAAGAATGTGAATGTATTTAATACCACTAAACTGTACATGTAAACTGGTTAATGTTTTAGGTCATGTATATTATACTGCAAAAGAAATGTAAGTCACAGAAAATATGGCTGAATTCTTTTGTAACTGGGGAGTGGGGAAGGCCTTCATCACCAAGAATCAAAATTCAGAAGCCATAAAATGAAAAGACTGATAATTTGACTAATCAAAAATAAGAATCTCAAAAGAAACCAAAAATAAGAATTCTTCTGCTTGGCTAAATACAACGTAAAGAAAGCCAAAAGACAAATGACCAACTAATGTACAAAGAGCTCCTAAATGTCAAGAAGAGATGCAAAACCCCTACAGAAAAAAATAAGCAAGGACATGAATACTCAGTTTACCAAAAAAGAAGTAATGGCTCTTAAAATCTGAGATGTTCAACCCCACTTTGTCTCCTATCACATGAGCAACAACCTAAATGCCAAACACACAGTCTGCTGGTCACGCCAAGGGAAAGAGACCCTCTCTGGCATCTCACTCATAGAGTGAAATGTGACACTCCCATATGGAGGGGAATTTGGTTATACCTACAAAAATTGCATATGCATTTACATTTCAGCTAAGCAATCCTGCATCTAGGCACATACCCTGAAGATACACCAACATGCAGATGACATAAAATAGTCCAAGTTTATCCACTGCAGCCAAGTGTTTAATAAATAAGAGCTTGGATACAATCCAAATGTTTCCAATGAGAGAGTGCTTGAAGAAACTACGGTTCACCCCCACAGAGGCGTACTACGCAGCAGTAAGGCAGCATGGAGGCAGGTCTGGGGTCTGTGGCACAGAGTGACCTCCAGAATATGTTAAACGTGGGTGAAAAAAAACCTGGTAGAAATCCAGAAATAGACAAGACTGTTTCTAGAGTAGGATGTGTGGCGTACTATCTTTTAACTAAGAAAGGAGGAAAAATAAGAATAGATGGGTAGATGGATAAATAGATTAGACAGAGAATAGATAGATGATAGACTAGATGGATAAATGGATGGATGGATGGATGGATGGGTGGATGGATGGATGGATGGATGGATGGATAAACAGGTAGTTTTCTTATTTTTGCAAAAAGAAATGATTAGAGGAAAAAAACAGAAAATAATTAGAATGATTAACCCCAGGGAACGAGCGGGGAAATGGAGGAGATGGGGTAGAAGTGAGACTTCACTGGATGAATTTTTAAATATATTTCTGACCGTTGTATCAGATACATGTTCTCATATTTGGAAAAGAAAATTAAATTGAAAAGCAAAAAGGAAAAACCTATAATTGGAAAGAAATTTAATTTGAAATTAATGCATCTAATTATCAAATTAGTAACATAAGCACACAGAGAAAATAATTATAACCTGTCTGTAAGAATTTGAACTTCAAACTGAATACTCTGGTCATATTATTATTGAACTATATTCTAAAGACAAAAAAATGCAAAGCAATTCTAGCTTCTTGCCATAGGCTTATTATTGGTGGCAATATTGGTATTGTAATTTTGACACTATGCTATAAGTAAATATGTTAATGCTATTAGGAACCAAGATTTTCAGTGCCAAAGAAAATAGATAAAATACAAAATCATAGAAGGTAAGAGAAAACTTTAGAACATTGATTTCTCCTTCTTTGTTTGTTTGTTTGTTTTTGACAGCCTTGCTCTGTTGCCCAGGCTGGAGCCCAGTGGCATGATCATGGCTCACTGCAGCTGTGACCTTCTGGGCTCAAACGATTCTCTCACCTCAACTTCCTGAGTATCTGGGACTACAGGTGTGCACCAGCATGCTAGGCTAATTTTTTGTATTTTTTGTAGAGATGGGGTTTTGCCAAGTTGTCCAGGCTGGTCTCAAACTCCTGGGCCCAAGAGATCTGCCCATATTGGCCTCCCAAAGTGCTGGGATTACAGGCATGAGCCACTGTGCCTAGCCAGAACATTGATTCATAGTTGAAAATATCTATATGGACTCATGTGTTTTAAGAATTAAGTTTTCTTAAGTCTCACGTAAAAAAAAAAAAAAAAAAAGAGTTAAGTTTTCCAGCTCTGCCTAATGAAGGGCATGAAAGCAAGGGCACCTCGGTTGCATTGGACACTCCCAACTTTAAATCTTGATTTTTAAACACTGAAAGGAACTGGGGCTCCCTGGAGAAATGGTTAATTCCAAGTCTGGGACAAGGAAAGTATAAGGTGAGCCTGGTACATTTGTGTTGAGGAATGGGGGAAGTTCTTGATAATGAATGGGAACACAGGAACAAGCCAAATGACACCATGAGGGGAAACAATCAGATACAGGATATGGGGCATTTACTAGCCTGGCCTCTCTAAGACTAAAGAAACATAGCAAACAAATACAGCATATGAATTTTACATCTTGGTTCTAAAACACCAGCTGTAAAATACTTGCAGACAACTGGGAAATTTGAATTTAGATTGTATATTAGATGATATTAGAGAGCTATTGCTAATTTACTTAGGCAGGAAAATAGTATTGTAGTTATGAAGAGAATGTCACTAAGCATGCTGAAGTGTTTAGGGTGAAATGTTATAGTACTTATGGATGATTTTTATAACACTTTTTTATTCGGAAGTACCTTCAACTTCAAAGAAAGTTTGCAAGAATAGTATAAAGAACCCCTGTAGATTCTTTACCCAGATTTGTCCATTGTTTCTTCCTTCCTTCCTTCCTCCCTCCCTCCCTCCCTCCTTTCTTTCTTGCTTTCTTTTCCTTCCTCCCTCCATTCCTTCCTTTCTTCCTTCCTTCCTTCCTTTTCTTTCTCTCTCTCTTTCTTTCTTTCTTCTCTATCTTTCACTATCTTTTTTTTCTTTTTTTCTTTTTTTTGAGATAGAGTCTCCCTTTTGTCCAGGCTGGAGTGCAGTGGTGCGAACACAGCTCACTGCAGCCCCAACCTCACAGGCTCAAGTGATCCCAAGTAGATAGGATTACAGGTGTGCACCACCACGCCACTAATGCCCAGTTAATGTTTTAAATTCTTTTTTAGCAACAGGATCTCTCATTATATTGCCCAGGTGGGTTTCGAACTCTTGGGCTCAAGCGATCTTTCCACCCTGGCCTCCCAAAGCACTGGGACTACAAATATGAGCCACCTTGCCCAGCCTGCAACTTACTCTTACAAGATTCAGCCATTTTTATATTATAAATGTGTATATATACAGCAAATAAAATGATAACAACGTATTCTTTCAGTGTTTTTGTTCATTTGAAAGTTTTGTAGTAAGAAGCTGGGGAGGAGCCCTATTTCAAACATTGGAAGATCAGGATATAGTGTCGAGTGAACAAAGCCCCACACAGAGCAGGATCTGTTATGTGTTTCTTTGTGTTTAAGACTGGGGTAAAAATCAGGATTTGTATTTGTATTTGCTTACAAAGAGGCTGAGACACTAAGAGAAGAGTTTAGGGGAAGATGGGGAATTGGGTGGATGGGAGGAGGTGGAAAAGGGACCGTCAGTGTACATCTTTCATATCACTTTGATTTTGTACCATGTGAATCAAGTGTCTTTTGAGATGCAATTTTTAAATTAAAAATGAATGAATGAATGAATAAGTACAGAAATTAGCCAGGGAGGAAAACAGACAAAGACAACACAGCCAGATGAGAAGGAGGAGAGCCAAGGAAGTCCATTTCCAGGCACACCCCATGACAAGGTCAGCAGGAGCATGTGGTGCTGAGTGAGCCAAGAGCTCAGAAGAGGATGGGGTAAAGGCCCACTGGGGTGGACTCAGCTGAGGGTTGCATGGAGCCTCCAGGGCTGGAGAGAGAATGTAGGTGGGGAAAGGGCCATGAGTGTGAATCACCCCTTAAGGGGGAGGGGAAGAGGGAGGGAAGAGGGCGGCTTGCAGGCTGTGGATGAAGGAGGGAGGACAGGGATGTAGCTGACATGGGGAGCAGGCTGGGCTGGGAGTGGTTGGAATCAGAAAGGGGAATGCTTCCAACATAGAGGGCAGTTTTGGACTGTCCCCTTGTTTTCAAAAAAGATGAGTGATACTATGTCCCCAGGGTTATGAGGTAGCATTGCAAGTTTTGGGAGCATAGAAACATACAGAAGAGATGCCCAGATGAACTTGTTTGGAGACCAAGCCTGTGGGAAGAGGGAGCCTGTCACTGGGCAGCCCTGGTGTTGCCTTGGCTCAGCGGAGGAGCAGGGGCTGTGTGCAGACAGATGTTCCACATGGATATGGGGGATCATGCCTCAAAAATTCAACACAGAATCACCATCTGACCTAGCAACACCACTTCTGGGTATATACCCCAAAGAATTGAAAACGGGGACCTGAAGAGAGATTTGCACACCCATGTTCACAGCAGCATCATTTGCAATAACCAAAAGGCAGGAACAGCCCAAATATCCGTCAACAGATAAATGTATAAACGCAACATGGTCCATCCACAGAATGGAATATGATGCAGCTTTATAAAGGAAGGAAATTCTGACATACATGACTACATGGATGCACCTTGAAGATACCGTGCTATGTGAAATAAGCCAGATACAAAAAGGACAAATATGACCTGATTCCACTCAAATGAAGTCCCTAGAGCAGTTAAATTTATAGAAGCAGAAAGTGTAATAGAGGGTTCCAGGGGTCTGGGGGAAGAGAGAGTAAGAAGGAAATAGGAGTTGGGGTTTAATAGCTAGTATGAGTTTGCCAGGGCTTCCATAATGAAGGACCCCAGACTGGGGCCTCGACAACAGACATTTATTGTCTCACAGTTCCAGAGGCTGGAAGTCCAAGATCAGGGCATCAGCAGGGTTGGTTTCTCCTGCATGCTCTCCTTGTGTTGTAGATGGCCACCGTCTCCCTGCATCCTCACATAATCTTCCCTCTATCTGGGTTGTAATCCCCTCTCCTTACAGGACACCAGTCATTTGGATTAGGGCCCACCCTAAGGACCTCGTTTAAGTTAATCACGTTTTTTAAGACCCTGTCTTCAAATAAGGTCCCATTCCAAGATCTTGGGGGTTAGAGCTTCAACATATGGATTTGGGGGACACAAGTCAACCCATATCAATAGGTGTGGAGTCTCAGCATGGGAAGGTGAAAAAATATAGAGTTGCACAATAATGTCCTTGATGCCACTGAACTGTACATTTAAAAATGGTTCAAACAGCAAAATTTATGTTATGGATATGATAGCACAGTAAAAAGTAAAAATAAATTTTAAAAGAGAAAAATACTCAGAAGGGCAAGGGAAAGGGGAATGTTGCTGAGAGGGTAGTGGGACCCCCGGGCCCAGTGGGATGGTCAAAGAGACCATGGGATGGTGGCTGGGAAGGTGGGTGCGGGGGACGGGCCAGTGGGAAACACAGGAGCTTGGGGCCTGACAGCAGGAGGGTCTCCAAGCTGGAGGTCTGGGCAGCCTGTCAGTTCCAGGTGGTGGCCGTTATTAGTGCAGCAGCCTCCCCAGAGGTGGCAGAGGCTTAATGAGTGCTTCAGGCTCTCAGCAGGGAAGGTCTGGGCAGCCCCTCTGGCTGTGTGGTCCCAGTTCTCCAGAAGCGCTTTCTTTTTTGCAATTTTCAAACCATCACAGCTGCTTTCGGCCTGAATGTGAAGCCACAGCCAGTGAGTTGTTTCTATAGCGACTGATGTCCTTCAAAGAGGGAGAAAGTGGAGGGCCCTGAGGAAAGAACAAGGGGGTGAACAGCACAAATAGGTGACAGATTAAACCCAAGAGGGAGAGAGTGTGACCTAGTTTCACTGCAGCTTCGTCGAGAGCTTTCTGGCAAGTACACCCGATGACTGCATATTATTTTATGTTTGTCATGTTATCTTCACATAAAGCTGTAAGATGAGGGGCTAAGTGTACCACTCTACCTGGTGAAAGGCCAATATTCAGGCACAGCTGCCAGGGGCAAGGAACAGGGAAAATGCAGGAAAATTCTGAGCCGTCTTCGTCTTACTCCTGGCCACTTTGCAGAAAACTAGGCATGCTGAGGCTGTCTGTGCACCTATCCTTTTTCCCTTCCTTGGAAACCAACCCCAAGGGAGGCTTTGTAGTATTTACACCCTGGCTCGTTGCTTCCTAGTGGTGTGATCTTGAGCATGTTCCTCAACCACTCTGTGCCTCAGTTTCATAATCCATAAAAAGTGGGGAGAAGAATTCCAACATTCAAGAGTGGCTGGAAAGGGTTAAATGAGGTGACACGTTCAGGCGCTCAGGAGAGAGAGGCGGGTGACTGCAGTGAGGAGACCTCTGGGCTTGGGCAGGAGTCAACCTGGTAACTGCAGCTCTCTCTCATCTCCCATTCCTTTCCAGTTGGCCACGGACAGAGCGAAGGGGAGAGGATGGTAGTGTCTGACTTCCACGTTTTCGTCAGAGATGTGTTGCAGCATGTGGATTCCATGCAGAAAGACTACCCTGGGCTTCCTGTCTTCCTTCTGGGCCACTCCATGGTAAGCAGACCACAGAAGACCCACATCAGATCCACCCTGGCTTCCAGCCTTGCAGGGGGAAGGGGGTGGCCCTGACTCCCCACCCCTCCCCCCGCTCTCTGCCTGCTGGCATGATGTCTCCCTTTGTGCACTGCACTTGGAGTTCCTGGGCGATTCCGTGCTTAGGAAACAAGGGAGGCTGCCAGCCGGTCCTTACGGAGCAGCTTGAGTACGTGGCCTTTTGGAAAACTGATCTTTCTCTCAACGCTCTTTGGACCACTTGGTGCCATTTCATAGTGAGGCTACTAAGAGCCACTTCTTGGAGGAGGCTCCTTCATCAATAAGAAGCACAAAAAATGTCCCCAAACCTTGTGTGCTTTTTTCAGCATTGAATGATAACTAGGGACAAAGGGTCCCCTTGGAAAAAATTGCTTAAAGCTTATTCCAACTCCTTCCACCTTTTAAATATGTAAATCGAGCAAATATCATCTCAAAATGTAATGGAGGAAATGTAATCTTAAATCGGGATCCTTAAACCGGCAGCCTCCAGGTCAAATCTACCTACAGAAAAAGTAGGCTGGTTGGCTGACCAAGAGATATCGAACTGCTTGAATTTATATCCCTGGGGACATTTCACCAGGGTAGGCGTTGCCTCTCGCCCCTTGGTCACTGCCTGGCTCTGTCCTTAAGTTTCTCTTACCTGCCCGGCCCCTGTGAGCATTTGCAGTTGCAACCCTTGCTTTTAAGCACCTTTGTGCTTTAGCAAACAGGTGAGGCCTCTCTCCAGCACCATCCACATTCACTCCCATTTTTCTTGGAATTTAAATTTCTAGGACCTTTACTAAACCAGGAAAAAGTATAGTATAGCAATCTATTATTATGATCACATTACCCCCCACCAAAAAAAAAAAAAAAAAAAACTCTCCTATTAAGCCTGTTGGGATGGATGAATTGGGGTTCCGCCAGCTTTGGGCTCGAAATGAAGTGGGAATGTGTTATTGTTTAACTTGCGGCCCACAGGCAGGAACCTTATTTATAACTCTCTGAAATGTTTGCTCTTGGAAAACCCAGAGAAAAAAACATGTGTAATAAAATAATTGCAGATCTAGTTTATCCAACATTTGATGGTGCCTCTTCCAAGGTAGTCCTCCTCAGGGCTCTTGGCCAGGACTGCAGCTTAAGAGGACTGCATTGGTCATGTTTATTAGAATTACGGCATTGGTCATGTTTATTAGAATCGTGTGCGCTGGTGCAAGCCGAACACAGCAGCTCTGCCCGTTCTGCATTACAGGGAGGTGCCATCGCCATCCTCACGGCCGCAGAGAGGCCGGGTCACTTCGCCGGCATGGTACTCATTTCACCTCTGGTTCTTGCCAATCCTGAATCTGCAACAACTTTCAAGGTAAAAGGACTTTCCAGTCTGTACAATTCCTGCAGGTTTCCTGGGACATGGGGCTTGCACTTGTAGCCTGAGTCTGTGTAAAAGGGCCAAAGGCCATCCTTGGACCTCAGACACTATTGCGTAAGGGTTTGGACAAATATCCCACACTGTTGCCACCGGAGTTCTGTAGTTTCTAAAGGCAGGTGCCATTTTCCCCCAAGACAAAAGGATAATGCCTTCCTGTTGGTGCATGTTTTATTGATGAACTTTAAAAGGAGAAGAGGTTAGGCTTGTTATTAGTCCAACAAAGTCACGTTTGCTAACAAGTCACACTCAAGGCCTGGGCTGTTTTTCATTGACTGTTTGCCAACTTCAGCAGAAAGTGAGCAGTGAGAGGAACTGCAGGTGCTCCTAACTGCAGTACGGAGTCGCATTCACTGCTTTACTCCTCCGCCCCAGGCACTTTCGACCTCTGACTGTTAGGGATCCGTCATTTTGTTTTTCTGGTTGGAATGACCCATAGGAATGACATACCCCGTTAGGTGCTGGGACTCTGGGCTGCTTTTGCCAAGGCAAATGAACCAACAAATGATACCTAGAGGTGGAGCAGGCACCTTCTGTCCCTGAGAAAGGAGATGAAAACAGTGGCCTCGGCAGGGCTGCTTGCTTGTGACTCTGGCTTGTTGACAAGGTATTGGTTTAGACCCGGCCTTGGGATCATCAGACTTAAGGTAGATGCATAGCCCCAGTGAGGGTGGAGAATCCGTGTATCCACAGGGAATCCTCAGTCTCATCCCCAGTGCTGGGCAGGGGCTGCTGCCTCATGAGCCAGTTCCAGAGACTCTCAAAAGAGAAAGAGGGGAGGCAGTAGGTCATGGGGCCAGGTGCGCTGGGCAGCCATCACCCACAGGCTTACCCTATGGACTATGGGATCATTTAAATAATGACATTAGCTCTTATTCCCCTACCCCACTCTCCTCAACAGAGCACAGGGAACGAAACCTTATAACAACATCCTGAAAGGGTTTCCTTCAGCCCATGACCACAGACTTGCTCCTGGCTCTAGAGACAGTCTTTCAATTAAATACAGAAAATCTCAGCCATGTGAAATGGGGCTGGTCTTGGCAAAAGAGAAATCAGGGACTATCTGATAGTTTAGCCAGAGAACGATGATTTATTTAGTTTGCAAGAGAGATGGATGATATCTCATTTGAATTTTACTCCAGTTTAAGGAAATCATGGACTTACTGAAATCGACTATCATGAGTGAATTTCAGTGCAGTGTGGGACAGTACCAGGGGTCTGTCACAGAGTGAGGTCCCTTAGCATCACAATGCCTGGATGTGCACTACTTCATCATTGAAATGTGCGGGGGGAGGCATGACCTACTCAACATCTCCCGTGACTATGGTTCTAATTATTTAAGTAGAATAAGCAGGCCCAGACTCAGCATCAGGGGCGTTCCTGCTGCGTTCCATGAGATTTGCTGTATGCAGGTCTGCAAAATTCAGCCAATGCCAGGCATGCACTGTGCTCCTCTCCCAGGCATTGTCTCACTTAACTCCCCTCCAGCCCAGGAGCAGATTATAGCAGCACTTTCCGGGTGGGAAAACCTGGGCTTAGGAAGGATGAATGGCTGGTCAGGATTGTGCAGCCCTTGTGATGGGTTTGAATCCATCTAGGATATTTCCCCAGGGGAGAAAATGGATGTTTCTGCAATCGGTGTTTTCCCCTTGCAGAAAAGCCAGGGACTGCAGGACTTTTCAGATAAAGTGCACCAGGGGTACCCTGGCAGGTGGTCCTGGAGGTGGAACGAACAAGGTTTCCTCCTAGAGCCCCCTGGGCTCCATACTGACCAGGGGAGGGGGCACTTCTGGGCAAGGCCACCACTGTGACCTCTCAAAGCCTTGTGCAAATGGATCACCTTGTGACATCAGGAGCCAGCTGCCCCTGGGGGAACACAGGTCTCCTCTTATTAACCAAGACAAATTAGGTTTCCCTTTGCCCCAGACTTGAGGGCCCAGCCTCCACTCCCTGAAATCTGTTGCTGCTCCTGCATCTCTGGCAATTTTGGCTGACAAAGTCCATGATGCATTCGTCCACCCTGCCCCTGGAAGGCTTCATCACTCTTGGCACATTTTCTAGTCTTATCTGACAACCTTCCTGAAAGTCTCACAGGATCTATTTTTTAATGTAATTTAAAAGTTTTAAGAATAAGACATTTCTACGGTTCAAAATTCAAAAGATATGAAAGAGGATGCAGGGAGAGTCTCTCTCCCCATTGGCATGGGCAGCAACCCATGGTACCAGCGAGAGTCTCTGCATCTCCCATCAATGCTCACTCCATTTGTTCTTCTTCACACAAATGGGAGCTTGCTCCATACATGTCGGGGGTACTCTGTGTTTGCTTTTGTTCTTTTGGTTGGTGTGTTTGTTGTTGTGGGTTTTGGGTTTTATTTTGTGGTTTTGCTTAGCAACCTTTTGGTGCTCCTTCCCCATCAGGACCTACCACGGGTCCCACTGCAGGGATAGGTCCTGGATTAGGGAGGGTGCCCTGGGGTCATTTCTAGTTGTTCGCTCTTATGAGCCTCAATGATGGAACAATTCCTAGAGCCCACCTCCTCCCTCCTGCGTTCTGGATGGGAAATCTGTTTGGTGGTGGGGGTGAAGGGCTTCCCTGAGTGTGGCTGTGAGTAGCAGCAGAGCAGAGTCAAGACCCAGCCTCCTGACTCCTCAGACAGTGCTCAATCCATCAAGCCGTTCAACAGCTTCCCGGCACCAGGCACCTTCTAGAGCAACTCCCCTAGTTAGTAAGGGGCAGCACGAGACGCCCAGTCTATGAGTACAGCCTGGCCTGTGGAAGACAGCCAGCCCCCACCTCCTGCAATGTGAGAACTCCAGATCGCCCCCACCCTCCTAAATCTCGCCACCATCTGGTTCTTATGTGGATGCTAGTTTTCAACAAGCTGGGATATATTTAGCCTGGAGATGAGACAATGAGGATGGATGGGGGGCCCCAAACATTGTCTCTGCTGAGAAAGTGGTTTCGCAGAGAAAGTGGCAGAGGCAGAAATTCAGAAACAAAAACTCCACGCATCAGAACACATCTGGCTGTTTGTGAGGTTGCTCCGTGGGGTTTTCACTGTGGCTCGCGGTTCGTGCCTGGCTACAGAGGTGGAACTGTGGCCCCTCAGCTGGAAGAGTGTCAAGCTCCAGGCACTCCTCGGGATTTCCCACCCTCACTTGTCTGGGACAGCACTCAGGAGCAACTACAGGCTGCAGGCCCCCTCCTTTCTCGGGAGCCTCTTGGGAGAGAAAAATCCCCCTGGGCTAAGCTTGAGGGATGGGGGTCTCAGCCTACCGGAGAGTAATCGTGCTAAATGACCTCTCCCTGTTTGCCAAGGTTGCCCTTGGGTTCCCGGGGCAGGGATGCAGGAGTCAGCCAGTGCTTCAAGATACTTCCACTCCCTGCCAAGAAGGGCACTTCGCCCAGTAGGGAGAAGGGGATTGCCACTGAGAGCCTAGTACTCGGTGCCTGACATGCATTGTCTCTGTTCCTCTCCAGCACTGCCCTGGAAGGAGGGGAAATTATTCCCAATTTACAGACAAGGAAACAAGGCCAAATGCCTTGCTCAAGGTCAGCTTGAGCACGAGCTCAGGCCAGCGAGCATGCCAGGAGACTCCCTTTCACCCCAAAACACACCTGAGATCCACAGCTTCCCTTGACAGAGCCCGCTCCCATCTGAATGTCACTCATCTGTTTTTAGCCATAGAATCCAGAAGGCCCTTGGGGCAGTGGGAGGTTGCAGGGATGGAGGGGAAATGAGTTGAACATGGCCACTCTTTCAAGCTTCAGGTGAATTTGGACCCAGGATCCCGGAACTTAGCTATGCACTGGCCCTTTGGGCAGCAGCAATGAGCCGCCATGAGGGTTAGTTCACCTCTGTCCTGTGGGCACCTGCTCTCTAATAGCTAATAGCTAGGTGTTGGGCTTTCTAGACACATGTGATTCCAGGAACCAGCTGTCTTCCTAGCAAGCCTCCTGCCACATATCTTTGGTGAGTCCCTGATCTATCAGAAAACAAGTATCCTGGCCTTCCCAGCGAGGGTCACTGGCAAAGGATCGCAGCACTTTCTATTTTAGGACTGCCTTAAGGTGTCCTCTCGCTCTCAAGAAAATCTGGTGCAACCCCGAGGGTCCCTGCTGTGTCCCCCACATGGCCGTCCCATGACCTTTGTCACAGTGCCGCCCTGCGGAAAGCAGGAGGGTCCTAGCCTCCTGCGCACAAGTCAGCCTGCGGGAGCCACTTAGGAAACAGCATCTGTAATTGCCTTCCTCATGGCAACGCTTTCACTGGCAGAAGTGAAATTCACTTAGAAATGATCACAGGGAGCCATTAAAACCTTCTGGATCAATAAAGGCATTTGTGCCTGTCTCTAGTATTTAAAGTGACAGGCACGATGGTGTAGCAGGAACGCCCCTCAAGCCTCTTGTTCATCAAGATGTTGACTTCAGCTGTGGGAGAGTTGCCCTGTTTGTGGGCGACTGCGTCATTTGTTGCAAATCTGCATGTCACGTGCTTTTCCTGAAGTCTCTACTTTGAATGACATTTGCTCACTCCTTCAGTCAACCAACACCTATTTATTGGGCCTCTCCTTAGGGCCAGAAGCCAGGAAGAGAGTTAGGGACCTGCTCCAGAGCAGTTGGGTCTCATGCGGCTCTCCCAGCGTCCCTTCAGAGTTAGTTTAATTATCCCTGTCTTATAGATGAAGAAACTGAGATCATAGACTTTCTCAAGGATTCAGGATCAAAGTTCAAATCCAAATGTGCCTGCCTCATGTCTCCGAGTCGGATTTCGCCATTTCATCACCTGTCTCTTCCGGGGTTGGGGTCCAGTGACTGTCTAGCCATTTGTCATGGGTTTTGATCCCAGATTATCCTCAGGTGATGACCCCTGGGGTCTGAGTTGAGCTGGCATAATTGGGAGCTGTGTGGTTGCACAAACCTGGCTCTGCCAGGGTCATGGGGCAGGTACAGGGGGTCTCACCTCAGTGGGGGAGCCATGCAGGGGCTCCTCTCTCCTGAGCTGGATCCAAGGCTCTCTCAACGCTCCTGTAGGATTATTCGGGGATTTTGAAACACTCGATGGAAAAGGCATCAAGAACGTTACGGTTTTGGATTCCAAGTCCTTTTTGGGTGAGCAACTCCCCTCTGAGGCTTCCCTGGTGTGCTCACAGCTCAGGGTGGAGGTTGTGGGAGAGCGGGAGCAGCAGTCATCTGATCAACCTTGGCAATGTGATCCATCCAGGTGTGGGACCTGCCATGACTTCTTCCTTCCCCACTGCTTCCTCGTCATGTGACCTCAATGTCCCCTGCGCAACCGTTCTGCCTTCCTTCATACATAATCAATCCACTTCCTCTGCGTAGCTCTTTCTACTCCCATCCTACCCTTTCCTCCTTCAAGAGAGATTAGGCTCATGAAATCAACAAATATTAAAAGAGCAGCAGGGAAAGGGGATCTCTTTTGCAGTTGTTCAAAGCATCCTGCCCCTGCATAGCAGCTCTCCTCTTTCTTGGGGCTTTTGTGGGGAAGAGGCTAAACACCTAATTTTTTTTTAAGTCATGAAGTTATCATTAAAAGTTTTGCCTCTACACAATTGAGTCTTGCTGGAAATGTAGCTTGGAACTTACTATGCAATTTTAGAAAAAGAGCTGAAGATCAAGGCATGCAAACATCTCTTATGGTGGCTCCTTTGAAAGGGCAGCTTGCCCTGCGTGGATGTGTGCACCCCCATCCTAGCCAGTGCCTGTCAGAAGCACTTCTGCTCTGGCTGCACACAGGATCACTAGGGAACTTTAAAAAGACACTGATGCCAGGTCCCCACTTCGGCCAATACAATCAGAGTCTCTCAGGGCGGCACTGGGAGGAGGTGTTTGTGGTGTTTCATGGACACACACACTGCCAGCCCCTGAAACTTCACCACGCACATGAATGCCCAGGAGCCCTGCAAAGCTACAGACCCTGACCCAGAAGCCAGGTGACCCTGGAGCTACTGGTGCTGCTGGTGTGAGGACCACACTGAGAAGGGAGGCCCTGGGATGTTGGGACGGGTGTGCTGTGCCCTCTACCATACGCCAAATGGATTGAAGGAACAGAACAGTACAGACGGTTCCATCTTCCTGGGAAGACAGAGAATTACAGATCATTTTAAGGGAATCCCAGGACTCTAGAAGTCTCCTTCATGGGTTTCTCTTTCTGTACCTTTCCTGTGAATGGTATATCCAGCCGGGTCCCCTCCTGCCTCTTTGTACACTCTCTCTGGTGTAATTTGCACCCAGGGCTTCAGCAACCATCTATGCACTGAGACCTTTCTGTTCTTGGGGTGACATTCCTAGGGATTTAGTGCCAGGACACGCCTGTGTGCGCATTCACTGGGAAAAGTCTGCAGAATCTGCACCAGGCGTTCCTGGAGGGCGTGTTCCTCCGTCTACATTCGTGATAGAACAACCAGTTATTATCACTAGGACACCAGTGCCTCATCTACACCATCAGCCACGGGAGTTTTACTGTTACAAGCTTGTCCTTTTAGGCACATTCCCTCATCCTGAACCTGCTGGCAGCAGCTCCTTTAGGGGAGCAAGGTGGCTGCTTGCCCCATCAGTCCTTGGGCAGCCAACGCTCAGCTGGATGCATGCAGCGGAAGTCACCTTCTGCCTCCACTCCTGAGCAGGATGTGCTCTCCCCACATCTCCTGTTTGCGCTTTCAGCAATAGATCATTCACAGCGATAGGAGGGGGAGGCCTCCCCGGCCTTGGCTCTTTGTACCTGGAAGGGGATGGTGAGGCATTCCGCTGCCAGGAATCACTTCCTTCCCTCCAGGGAGCAGCCCCTTGCATTGTTCATTTTCTAAAGCAAATACTTCTCAGGAAGTGGCTCTCCTCTTTTTTTTTTTTTTTTTCCTATGAAGCTCTTTTCTTAAAAGCTTCCTTTAACTGCAAAAGTTCCTCTGTTCATGGAGGAAGAAAATCAGGCTTGCTGGGTGAGAGGACAGAATAGGGCTTGCTGTAATTCTCTCCTGGAGGCAGGCTCTCTCTAGCTCTCTGTTCCCCCTTCCCCATCCCCTGTGAAACCACTTCAAGGATGGCTCGAGCTGTGCTGATCCTTGAGGCACTGATCCTAAGCTGTCAGCATCTTCTCCAGAGCCTGGAAGTAGAGGCCTTGTTGCTTTTTGGTATAAAACTTTTGGGTTAAGAGGTGCCAGCAGCAGAAACATATGTTCAAGGATGAAGGTAAGTCTGTCTTCACAAATGACCGATCCTGAAGATGGACCAGCACCTCCGGGCCCAGGTCCCCACAGAATCAGGTGATGGGTCCTCAAAACACAAATGGTGACACAATGAGAAATCTGGTGGTGGGCTTGGACGAAATGGCGTGGATGCTGGGTGGTCTCTTGCTTTCACCTCTGTGGCAGGCACTGCTGAGGTGCTGGGTCCCTGGGCCTTTTCTTGGCTCTGAGCCATCTGGTCAGGGAATAGGTAGGAAGCTGGCTTACATAAAACAGCCATGTCCCTGAGAAGGCTGTGTGGGCCCCAGCAGGCAGGTGGGCTGACCTGGGAGCAGCGCCTGCAAACCTGGCATTTGCACACCATCCTGTCACACAGAGCCTTACTGCGGTTCCTGAGCGTGGCGGAGATCCCCCCATAGCTGGCAGCCCCATGTCTGCCCTGGCTGCACACAGGATCACTAAGGAACTTTAAAAAGGCACTGATGCCAGGGCCCCACTTCAGCCAGTACAATCAGAATCTCTCAGGGCAGCACTGGGAGGAGGTGTTTGTGATGTTTCATGGACACACACACTGTCAGCGTCAGGGAGAAGTGATGGGGTACTGAGAACAGCAGAATATCTAGAAGTGAGTTCTTCAAAACTGTGGAACACAGAAGTCTTCCGTCACAGTGTGGCCCTTGATCACTACTGCTGGAGGAGAGAGCTAAGGCCCTGGAACACTCGTCCTTACACAGCCAGAGTCTAGTGAAGGCCACAGAGCCACAGCCCACTGCCTTTATGCACTGATCCACTCCATTTTCTCATTTTTAGATTGTTTTAACCTTTGAAAGCACAGATCCCAATGCAGATGAGCTCCCAATTCTTGGAGTTCACAGACATTTGATCCATGTTTGAAAATACCCCAATCCTTGTGCAGAGTTCCCAGAATTCCAAGTTTTCCTTTCCCAGATTTGTTCTGGCCCACGACACCACCTGGACTCTTGAATGTTCCTGACCCATCACAGCCACGCTGCAAGGCTTCTGATTATGCAGACACACCATGCCCCTGCACAGTGCTCGAAGTCAGGCTGCCACATGCTTCTACACTAGACGGTCAAAGTCAGACCCCAGGGCTCAGCAAAGCACCTGGCACAGTAGCAGCTGCAGAATGCGATCTGCTTGCCTGGATGCCAAGGCTGGAGGGCAGTGAGCTTCCTCCTCAGAGGCAGGGGGCTGCCGCCTTTGCACTAAGAAGAAATTACTGATTTCTACCATTTGAGAAAAGGAGAGTTGACCACATGGAACTCTGAATAGGTTCATGCACGTGGAGCAAAGCCCTTTAGGAGAAAAGCCCGTTTTTTGCTGTCTGCCTGATACTGGATGGTTGAGAAACAATCGTGGTGGGCGGTCACGCCGCACTTGTGCAGGCCAAGGACACAGGAAGGTCTAGCCCTGGCCTACAGGGAGGGTGGGCAAGCACAGCAATCTTGTCCCCTAAAAGAACATTGGCGGCCGCTGGTGTTGAGACCCACGGGAAGGTTAGAGCTCTGGGTCACATTTGTGGAGAGAGACACAGACAGCGGCAGACAGAGACAGAGTAATCCAGGCCATATGGCATAAGAACATAAAGTGGCCCCCCAGCCCAGGGCCCCTCCCATGGACCTCATGGTACTGAGCCTCCATTTTCTTACCTGTTCAGTGGAGATGAAGCCTCACCTCCCAGGGTTTTTGTAAAGATCGGGAGACTGGCCAGGCACCGTGGCTCACTCCTATAATCCTAGCATTTTGGGAGGCCGAGGCGGGTAGATCACAAGGTCGGGAGTTTGAAACCAGCCTGACCAACATGGTGAAACCCCATCTCTACTAAAAATACAAAAATTAGCTAGGAGTGGTGGCGCGTGCCTTTAATCCCAGCTACTCAGGTGGCTGAGGCAGGAGAATCACTTGAACCCAGGAGGTGAAGGTTGCAGTGAGCCGAGATTGTGCCACCGCACTCCAGCCTGGGCAACAGAGCAAGACTATGTTTCAAAAAAAAAAAAATCGGGAAACTGTGCCCAATGCACCAGAAGGTGCTTCCTCAGTGCCCATGAGTGCCCTTGCCCTCTGCCAAGGGTACTGAGCTATGGGCCCTGTGCCCTTGATGTGCACTGAGAATTCACTGCTTGCCACCTTCCATCCGATTCTAATTTCAGCATTTCACGGCTCACTTTTGAAATAGCATCTTTCACCCCCAAATGTCTGTGCACATTGCAGAAGTGAAAACAGTCCCTCTCTGAAGGCAGAAGTGTGAGATCTGGGTTCTCTGTTTTCCCGGGAAAATAAGAGATCCATAAGGAGAAAAGGGGGAGGGGGTGGAAAGGTTTGGGCCTGAATCAGGCTCAAGTTCAATGAGCATGTATTAAGCTCCTGCTGTGTTCTGTGGGCTTCTGCACACAGGGTGTTATTCACCTTCCCCATGGTCCCCTGGGGGAGGGTCAAGGTCCCACTGGCAGCTGAGGAAACGGAGGCTCAGCAATGTGGAGATCCCAGCCCATGTTCACGAGGCAGCAGAGTTAGGAATCAAACCCAGCTCTCCTTCCCTCTGCCACACAGCCTCCTCATCGGGATGGTGCTATTTCTACTTCCCCGCAAGATAAATGGATGCACAGATCCTCTGTGTGGTTCCTGTGGGCCCTTACGTGCTGTCCTGCTTCGTGCTCAGCTGATCTGGGTGATTCTGCGCCTGCCGTGTATTTTCAGTACCCCAGAGAAATGGCCTGGGTGCCAGAGCTCAGCCCGGACAGCTGTTGCCAGTGATGCAAAATTACAACCCATGAGTGATCATGGGGAGGTATAGAGTGGGCAAAATTCAGACACGACTTCCCGCCTTGGGCATGGTGGCTGCCTGGCCAGCTCCCCCAGGTGGAGCAGAGCCAGGCTGAATAGAGGCTGAGTCAGAAGGGAGAGTCCTTGGGCATGCAGGCTTGAGGATGCAGGCTTGGGAGATGAACCTGGCTGATGTTCAGTTTGGGCGTCACTCTCCTTAATGTACTATAAACTGTCACTGCGGAAGAGCCGGGCGTGGATGCCACTTGTACTCACAGCTCTTGTTTTCCCTCCCCGGCTAGGTCCTTGCTGCGAAAGTGCTCAACCTTGTGCTGCCAAACTTGTCCCTCGGGCCCATCGACTCCAGCGTGCTCTCTCGGAATAAGACAGAGGTGAGAGGCTTTCCGAAACCCCAGGGATAGCTTGGGTGGCTGCCCCCATAGGGAATCAGAGTTTTGGCTCCAGCCTTGGCATTCTCTACTGCCCTTTCACCGAGGCCTCGTGCAAAGTGACGAGCACACAGTGGTGCATGAGACATGGTTGGCTTCAGGTTTGGGTGAAAAGGGTGGGTTGGCTATGATGCCTGAGCTGTGTTCTAAACATGAAAGGAGCCGACAGTGGAAGTTGAGTGTGTACCAGTCAAGTCTCTTGGTTGCAAGAGACAGAAACCCAAGTCAAAGTGATTTAAGCAAAAGCAGGGATTTTGTGGTGAATGAACTGAAGGCTTCAGACATGGCTGAATCCAGGGCATTGAAAGTCTTATTCTCCATCGGTCTCTCCCCAGCTCTCATCTCCCCTGGTTTGGCTTCATTCCCAGACAGGCTTTCCCCCAGTGAAGGCCAAGAGGGCCACCAGCAGGTTTCCCTGAGCAACCCCAGTGGAAAAACAGCATCTCTTTCCAGCAAAAGTCTCAGGGCTGATTCTTACTCACTGATTGTCCAGGCCTAGATTATTTGTCCAGGAAAGGGGGATAGTATCATCCCCACCCACTGAGAGTAGAGGAAGGGGATCCCTGGGAGTAATTCACAATAGTGGTAGCAAAGGAAGGACAGACCCATATTGCAGATGAGCAAACTGAGCCCCATAATGTGGGAGGACTTGCCTGGGGTCAGCCAGTGGTGAGGCTAGCCTGGGAACTTGGGTAGGTGTGGTCTCTAGCTGTGCTCTGTCTAGGTATGGGAGAGAGTTCCTGTGGGTTTGCAGCTAGTGGGTAGGAAGCATCCAGAAGACACCAGAATTATCTTCATGAATAAGCAAATAAGTTTGCCACTCTTCTGCCTTAGTTGCCCTCTTGCTTTAGGAGTTTGAAATCATTGAATCATTGGCTCCCTAAAGGGCCCTGGGAAGTGGAGTGCAGTGCTCTGGCATTCTGGGGATGTTCCCAAACTTCTGTGGGCTGTTGGACTCTAGCTTCATTATGAAATGTGGCCTCCTGGCCCTCTGAGTCACTTAGAGAGTGGGCAACTCAGGAGGAATAGCCCGTGGTGTGTAGGAAAGAGACTTTCTAGATCAGGGGTTGAAACTCCCAGGCCTCTTAGGGCCAACTGCTTAAAAATCAGACTGGTGCGAGACTCTAGCGAGCCGTGAAGCCTGTGCGGAGCCAGAGGGCATCTGATCTGTTTAACCCATCCACATTAATTTAAAATTCTAATATAATTTGGTTTCTAAAGCCCACAGTGCCTCCCAAACTCACATCTTGGGGCCAGGTTGGGCCCATCAGGGGCCAGTGTGTGGCCCCTGGTCTTTCTGAAAGAATATCTGAGTAAAGGAAAAATCTTTAATTCCAAAAAGCAGATTCATACGGTAAAAGAGCACAACTTTAGAACCTAGAAGGACCAAAGCCAAATATACACTGTTTGATTTAATCCTGACATGAATGAGATAGGCCTTAGCCCATTTCACAGATGAAGAAACAGGCTTGGAGAGGTGAAATAACCTGTTCAAGATTGCACAACTAGTCAGGGGCAGAGGTGGGATTTTAGCCCATTTTATTCAAAAGTCCATGCTTTGGTGCCTCCCTCAAGCTAGTAATTATGATAATTAAGCTCTGTTTCCTATTTTACAATTGATTGCTGGTCCACACATCCCATGGCCATTGCTCTGTGTATGGGACCCACTTTGTCAGGGAAACTGAGTGTGGGGCAGGGGCTCCTGCACCTGCCTGCATCCCTCACAATGGCTCTAGCTTGAAGGTGTGGTCTCTGGTAAAACCAGTGATCTTTGTAGCAGCGGTGCCAGGACAACAGTAGGTTTGAGAAAGATGGATCAGGGAGGGAGGGGTCTCCCTTTGAGACAAGGCACCCAGGTGCAAATCCAAGTTGTTTATCTGAACACCTGAAAATACATGGGCAAAGAGGAAGAAAAAAAGAGGTACTAAAAAGAGATTCCAAACCCTCTCTGTTTAAAAGCATCCAATTTCAGATCTTTTCTCTCCTTTTTGCAATAATGAGAAATTCCTCAGCCTTACTCAGGACAGAAGCGCCTGGTGGGGCTCCCCTCCTCTGTTCCTGCCCCACCCACAGCCCCCTGTCTGAGCCCTCCTGCCTCAGGCTTCTGGCTGGCCAGGTCATCAGTTATTTAGAAACACTAATAAATGTCCCTGCTGAGAAGACATGAGGAAGGGAGGTGGCCGGTCAGCCCCAAAGCTGGACTGCAGTCGGAAAAAATCAAGAGCATGACTTTCCCTCCCTCTCCTGCTGCAGCTCTGCATCTCCCTCTGAACGTTCTGCTGAGCTTTAAAAATAGCAACGCCAAGGGGAAAATGTGTTGGGAAAGGCATCTAACATCAGGGTGTCTTGAGGCACATCTTTAGCTAAGACATTTCCCATGGAACCCTGCAGCTATAAAAGCCTCAAACCGCAAAGAAATGTTTGCCTAACAAGCTGAGTGAGCAGGACTACGGGGGATGGGCCACTGGCCGGCAATCGAGGGTGCAGGGGCCTGGGACTGGAGGGTGCACAGGTCCCAGGGAAGATCTGGAATTCTCTCTGAAGGGAAGCAGGTTGGCTCTGTTGCCGGAATGTCAAAAGCAGAATGTTTGGTGTTTGCTGTGACAAGCATTCTCACAACCCACCCAGCACTGCTAGCAGGTTCTCTTCACTTGCCTTGCCCCGCAGCTGCCACCTTATAGAGCCACATTCTCCCTGCATGTGTGAAGCCTTCAGGAAAAAAGGCATGAGAAGACTTTTTATTGTCTCAGCACTACCCAATGCACAATGATGGCATCATTCTTCTGTGCCAGACACTAGAGCCCTTCTGGTCTCACCATGACCCCAGGAAGTCAGTCTTGTTACCAGTATTTGTAGTTATAGAAGTGTGGGCCCAGAGAGGGCAAGTCACTTGCCCAAGAACACACTCCGGGCCAAGTGCCCTTGGCACTCAAACCCAAGGAACAAAGAACTTGCTACACAGACATTTACTATGTTTCTCAATGCATTTAGGGACCCTGATCAGCACATCAGAATACAGAATCATTCCCCCCCAAAAAGGCTTTATCAGAATGTGATGAATCCCTTCCTACTCTGAGAAGCCTTGAGTGTGATTCTAAAGAGTTCTATGGCCAAGGACGCTGTGGGAGGAGGTGAGGAGGAGAGGTTGCTCAGCATCTGCCCGTGCCCTCAGCCATCCACATACTCAGGCGGAATGCACTGCTTCCTCTCCCAGGCTGTGGAAGGGGTGGAGGCAGGAGGCAAAGAGGCCATGACTCTGAGCACACCTTGCGCTAGGAAACCCAGCTGCTTGTCTCTTCAGGCCACTTGTCTTCTAGAGCCCAGTCTCTGTTCTTTATAAATACCCTGGAGGCCCTCCCTGTGCATCTGCCAGTTTATATTCCCTCAGACAGGCCATATGCTGAGTTCTGAGCACCCAGGTGCCGTAAGGAGTGGCCACTCAGCTTCCTTTCTTGTCTGCCCTGCCTGGTGTTTTGGATGTGCCCAATGTCGGGGAGTCAGCTCCAGGTCCCCCTGTTGCCTGCCTGTCTTGCACCCATGCTGCCCAGAGGCCCTCAGAAGGCTCCTGCCGGGTCTCGGAAAGCTCAGGCGTGCTGAGGCCTTCGACTTAAACGTAACCACAGCTGAAGATGGGCCTCAGCCTCCCACCCTGTCCCCAGGACACAGCCTCCCATGGGAGTTCCCTCCAAGAATGAGCTAAGAACCTTCCAGCAAACTCGGTTTGGCTAGCAGATTTTATTTTGTGGCTCTCCATCGTTCATCACTTACATTCCCCACAGCATACTTGTCTATTTGAGACAGTCTTATTACCAGTATTTGCAGCTAAAAATTTCCCAATGCCCTAAAAAAACAACAGGACTAGGAAGTCTCTTGGGCATATGGCTCCATGTGGGGTGGTGGCGAGGGAGCGTGTGAATTGCTCTGTGTTGCTTTTGCGCCCTGCACCACCCTCTGTAGATGTTCCAGCTCCGGACCTGCTCCCAGCCCCACTCCTGCCAGCCACCAAGGCTGGGAGAGATGGCTCTGAGCTCACGAGAGGCAGGTCCTGGAAGTTGGATGCTCTAATGGCAGCAGAAAACCAGGGACTGCAGAGACTGTCAGGGAAGCCCCAGCTGCCAGCAAGATACAGGACACGCTGAGGAGTTCTCTGTGTCCAGCAGGCCCATCTGAGCTTCTTTCTCAAGTACCTTTGTGGGTACATGGGACATGCACGTTGTAGGGCCTTGGCAGTGGAGGAAAGAAAGAAGATGTGGGCTTGGTTGGGCTCCCGCGGGAACACAGCCTAAGCAAAGCTCTCCCAAAGACACCTCTCAGCTGAGAGGTGAATAACACTGCCATGCCCGTGGCGGTGCAGATATCGACTCCAGACACTACTTCCATTCTTTTGGGTATGTATGTGGGAATCCCAGAAGTGGGATTGCTGGGTCATATTCCGCTGGTAATTTTGGAGGAACCACGCTGCCGTTTTCCACGGTGGCTGTGCCATTTCACATTCTCACCAATAGTGCTCAACGGTTCCCTACATCCTTGCCCACACTTGTTAGGTTGTGTTTTTTGATAGTAGCCATCCTAATGGGTATGGAGTGGCATCTCAGTGTGGCTTTGATTTCTATTTCCCTAATGGTTAGTGATGCTGAGTGTCTTTTCATGTGCTTTTTGGCCTTTTATATGTCTTATTCTTTTTTTTTTTTTTGAGACGGAGTTTCTCTCTCATCGCCCAGGCTGGAGTGCAGTGGTGTGATCTTGGCTCACTGCAACCTCCACCTCCCAGGTTCAAGCAATTCTCCTGCCTCCGCCTCCTGAGTAGCTGGGATTACAGGCGTGCGCCACCACGCTAGGCTAATTTTGTATTTTTAGTAGAGATGGGGTTTCTCCATGTTGGTCAGGCTGGTCTTGAACTCCTGACCTCAGGTGATCCGCCCGCCTCGGCCTCCCAAAGTGCTGGGATTACAGGCGTGAGCCACTGTGCTGGGACCTTGTATGTCTTCTTTAGAGAAATGTTTGTTCAGATCCTTTGCCCATTTCTTTTCTTTTTCCCATTTCTTGTCTATTGTTTTTCTTTTTTTTTTTTTTATTTAATTTAATTTAAAGTTCCAGGATACACATGCAGGATGTGCAGGTTTGTTACACAGGTAAGCACGTACCATGGTGGTTTACTGCACCCAGCAACCCATCACCTAGGTATTAAGCCCCACATGCATTAGCTATTTATCCTGATGCTCTCCCTCCCCCTGTGCCCCTCCCCCTGACAGGCCCTGGTGTGTATTGTTCTCCTCCCTGTGTCCATATGTTCTCATTGTTCAGCTCCCACTTATAAATGAGAAGATGTGGTGTTTGGTTTTCAGTTCCTGCATTAGTTTGCTGAGGATAATGGCTTCCAGCTCCATCCATGTCCCTGCAAAGGACATGATCTTGTTCCTTTTTATGGCTGCATAGTATTCCATGATGTATATGTACCACATTTTCTTTAACCAGTCTATCATTGAATAGCATTTAGGTTGATTCCATGTCTTTGCTATTGTGAATAGTGCTACAGTAGACATATGTGTGCATGTATCTTTATAATAGAATGATTTCTATTCCTTTGGGTGTATACCCAGTAATACCCAAAGGGATTGCTGGGTCAAATGGTGTTTCTGCTGTCTTCCACAGTGGTTGAACTAATTTACATTCCCACCAACAATGTAAAAGTGTTCCTATTTCTCCACAGCCTCACCAGCATCTGTTGTTTCTTGACTTTTTAATAATCGCCATTCTGACTGGCATGAGATGGTATCTCATTGTGGTTTTGATTTGCATTTCTCTGATGATTGGTGATGTTGAGCTTTTTTTCATATGTTTTTGGCCACATAAATTTCTTCTTTTAAAAAGTGTCTATTCATATCCTTTGCCCACTGTTGGTGGGGTTGTTTTTTTCTTGCAAATTTGTTTAAATTTCTTGTAGATTCTGGATATTAGACCTTTGTCAGGTGGACAGATTGCAAAAATTTTCTCCCATTCTGTAGGTTGTCTGTTCACTCTGATGATAGTTTCTTTGCTGTGCAGAAGCTCTTTAGTTTCATTAGATACCATTTGTCAATTTTTGTTTTTGTTGCAATTGATTTTGATATTTTCATCATTAAATCTTTGCCCGTGCCTATGTCCTGAATGGTATTGCCTAGATTTTCTTCCAGGGATTTTATAGTTTTGGGTTTTACATTTAAGTCTTTAATCCATCTTGAGTTAATTTTTGTATATGGTGAAAGGAAGGGGTCCAGTTTCAATTTTCTGCATATGGCTAGCCAGTTTTCCCAGCACCATTTATTAAATAGGGAGTCCTTCTCCCATTGCTTGTTTTTGTCAGGTTTGTTAACCATCAGATGGTTGTAGATATGCAGTCTTATTTCTGAGATCTCCATTCTGTTCCATTGGTTATGTGTCTGTTTTTGTACCAGTGCCATGCTGTTTTGGTTACTGTAGTCTTGGAATATAGTTTGAAGTTGGGTAGCATGATTCCTCCAGCTTTGTTCATTTTGCTTAGGATTGTCTGGCCCATTGTTTGCTTTGCTTATTTCCTAATTGTGTTGTTTGTTATTTGTTGTTAAGTTGCAGGAGTTCTGTATATGTTCTGGATATTAACCCCTTATCTGGTTATTAACCCCATATACAAATATAATTGGCAAATATTTTCTCCTATTCTGTGGGCTGCCTTTTCCCTCTGCCAATAATGTCCTCTGAAGCATAAGGGTTTTTTCTTTCTGACGTAGTCCAGTTTATCTCTTTTTCTTTTGTTGCCTATGCTTTTGGTGTCATGTCCAAGAAGTCGTTGCCAAATCCAATGTCATGAAGTGGATACCTTGTTTTGGCTGAACCATATGAAAGTAAACTGCAGACACCATGATCCTGAATGCGCCTGAATACTTCAGCCTGGGTTGCCCAAGAGGAAGGACTCAAAACAGAGGCTTTCACACAGGACCCCATGCCATTTTTACATTTAGGAAAAGTTAACAGTCATTCCCCCTTGTTGTCCTCGATCTAGTCCATGCTCCAGTTTCCACAGTTGTCACCGTTTGATTTTAAGACGCGAGATTGCATGATTTTGCTATTCTGTGATCAGCAGTTATGAAAGTGATCCTGCAAGACCCGGGAATTCTTTCTTGTTTCTCTTATTATTCCTCAAATCCCTGAGCCTGTGAGAAGGTGGAGAATGTGGTGGCTGCTTTTTCCTTTCCCTTGGTGGTCACCCAGGAGCACTTCTGTGTTCAGAACCACATTCCAGGGCCCTCCACTCCAAAGGACAAAGAGAGGTTGACTTTTTGCGTCACTTCTGGTTGTGAAGACTCTGGAGCCCTGCAGAAGGAATCCTGGGGGAGCAGACAGTGGTGGCGCTGGGCTATGCAAACAGCTTTCCCCATTTGCCAGAGCTGTGACCTGCAGAGCCATTCCTAGCTCACTGCTCTTAAAAGCAGATGCTAGGACTGGGTGCGGTGGCTCATCCCTGTAATCCCAGCACTTTGGGAGGCCGAGGTGGGTGGATCACCTGAGGTCAGGAGTTTGAGACCAGCCTGGCCAACATGGTGAAACCCCATCTCTACTAAAAATACAAAAATTAGTGGGGGCATGGTGGCGTGTGCCTGTAATCCCAGCTACTCAGGAGGCTGAGGCAGGAGAATCATTTGAACCTGGGAGACAGAGGTTGCAGTGAGCTGAGATCGCACCACTGCACTCCAGCCTGGGCGACAAGAGGGAGACTCCATCTCAAAAACAAACAAACAAACAAATGCCAGGATGTCCAGAAGTTCAAACCTTCATAGTAAAAAGTAATTTGGAGGAAAGAATGCTCATTAATTTGCACACCCTTGATTAAGTGGCAACTCAGAAATATAGGCTGATCCTTGATTAACCTCTTTCTGTCCAAAATGGCACTGCAGCTTCCAGGAGAGGAGAATGTGCAGCAATATCTTCTTTCCAAATGGCCCTGGTCTGGTTCAGGAATTTCAGCCACCGAGGCTGGGTGCCAGCTAGGGCTGGCCCAAGGCAGGGTAAGGTCATTGTGGGGACTCAGGCCTCCTGGTAGGCAGGGCTTGCTTGGGTCTATCAAGCCGGAGAGGCTTTCTGCTGAGTCAGGCAGGGCCTATCTCCCCTCTGCCACCCTGCAGGCAGCTCACCACACCAGCAAACTTTCTCAGGGTTCCCACTCCGACCAGGCTAGAGCTGGAGGCTGCGACACCCCATGGGCTGCCCTGTTGTCCCTGCCGGCCAGGCCCATCAGCTGCGGTGGCACAGAGGGGAAAGGGGCGGTGGGCTCAGTGGGAAGAGCACAGCCTTCCAAAAGGACCTGAGTCTGGACCCTGCTTCATCTCCTCAGTGTGACCTTGGAAGCCACACTCAGTCTTGCCCTTCCTCAGATCCCTCCAGATGACTGCACAGCCACCTAGCACAGTGTGGACCCTAGCAAGTAAGAGCTGTTGCTATCACAGCTCTGAGAGAGGCCCACTGAAGGAGGTGTTGGCAAAGATACAGGAGCCCGGGGAGAGAAGCGCGGATGTCAGCAAGGGTGTCTGGGCACCTGGCCACAGGAGGAAATGCTTCACTTGGGCCTTGAAGAGAGGGAACAGGGTTGCTGGCAGATAAGAGAAAAGGCATGGAAGGGGATGGTGGAAACGGAGGTGTTGGGGCCAGTCTGTAGTGCAGGTGACAAGCACATGAGGAAAGGGGTCCAGGGATGACACACATGGGACCAGGGAAGGTTGCCTGGAGGAAGGGCAGCTGAGCTGACAGTTGATAGGGAGGGAGAAACTCCACTGACAGCCAAGGAAGGGGTCTGAAGGCTGAGGGGACATGCTGTGCAAGGGCCCTGGGGTCAAGGGGAGTGGGGAGTGTTAAGGGAGGGCAGGGATGGCGGTGTCGCAGGCCATACCAAGAAGTTAGGACTTTGCCTTGCAGCCCCCGTGGGAAGTACCACAGGGTTCTTCACAGAGGGGGACAGGTACTGATCTGTGAGTCTGAAATGGGACCTACCTCTGCATGACAGGGACCCACCTCTGCTTGACAGGGACCCAACGCCGTGAGCCCTCTGGGGGCTGACAGCAGTGACCAGGGTGCTACAGGCTTGGGAGGGGATGTGTGGGAGAGGAAGCACACCAGGGCCACGCCAAGCACAGCTGTTTCCAGCCTTCAGCATGTTCCAAATTCAAGCCCAACTTCCACAGAACATTGACATTGTTTTTTCTGTTGCTGTTTTGATGTTGTTGCTGTTTTTTGTCTTTTTTTTTTTGAGGCAGACTGTCACCGTCTTGCCCAGGCTGGAGTGCAGTGGCGTGATCTCAGCTCACTGCAGCCTCCACCTTTTGGGCCCAAGCAATCCTCCCACCTCAGCCTCCCCAGTAGCTGGGACTCCAGGTGTGCACCACTACACCAGGCTAATTTTTGTATTTTTTGTAGAGACAGGGTTTTACCATGTTGCCCAGGCTGGTTTTGAATTCCTGGGCTCAGGTAATCTGCCCACCTTGGCCTCCCAAAGTGCTGGGATTACAGGCATGCACCACTGCGCCCAGCCTACGGTACCTTCTTATTTGCGTTTAGGATATTCCATGGGCCTGGGGTTCAGCATGATGCACTGAAGGAAAGCAATGCCAAGCAGCTCCAAAAGCATGCTGTGGAGGCTTTCCATGTGTGCACGCAGAAAAGTCGTTCACTGAATGAAATGACAAGGCCTCCCCTTTCGAAGGTCCCAAGTCTCATTCCCATCGTGGACACTCTCTTGGCCAGGAGGCGGCCAGCAGTTCCCAGCTGCCATGAGTGAGGTCTATGCTGGTCTCTCAGTACCCAAAGGTGCTACTTCTTGGGCTGGATTAGGGAATGGTTTGCCTCTTCATCCATTGCACCAGAGTTTACAAAGGGCTTTCCCTGTGCCAGCCACCGTGTAGGACATGCAGAGGGCAGGACAGAGCCCTGACCCTCAAGTGGGGCAGACATGTGGGAAGAGATGCGCTGATTGCAGACCAGGCCAAGTGCGGCATGGGAGAAGGGCTTTGGGGCAGCAGAGTCTGTGGGGGTCTGGGAAGGCTGAGCTGAGGCCTGAAAGTGGAGTATACAATGTTAATTAAGCTAAGAGCAAGGGCTGAAAAGCCATTTGTGATGGGAGACAGAAGCCATCATGAGAGGATTCTCTCTCATCCAGCTCTTTCCACCACAAATTACGTCTCCGGCCATTCAAGACAAAGGTGGGAAATGAGGACATCGTCTCTACAAAGACCTGCCAGTTCCTGTTAGGGTTCCTGCAGGTTTCTAAATTTCACAGAGATCACTCAGGTAGAGTTGTCGTGCACTCTTTCTCTATTATGCCAGAGAAGGCTATCCGAGTTCCCTGTATTGGAAAGGGATGGATTAAGAGAGATCTAAACAATGGAGGAAGAAGGTGGGAATTCCGGGATGGGCTCTAAAGCCCAGGTGGAAGGGTGAGGCTTCCATAGGAAAAGGGAGGAGATTGCAGGGAAGGAGAGGCAGGAAGAGCCAGCTGTGGACAGATTTACAGGGATGAAGCCTGCTGGGTTGTATTTCTCTGTGATTAGGGGTTCATCCAGGATGACACATGCCTGTCTGTGCCCAGAAGGGCTCCCCTATCCCCTCTGGCTGGCTGTGAAGGGTGGTAACCCCTGGGCTCCACCAGATCACTTCACCATCTGTCAGGCCCATCTGCTTATGGTCCTCATCAGGGACCATTCTTGCCTTTTCTGAGAGCACTAGTGCCCCTGCCACCTGCACAGCTCCTGGCTCTCTATACCCCAGCACTGACCTTCACCTTCTCCTTTCGAGACAGGCAGCAGAGCATGGTAAGTGGCTAAGAATGCTGATGGCAGTAGCAGAGTGCCTAGGTTCTTACCTTGGCTCTGCCTCTTACTTGCTGTGTAACCTTGGGTGAGTCACCTAACCTCTCTGAGCTTGTCTCCTCATATGTAAAAAGGTAATAATAATAGTTCCTACATCACAGGGTTCCAGTGAAGATTAAATGAGCAAGTACGAGTGAAGCACTTACTACAGCACCTAGTAAAGAGTCAAGGGCTCCACGCATGAGTTATTTTTCATTGTATTCTAATTAAACTGTGATATTGCATTTCATCATGGAATGGTTTTAAAAAAATGGGTCAAGAGATTTGACTGCAGGGGTTGTGTCTTGATTTTGCTCAACCATAAGTGTAAGAAAACTCCCAGCTGAGGATTGCAGTTGTATTTACTGCGCTTTGGTGCAAAGTTTCTTCCCACAGTGAGACGGTGCTGGAAATTCAGAAGCCCCAGCTGGTGTATTCCTGGCTATCAAGCTCAACAGGAGGCCAGCTTGTGAAACTTAAACCCAAGAGGATCCTTTGGGGTCCCCTGATGGGGAAACTGAGGCCCAGGAAGGAGTAGAGCCTTACCATACTCCCAACCCCACCCCAGGGGAAAAAAGACTCCAGCTCTCAGCCAGTGGGGGCTCCCCAGGAAATCAGTTATCTAGAGCCACGGTGGAGTGGTCACTTGGACCTGGGTCCCCAGCTTGAGCTCCTGCTTCCAGCTGCCGTGTCCCCAACAGACCCTGGTCTCAGCTGGTGGGAGCCATGGTGAGCTAAACAGGAAAGTGGGGGTATGAGAGATTGTGCCAAAGCCTGGGCCTTTGTCATTAGTTTTTAGTTAAACTTTTCATTTAAGATCACTGTAACTCACAAGCAGCTGTAAGAAATAATACAGAGCGATTCCATGTATCCATTACCCAGTTTCCCCCAGCAGTGACATTTTGCAAAATGACAGGACAGTATCACAACCAGGATACTGACCTTGACACAGTCAAGTCACAGATGACTGCATCCCCACAAGGACCCCTCATGTTGCCATTTTGCAGCCGCATCCACTCCCGACTTGCCGCACACCCTCCTCGGCCCTTTCAGCTGTGAGTCTGGTCTCTGTTTCTCTCGTTTTGTCACATGAAGAACATTACATCAGTGGAATCATGCAGTGTGGAATCTTTGGGGACTGACTCTTTGGTCCATATTGAATGAATGGGCTCATGTTCTGGGCTTGGGCCTGGTTTGGGAGGAAGGGGCCTGGCTATCTCCTTCCTGGGAGCCACAAGACACATTCCTAGGACTTTTGGTGGATTGAGATCTTAAGCTGTCAAAAAATCAAGGCCATTGTGATTGGGCCAGAACTGCCACTTGAGGGGAGGGTTTGGCCCCTCTGTGGCTCAATCTCCCCATGTGGTAAAGCCCTCCCCCGCCTCCTGGTCCCAGTTTCCCTCTGCCCCTCACCCCCAGTCCGGGCTGTGGTTCACATCAGGGGCCTACCCTTTCCCTGACACATCTGGTGGCTGGGCCCCAGGCCCAGAATAGGCCATTGTGTAAACAGGGCCTACGTGATCAAGACATGGAAAATGAAGCCAAGGGCAGGAAGCCGCTTGGGCCATCGGTGCAATTGAACTCAGAAGCAGAGTCCCCAAGGGCCTGCTGTGCCCAGGACGCTCGGGGTCAGCAGGGTAAAGCAGCAGGCCTGCTGCAGGAAGAAGGCGGTTGTAAGACTGCTGGCAGCAGGGTCGAGGGTGTGGCCCCCACCCCACAGGTCCCATAGGAGCCCTGGAGACAGCATGGGATGGGGTGGTGGCCCAGCCCAGGGCATGGCCAGCCTGCTGGAACCCATACCCCCAACAACAGCAGCTTAACCAAGAGAGGGTGTGACTTCTTGGCATCAGGACACCCATGTTGTTGCTCTGGCTTCCAGGGGCAAACCTTGTCCACATGGCCCTGACTCTTTCTGTGGGGCAAGGAGAAAATAAGACCTAGACGCAGAGTGTGCACACAGCCCCTACCTGCCTACTTTCTATTGGCCAGAACTTGGTCATGTGACCACAAGTCACATTGCTAGCTGCAAGGGAGACTGGGAAATATAGTCTTTATTCTGAGCAGTTGTATACCCAAAGAAACATCAAGGTTCTGTAGGGGAGAACAAGAATTGGGGCAACTAACAGCAGGCAGGTTGACAAGCCTCTCTGTGCCTTAGTTTCCTCCTTTGTGTAATGGAGAGAATGAAAGCAATACCTTATACAGGGGAGTTATGGAGGCCCAGTGAGTTACTGCAGGCAAAAGCTTAGTGCTGGGCAGACAGACAGAGCTCAGATGTAGCTATTATTACTTTTATTACTCAATGAGACCCTGCATGTTGCAGCCCAGCACAAGCTGGTAGATGGTACTGCTGTTGGGGACTCCACTGACCCCAAGCCCCGGCCGGGCTCTTTTGCAGGCCCTACAGCCCTCCTTCCCTCAGGGTTCCTGGCTGACCCTGGGGAAGCACCCCCTGTGGTTGGGCCTGGCCATGGGCCCCCATGAACTGCCCTGCCAGTCCCGTGTCCTCTCAGGCTCCAAGCAGATGGCCTGGCCCAGCAGGACTCATGCCAGCTCAGCTGCAGGAAGTGGCTAATCTGTCTCGTGTGGCTTTACACAAATGGTCTGGTTTTTGGTGCTCAGTCCCCAGCATGGGAAGGAATCCAGGGATGGCAGGGGTGACTGTAGGACAGCCTCTCCCACTTGGTGTGGTCCGGAATTCTGGCCGAGGCCTTTTAGGGGTGGTAATAGAAGGGGTATAGCCCAGTTCTTGGAAATGCTGAGTCCTAACACAGTGGGCACCCTGGTTGCCCGGGGAGCAACTGGCAGCATGTTCCTTCCTCGTCCCCACATGCTCTCTGACCCTCACCCAGTCCTCACCATGTGGCCCTTCCCCAACCCACCAAGAACCCACTGGCAAGGCTGATGAACATGAGTGAGAAGCATCATGGGGCTGGGCGTGGTGGCTCACACCTGTAATCCCAGCACTTTGGGAGGCTGAGGCGGGTGGATCACCTGAGGTCAGGAGTTTGAGACCAGCCTGGCCAACATGGCAAAACCCTGTCTCTATTAAAAATACAAAAATTTGCTGGGCGTGGTGACCACCGCCTATAATCCCAGCTATCTCGGAGGCTGAAGTAGCAGAATCACTTGAACCCTGGAGGCGGAGGTTGCAGTGAGCCGAGATTGTAACACTGCACTCCAGCCTGGGTGACAGAGTGAGACTCCTTCTCAAAAGAAAAAAAAAA
The DNA here is from genome assembly GCF_000951035.1 of Colobus angolensis palliatus. Taxonomy (NCBI): domain Eukaryota; kingdom Metazoa; phylum Chordata; class Mammalia; order Primates; family Cercopithecidae; genus Colobus; species Colobus angolensis. The sequence goes on from NW_012116377.1 coordinate 5,797,336, forward strand.
AAAAAGCATCAGGGCTCACTCCTTCCCCCTATGGGCCTGAGAGAGTCCTAGAAACTTATACCTGATCCTGTGGGGCAGATGCTAGAGATCAGGGCAGTGGAGCCTGAGCTGTCTCTACGGAGGCAGGAAGACTGAAGCCAGAAACCCAGACAGGCCAAGGAGAGCAAGGACAGGGGAGAGAGCAGCCCCTTGAAAGGCAAGATCCACAGGCTAGTGGTTGAGGAGGGAGGACCCACGTCCTGTAGAGGGGCAGAGATGGCCTTGGGCACAGCCAGGGCCCAGGCTTCCCTGTCAGAGCCTCTGACCAGCCTGTGTAGCCTTAAGGTGTGCAGAGACCGAACCCACCACAACCAGATCTGCCCTTGGGCGTCCCTTACCCCAAAGCCTGTCGTCAGTGCCTGGCTGAAGCCCCTCCGGGGGCTCCTAGCACGGGCCCTCACTTTCCAGCACAGACCCCAGTAAACTGTTCCTGCAGTAAACTGTTACCGTTTGCCCCTCATCCACTCCACCAAGTGGACACCACATCAGTGGAGACAGAGAACAAAAATCAAATGCTAAAACCGCTGCAGAGCTACTTTTTAATAAAATAATTGATGTGAACAATATGTTGTTGCTTATATTTTTAAAAATACAAATTAATACTTGAAGTTTTCTTTTCTTTTCTTTTCTTTTTTGACCGAGTCTTGCTCTGTCACCCAGGCTGGAGTGCAGTGGCACCATCTCGGCTCACTGCAAAGTCCGCCTTCCAGGTTCAAGGGATTCTCCCACTTCAGCCTCCCAAGTAGCTGGGATAACAGGAGCCCGCCACCATGCCCAGCTAATTTTTGTATTTTTACAAAAATACGAAAAAACCCCCGTAGAGACATGGTTTTGCCATGTTGGTCAGGCTACTCTGGAACTCCTGACCTCAGGTGATCTGCCCACCTCAGTTTCCCAAAGTGCTGGGATTACAGGCGTGAGCCACCACACTCGGCCAATACTTGACATTTTCTACAGGCACCCGTGTGCATGTGAAACCCTCAAGCCTGAAAGGAGACGCACTGCCAGTGGTGCATATGAGGTCTGTGGGTGAACACAGCTGGCCCTCAGAGCCACACCCAAGCCCAGCTGACCTGAATGGAATCAACCCTTTAGGCCAGAGCAGAAGGAAAAGCTACCAGGAAATAGGTCTGGCTTAAGGAAGTGAGCCCTGCGCATGCTGATGGAACCCTCTCCTTTCTCCAGGTCGACATTTATAACTCGGACCCCTTGATCTGCCGGGCAGGGCTGAAGGTGTGCTTTGGCATCCAGCTGCTGAATGCCGTCTCACGGGTGGAGCGCGCCCTCCCCAAGCTGACGGTGCCCTTCCTGCTGCTCCAGGGCTCTGCGGATCGCCTGTGTGACAGCAAAGGGGCCTACCTGCTCATGGAGTCAGCCAAGAGCCAGGACAAGACTCTCAAGGTGAGTGGCTGCCACTTGCCCACTTCCTCCAAGTGTGGAGGTGGGGCGGGGAGGCAGCACCCCTTGGGGCACATCTGCCCAGACCCCCGAGGGTCACCTCCCAGATCTCAGGATAAGGACCAGCCTGCTTGACCGAGAAATAAATAAATAAAAGGAATCCCAGGAGCTTATGAATTTCAAGAGAACACACGAGTCATTTGCTAATTGTTTTGCATGAATGAGCCTCAAAGGAAAAAAGAATCAAAAGATGTTGTAGGCAAGAAAAGAATCTGCAACTGGGCGCTGAGCAAATAAATATCCCGAGAGAGAGGCATGTCCAAGCTCCAAGGACACGTGTAATGCCCAAGCCTCCCTCTGCACCAGCGGTGGCTGCAGTAGCCCGGGAGCCATGGCCACCAGAGGGCTCTGAGCACGCAGGTGCTGGCAGGACTTGGCAGAGCCTGCTCTGTGAAGGGAGCTGTCAGAGCTAGCCCTGCAGACAGGGACCCTGAGGACAGGCCCTGCGGCTTGGAATATTAGACATAAAGACTATATATCTTTTGTTTGTTTGTTTTCGTTTTTGTTTTTGTTTTTAGACAGAGTATCCCTCTGTTGCCCAGGCTGGAGTGCAGTGGCGCCATCTCGGCTCACTGCAACCTCTGCCTCCCAGGTTCAAGCAGTTCTGCTGCCTCAGCCCCCTGGGTAGCTGGGATTACAGGCACCTGCCATCATGCCAGACTAATTTTTGTATTTTTAGTAGAGACGGGGTTTCACTATGTTGACCAGGTTGGTCTCACTCCTAACCTCAGGTGATCCTCCCGCCTCAGCCTCCCAAAGTGCTGGAATTACAGGCGTGAGCCACCACACCCAGCAAAATATATTTTTTAAAAGCCACAGTGGAACACTGCATTCATCTGTGAGAGCATCACTCAGACCTCCCTTACACCAACGTGAACCCTTGCAAATCCCTGCAAAAGGAGTCCACTAAGATTAGTCATTCATTTACCCAGCTAGCCATTCATCCCTTCTTTAATTCAAGTATTTATGGGGCCCTACGTTTCTGTCAGGCCCAGAGAACAAGACAGGCAAAGGCTCTGCTCTGCCCCCTCGGAACCTGAATCCTGGTGGGGTAAGCAATCAACAAATAAATGAAAAGGATGATGCTGGAGAGAAGTCAGTGCCCCTAAGGAAACTCAGCAGAGTGTAGTGTAGGGATAGAGGGGGACAGGGGGGAAAGCAGCACTTTAGATGGGACGGCCAGGCCTGCAGTCTGCTAGTGAGAACAGCCAGTGGAAGAACCTTCCAGACTGAGGCAAGAGAGAGATTGAGGACCTGAGGCTGGCATAGGCACGCAGCCAGTGAGGATGCACCAGGCAGGGAGGCTGGTGGGGGGCAGGGGAGCCCCACCACCTGGGAAATCTAGACTTCTTCTCTTGGTTAGATGAGAAGCCACCTGAGCATTTGGAGCCAAGAAGTAGCATGCTCTGATTTTCATGTTAAAAGCATCCCCCAGTGGCCTTGGGGAGACAGGAGCTGGGGTAAGAAGGAGGTGGGGACAGTGACAACCAAGGCAGGGGAAGCCGGGCAGGGTGGCAGAGAGTGAGATCACTGCCATGAAGGATGAACTCTGGGTTCAGGCTTGCAGTAATGAGAAGGCTGTAATGAGACAAAAAAGGCCAGGCAGAGAGACTGATGTGAACAATGGCCAGAGTCCACCTGGAGATGCCCGTTAGCATCGCACTGAAGTCTGGAGGTCCCTGCCAGGAATTCAGATGGAGATGGCAGGTCAGCAGTCTAGAGGCAGAAGGGAGGTCTGGCTGGAGATGTAAATTCCAGAGTCATCAGCCCACGATGGATTTAAAAACCACAGGACTGGACGAGGTGACCAGGGAGAGTGAAGGAGGGCACAGCCAAGCCCGTAGTCCAGCTGCCTGCAGAGGCCAGTGAGTGGGATAAGCCTGAACTGAGAAGGGGTTGCTGGCGAGATCAAAAGAAAATCGTAAGTTAAAGCCATGGAACCACAAAAAGAAAGTGTTTCTAGAAGGTGAGAGTGAGCAGCTTATGAATGACCAGCACAGTGTCCCCTGCCATGGCAATGGAGGTTCCTGGAGACTTCTCCAGGATAGCCACTGTGGGTTGGCAGGAGTGGAAGTCAGCTTGGGATGAGCTGAGGACCCCGTGGCAGTCAGGATGTGAGGCCAGGAGTGGAACCCCCTCTTTTGAGAAGGTTGCCTGACTCAGACACAGAAACGGGCCCAGGGATGGGGAGAGATGTGGAGTGAGGGAACATTTGCTTTTGAGAGAGGAAGTTCGGGAACATGTTGGGACATTGTAACGCATTTGAACCATCATCTGATAGAAAGATGTTGGCCTCCTAATAATGGGAGGTCAGGGCCAGGTCCTCGGGCACAGGGAGAGGGTCCGGAGAATGCTCCTACCCCTGCCCACTGCCCGCAGTCTCCACTCCCCACACCTGCCTCTGATGCTGCAGCTCTGATTCCGTGTCTCTCCTCACTGCAGATTTATGAAGGTGCCTACCACGTTCTCCACAAAGAGCTTCCTGAAGTCACCAACTCTGTCTTCCATGAAATAAACATGTGGGTCTCTCAAAGGACAGCCACGGCAGGAACTGCGTCCCCACCCTGAATGCACTGGCCAGTGCCCGGCTCATGGTCTGGGGGACGCAGGCAGGGGAAGGGCAGGGCAGAGATGGCTTCTCAGACGTGGCTTGCAAAAAAAAAAAAAAAAAAAAATCAGAATTTGGAGAAATCTCTAGCACAATTTACTAAAAAATAACAAAAAGACATTTTTGTTACACATTAGGCTGTCAGACACTGGATCTATCTTAATGGGTAGACACTTTATGCAAAAAAGAGAGAAAGGTCCCAGGTAATTTTTTACAGAGAATGTGCTAAAATGTCCACTGAAAACAAAGCCAAGCCTCTGCCCGCCTCTCCCAGCTCCCACAAGGGTTCCAGGAATTCCTGGTGTTCCCAGGACACCAAACTGCAATAACTGGAGGTGCCTCCCTCCTGCCCACCCCTCACTCGCGCCCCAGCGCCCTCTCTGACCGACCTCCACTCGGTGGCCTTCCTCTGGCTGTGTGATGAGGTGGCTGCTGTCTCCATAGGGGCCAGCTCCCCGGGGCAGACTCACGTGCCCCTCTGAGGCTCAGAAAATGCCCAGCCCTTCCTCAAAATAAGCAGCCACTCATGACTTTGTGGGCTCCTTGTTACCCTGAGGCCAGGCTTTGCAGAGGGGAGGGGGGTGAGGCTTAGCCCAGAAATATAACTGAGCAGGAAACCAAGCCTCTTCTCTGTCCTCTGCCCTTCCCCTCCTGCCAGGGAGAGGCTCAGGTTGGCCCCTGAGTCCTGTCTGTAGTCACAAAGGCTGCCTTTCCTCTGGAGTCACTAATTTTACCTGATGCTGTTAGAGAATCATATTGAAGATGAAATGTCTAATATATAATGTATATTTTAAAGCAGAGACTATTTTGGTGGGTAAGTGGGAGGGAGCAAGGGGAGTTTGAAGGAATCAGAGCTTGATGCTACTATATAGAACTGGACAGGTTAGGCCAGCAGTGGTGGGGCCAGAGGGCCGTGTGCTCCAGGAGCTAAGCCAGCAGCCCTCAAGAGGGGACTTGGCTGGGCCTTTCCTATGGGCAAGGCCCAGTGCCCTTCCTGCGCCACCCTCTGTCCCCCGGGGACCATGGAGCAGTGGCAGCCTATGGGGTTGTGATCCCTGGGCCTGGGCCAGAGTCTGCCTATGGCCCAGAGCTACCCTGGGAGTGTCAGTGCTAGCAGCACAGCTACCTCTGGTGGCAGGAGAAGAGAGGCCCCGCACAGTGGCAGGCCAGGCCTTCCTGCCCAGGTCTACGTGGAGCACTCAGTGACCCAGAGCAGGGACTGGAGGCACCCCCAGCCCTGCCCCAGGCCACAGCAGGACAGGCCTCACCCAAGGCCAAGGCTGGCATCAGCCAATCTTTCGGAGTCAAGGCCCTGGCCCTAGCCTGCCCATCTCAGGTGCCAACACCACCCCAGCCCTGCCCTTGGCCTCACTTGGTCCCAGCAATAAGTGGGGGTCACCACCTGCCTGGGGAATACTTTCACCTTCTAAATGGGACTTGCTGTTACCTCAGGAGGCTCCTTACTGCAAACGAGACCCTGGTCAGGGCACTGCCACCGTTGAAGCCCTGCAGAAGGTGCAATCTAGGGGTTCTGGGGCCACAGAGGAGGGGGCCACTTCCCACCAGGACCCCCAACATGAAGTCTAGGCATCGGGGGCTCCCGCCCTTCTTCCTCCAGCAGCAGGAACTGCCACTGCTCTCCTAGGCCCTGTTCTGGAGGTTAACCTTGGTTCCTGGAGAGTGTGCCCCTCCACCCTCCCTCCAGCAGCACTGATCACGCCGTGACAGAGCCAGGAATGGATCACCCTGCTGAAGATCACTCTGTGCCCTGGGGGAGGAGCCAAGCCCTCACCCCACAAGGGGCAGGTGGGGGCTCTGGTGCTGACCCGGCCCAAGTCCCCACAGAGCGCCTTCTGTAGCTCCAGCTTGTCTCCCTGGCTTCTCTTTGAAGGAGAAAAATGTAAAATATGCACTAAGAGAGAAAGCCAGCCAGCCCCGCCTGCTCAGTCAGCACCGGCAGCAGGGCAGCCATGGGAGCTCGGGAAAAGCAGGAACCCTTTCCAAATGCCCAGAGACGCCCTGGGCTCAAATCTGTAATTCTCCCAGGAGCTGTGACAGAGCAGGTCACACAAAGTCCCTACGCCTCCCTGCCACCTCCCCCAGACGCATGTGATGGCATCGCCATTCCCCAAATTAAATATCGGCATGCGGCCTGACCAGGGACTCTTTAGATGCATGAATTTATTTATATGAAGGCTCTCACAGAGACACACACAGCACTTCAGTAGCATTTGCATTCCTGGTTAAAGAATCACCAATATTTAAAAGAAAAACTTTCCTGAAATTGGGACTGTTTCATGTTATTCGGAAGGGCTGGTACATCCGCCCACCGTGTCCCCCTGCTGGGTCAGGAGCCAGCACAGGACCCTGTGCGTGAGTGAGCCTGACATCTCACGCGTGGCCACTCCAGAGCTGGTCCCCGTCCTTGGAAAGCTGTGAAGTCTTGCGTTGAGTTCCTTCTCGATATTGACGGCTCTGTGCTGACATTCTGAGCTCTGGAGTCCCACTGGCGCAGGGGCGTGGAGGAACTGAGGTTTGGAAGGGATGCCAGGTCTCACATAGCTTGGCCTCGAGAAGGTGAGAGGAAGGCCAAGGTCAGGGAGAGGACCCAGAGAGGTCTGGCACAAAAGGCCCAAGCACCACTGTCAACACGGTCCAGTCCATACAGAAATGGGTTTCATGCCTGAAAAATATTTTACAGAAAGATGCCGCCTGCAGCCGGTGACAGCCGCAACCCTACAGGCCTCAGTTCCTTGCAGAGGCGAGGAGTAGAGAGTCAGCCTCCCTCCCTTCCAGCAGCGACCCAGCTTCCCTCCCTTCCAGGTGGTGCTGGGCTCACCGAGGGAGCACTGGTGGGCACTCTGAAAACCCACAGGCTCTGCTCGGACTCCACCCCCAGGCCCACCTGGGTCCTATCTCACTCTCTTCTCTCACCGATTGCTGACATAGACCTTGTTGGGCTCACGATGGCTTCACAAGCCAGCTGTTGGGTTTGCTGTGTCACTGTGGCTCGGTCACATCCCTGTGTGTATACTGTCTGCGGGGCACACATGTATCCGTTTAGAGCTAAAGGAATCAGTGTACACTACAGCTAATCCTAATAAATCCGATGTTTTCGGAATGGCATCTGTCTGTCCGTCACAGCAGCCTCTGACCCTGGATGGCAATATTCCTTGCCGAGAGCACAGCAGGCCCTTTTTCAGACAGGCTGATCCCTGCTCCAGCCACTCCTGTCACCTGATACCAACTCCAGCAGTGCTTCCCAGCCTGTGTCAGCACGTGTGGAATTTATCTTCTCCCATCCACGCTTGAAGCAGGTTTCTAAACACACACATCCACTTGCAGAGCCTGCCCCACCACTGGGGAGGACGGAGCCCAGGCCACCCTCCCCGCACCAGCTTCAAGTGGATTGTGCTTTCTCCAGGGCCCCATGTAGATGCCAAACCCATCCCCACACAAGCTGGGCTCTGTCCGAACTCAGCCCTCCCTCCTCAGCATAGGGAACCCGGCCTCCTACTGCTGGGCATCCTCCACGCCCCTCTCTGTTCCACACCCACACCTGGCCCAGCCACTCTCCCATAAGTGTGGCCAGGATCTTATGGCTTCCTTCCAGCTGCACAGCTGTCACCAGCGTCTGAGGGACGGCAGCAGCGACCTCATTGGCAGGCCCCGCTTTCTCGCCTGCACCCAGTCTGTTTCCACATGGAGGCGAGAGGGCTGTTAAAGTACGAGTCAGACTGTGGCCCTTCTCTGCTCAACATCCTCCGGTGGCTACCGTCTCACCTAAATAAAGGCCACGGTTCTTGCTGAAGCCTACAGGTGCTGGGCCTTTGGCCTCCTTGCCTCCCCTCTCCCAATCCTCCACTTCCACTTGGTCCTCGCCATGCCAGCCTCCTTGCAGGCCGTCTTCTCAGTGAGGCCCTCCCCCAGGCGCTGCCCTACCTTCTCCTCCAGCACATTTGTTGACATCTGACATGACAGATCTTCTGCTTGTCTGCTTGGTAGCACTCTGTCCCTTCCCATGTGAACTGCAAAAGGGCATATCCCTGCACTACACCTCTGCCTGCTTCTCAGAGGGTCCCTGGAAAGACCTGCCTGATAGGGTAGGGAGGGAAGGAGTGGGTGAGTAAGTGAGTAAATGAGTGAGTGACAGAATGATGTGTTCTCTTTGTCCTCTCCCTCAGGAGGAGCCAAGCCCCCATCCCATGGAGGGCAGGTGAAGGCTCAGGTGCTGAATGAGCCTAGGTTCCCGCAGAGAGCACCTACCATAGCCCCATATTATCTCTCTGGTTTCTCTTTGAGGGAGAAAAATGTAAAAAATGCACTGACATGAGTGAGTGAGGGACTGTGCAAGTGAGTGAATGAATGAGAAAATGAATGCATGAGGGATTGAATGAGTGAGGAAATGAGTGAGTGAATGAATGAGCAAGGGAATGAATGAGTGAGTGAATGAGTGAGAGAGTGAATGAATGAGCAAGGGAATGAATGAGGAAATGAGGGAATGAATGAGGAAATGAGTGAGAGAAGAATGAGTAAGTGAATGAGGGGATGAATGAATGAAGGAATGAGTGGTGAGGGAATGAGAGAATGGATGACTAGCGAATGAATGAATGAGGAAAGGAGTGAGTGAGAAAATGAATAAATGAATGAGGGAAGGAATTAATGAAGGAATGAGTGAGAATGAGGGAATGGGTGGGGATGAATGAAGGAATGAGTGATGATGGAGTGAGTGAGAATGAATGAGTGAGGGCACGAATGAGTGAGTGAGATCATGAGTGAATGAGGGGATGAATGAATGAACAAGAGTGAGGGAATGAGTGAGTGAGAAAATGAATGAGAGTGAGTGAGGGAAAGAGAGAAAGGATGAGTAAGGGAATGAGTAATGAGTGAATGAATGAGGGATGAGTAAGCAAGGAAATGAGTGAATGAATGAAAGCGAATAAGGGGATGAATTGAGGGAATGAGTGGGTGAGGAAATGAGTGATGACTGAGTGAGAGAATGAATGAGTGAGGGAATGAATGACCAAGTGAAGAAATGAGAGAATAAATGAGTGAATGAGTGAGTGGATGAATAAATGAAGGAATGAGTGAGTGAGGGAATGTGTGATGAGGAAATGGATGGGTAAGGAAATGAGTGAGAGAATGCAGGAATGACTGAATGAGTGAGTGAGAATGGATGAGTGAGGAAATGAGATAATGAATGAATGCATGAATGAGAGGATGAATAAAGGAATGAGTGAGTGAATGAATGGATGAGTGAATGAGTGAGGGGATGAGGAAATGACAGAATGAGTGAATGAATGAATGAGGGAATGAGTGAGTGATGAGTGAACGAATGAGGAATGAGTGAAGGAGTGAATGAGCAAGGGAATGAATGAGGAAGTGAGTGAATGAATGAGTGAGGGATTGAATGAGTGATTGAAGAAATGAGCGAGTGAGAGAAGAATGAGTAAGTGAATGAGTGAGGGGATGAATGAATGAAGGAATGAGTGGTGAGGGAATGAGAATGGATGAGTGAGGGAATAAATGAGGAATAGAGTGAGAAAATGAATGAATGAATGAGGGATGGAGGGAATTAATGAATGAAGGAATGAGGAAATGAGTGAGAGAATGAATGAAGGAATGAGTGATGAGAGAATGAGAATGGATGAGTGAGGGAATGAATGAGTGAGTGAGAGCATGAGTGAACGGGATGAATGAATGAAGGAACACGAGTGAGGGAATGAGTGAGTGAGAAATTGAATGAGTGATGAGTAAATGAATGAGGGATGAGTGAGTGAGGAAATGAGTGAATGAATGAAAGTGAATGAGGGGATGAATTGAGGAAATGAATGGGTGAGGAAATGAGTGATGAATGAGAGAATGGATGAGTGAGGGAATGAATGAGCAAGTGAAGAAATGAGAGAATAAATGGGTGAATGAGTGAGGGATGAATAAATGAGGGAATCAGTGAGTGAGGGAATGTGTGATGAGGGAATGGATGGGTGAGGAAATGAGTTAGTGAATGAATGGGTGAATGAGTGAGAGAATGGATGAGTGAGGAAATGAGTGAGAGAATGAGTGAGTGAGTGAGGGGATGAATAAATGAGGGAATGAATGAGTGAGTGAATGAATGAACGAGTGAGGGGGTGAATAAATGAAAGAATGAGTGAGATGAATGAGGGAATGAGGGGATGAATGAATGAGGGAATGAGGGGATGAATGAATGAGGGAATGAGTGAGCGTGGGAATGTGTGATGAGGGAATGAATGAAAAGAAATGAGTAAGAGAATGATAAAGAATGAGTGAGAGAGAATGAATGATGGAATGAGTGAGGGGTTGAATGAATGAGAGAATGGATGAGTCCATGAGTGAGGGGGATGAATAAATGAGGAAATGAGTGAGTGAGAGAATGGATGAGTGATGGAGTGATGAAGGAATGAATGAGTGGCCGAGGAAGGGAGAGAGGGATGGAAAGAGGGAGAAAGGAGGCAGGAAGGCTTTATCTGGGCCAGGCACTGAGCTGGAAACTGGGTGTGGATGCAAGTTGGCCTCGCAGCCTGGCCACCCATGCAGTGACTCAGGCCCCACACTAGAAGGTCCGTGCATTTGGGTGAATGCTCTACTGTTGCTCTCTGGAAATTCTTAATGCTCTTTGAGCAAGGGCCTTACGTGCTGTTTTGCAGTGGGCCCTGCAAACCACTTAGGCCATGGGTGGGTGGCACCTGGCCTCTGTGCAGAAGGTCTCCCAAAGATGCACAGATCTGAAGGACAGCCCCTTCTCTCCAGGCCCTCGCGCTCTATTTACAGCCAACCAAATTCTGCCCGGAACTTCACTGTATCAAACCTAGAGCCAACAATGTTTGCCTTCGTTGGCTTTCCAGCCTCCTCCATGAACACTCAGGCTCATCACAAGCTCCTTACTGGGCATCTGTGATGCGCCAGGCACGATGTCCAGTGCTGGGAGGAACAGTGACCAGGGCAGAAGAAGGTGGGCCGCCCTCACAGAACGATGACCCGGGCAACACAGACTCCCACCCCAGAGCCTAACAGCGATGGGCACCCCGTGGCTGCCAGCACAGCCTGGTGCCAGCACAGGCCTCCAGAAGCCAAAGGTGAGCAGGAGCAGGCCAGGGTTGGGGGCACAGCAGAGGGGGTCTTGGGGGGGAGTTTTCGAGGTGCAGAGAGCTCAGGGTATTCCCGAAACTGAGAGACTCTCAGAATGGCTGGAGCACAGGGGTGAAGGGTGTGTTCTTTCGGGGCCCTGCAGGAAACGGCTGCACCTAACCGAGGATGGTGTCACTAAAGGGGTCAGCGGAGGATGACACAGCGTCCACGAACAGCCACAGCAGGGAGCGGAACCCCAGAGCAGCAGTTGCTGTGGGAGAGGGCAGCCTGTCAGGGTTGGGACTTTAGGTAGAGGGCTGCCCAGCCCCACCTTCACTCCTCTTCCTCTTCTGGTGGGTCAATAAGCCATCCCTACACTACCTTTCCTGTGCAAAATGGAGTTTATTTCCTTTCCATCATTGCTCATTTTGTCATTGTTCTATTGACTTTTCTTTTTCTTTCTTTCTTTCTTTTTTTTTTAAGACAGCATCTCACTCTTGCCCAGGCTGGAGTGCAGTGGTGCAATCACAGCTCACCGCAGCCCCAACCTCCTGGGCTCGAGCTATCTTCCCACCTCAGCCTTTAGAGTAGCTGGGACTACAGGCTCGTGCCACCACGCCCAGCTAATTTTTTTACTTTTTGGAAAGACAGAGTCTCACTGTGCTGCCCAGGCTGGTCTCAAACTCCTGGGCTCAGACCATCCTCCTGCCTCAGCCTCCCAAAGTGCTGGGATTACAGGCGTGAACCACTACACTGAGTCTATTTTTCTATGTGTTAAAAATTTGGGGGTATCTTGAGTTGAGAGAGCGCACATATAATTTTTCCAATAACACGATGGAAATATTTTTCATTCAACAATAATTTTTTTTCACTTGGGAGTAAGAATGAATTAAAGTAAGAGATAAACATGGTTTTTATTTTTATTTTTTTAATTTTAAAGGTAGCCAAGCTACACTACAGAAACTAAACAGAAATCAGATCAAATATCCCCAGCTCTCACACAGTAACTCTTCCTCTGGTTTAGGGATAATGAAGGAGTCTCAAACCCAGGGCCTCTGTGTCAAAATGTGTCTTCTGTTAGTCTATTTTAACATTTGTCAGAGTAGGGCACACTTCTGAATTTAAATCAACCCAATTTTAGAACCAAGTATTAGACACTAAATTTCAAATTCCATGGTTGTCGTTCACTACTCCTGTGTAGCTGTCTGTGCCACGGGTTTCTCATATAAGCCTGGGGAGCACCCCTTAGTGCCTGAATGTCCTCCACCTTTTCCTTGTGGATGCGGAGGCTGCACTGACCACCCTCATGGCTACAGGAAGCTCTGTGCATCCATGCTCTCTCACTTCCTTCCCCACTTGCTGCTGGCTGCGGCTGCTGGCAATGTTTCCTGTTGATTTGCAATACCGCATTGGGCACCTTCCTACACAAGTGTTTCCCCATTGCGCTGGCTTCTCTGCCTGAGGCTAAAGTGAGGAATGGGGACGCAGTGGCTCACGCCTGTAATCCCAGCATTTTGGGAGGCTGAGGCGCACGGATCACTTGAGGTCAGGAGTTCCAGACCACCCTGGCCAGCATGGTGAAACAATGTCTCTACTGAAAATATGAAAATCAGCTGGGCATGGTGGCAGGCACCTGTTGTCCCAGCTACTCTGGAGGCTGAGGCATGAGAATCATTTGAACCCAGGAGGTGAAGGTTGCAGTGAGCCGAGATCGCACCACTATACTCCAGCCTGGGTGACAGAGCTAGACTCCATTTCAAAAAAATAAATAAAATAAAATAAAGTGAGGAACGGTGTGGTGTGGCTGGGGAATGCTGCCCCCACAACCACACAGCCTAGCTCCTGAGGGGTGGCAGTTCTTAGATTGCAGCTCTCTCTGAACAGATGCCATAGCTGGTACACCTGGCTGTATCTGCTGTATCAGTGAACCACTAACATACCCCAACGCCAGATAATTTTTCCTTAAACTGCCCTCTCACTAGGGATTTAAAATTTGTTCAAGATTGGAAACTTTCATGATTTCAAATAATAACATCTGCAAAAAAAGGTTTCATGTAGTAGCTCATTTCCTCCCCCAATGCATATGAAAAGAAATGCATAGGAAATAAAATTTTTTCTTTAAATATTTAAATATCTCTTGGCACACCAGGATTTGTGTGTGCTCTGAGGTGAGACCCGCCGGTGTTAGGCCACTAGCCTGGCCTCACCCTTCCCTTCTTGTATGCCCCAGGGCAACCAGAGTCAGCCGCCGTCACTCCCCTGCTCCCACCTCCCACCCACCAGGTGGACTCAGCTTTTGTTTAACAAACACACCAGGCTCAGGATAGGTCAAACACTAGCTAAGAGGGAGTTGCCATAATCACCCCCAATTTGTGGGCGGGCAAACAGGCAGAGCGGTGGCCAGCAGTGAAAAAGGCAGAGCAGCAGTGGGGATTGGGCCTCTGGCTGCAGCTCAGCTCTGCCAGTGCGCAGACCCCTCCCAGCCCATCCCATCTCAGGCTGTTTTCAGGCTCCCAGGCCCTTGCACAAGCTACAACCTCCACCCACAGGCCCTCTCTAACACTCCCCACCTCCCTAACACACTCATCACCTCCTGCAGGCTGCACCATGACTTGTCCCAGCTGATCCCTCACTAGTGGTCACTTCAGACCTACAACCTCCCCCATGCGATGATCAACATGCCAGTGCACCACGGCTGAAAATGAGCTGGAGAGGAAAAAGGAAAAAATCCAAAAATAACATAGTAAAAAGGCATGAAGAGGCCCGGCGCGGTGGCTCACACCTGTAATCCCAGCACTTCGTGGGGCGGATCACCCAAGGTTAGGAGTTCAAGCTCAGCCTGGCCAACATGGTGAAACCGTGTCCACTAAAAATACAAAATTTAGCTGGGCATGGTGGTGTGCACCTATAATCCTAGCTACTTGGGAGGCTGAGCAGGAGAACTGCTTGAACTCGGGAGGTGGAGGTTGCAGTGAGCCAAGCAAGATTGCATCACTGCACTCCAGCCTGGGCGATAGAGCAAGAATCCGTCTCAAGTAAAAAAAAAAAAAGGCGCCGGGCGCGGTGGCTCAAGCCTGTAATCCCAGCACTTTGGGAGGCCGAGACGGGCGGATCACGAGGTCAGGAGATCGAGACCATCCTGGCTAACACGGTGAAACCCCGTCTCTACTAAAAAATACAAAAAACTAGCCGGGCAAGGTAGCGGCGCCTGTAGTTCCAGCTACCCGGGAGGCTGAGGCAGGAGAATGGCGCGAACCCGTCTCAAAAAAAAAAAAAAAAAAAACGATTTTGCCACCATAGTTTATTGAAAAAATTATAATTTCTCTTGCAGTGAGCTGAGATCACACCACTGCACTTTGGCCTGAGCAACAGAGCGAGAAAAAAAAAAAAAAAAAAAAGGCATGAAGAGCTGTGAAATAACTGCAGGAAGGGTGGAGACCCCCGGTATTAGAAGCCCTGTGAAAAAACCAGCCTTCCTTTCCTCCCCCATGGCCGTGACATGACTGAGTTTAACCAGGTTAGAAGGCAGAGAGGCTGGGGGGTCCACAGGCCTGCAGCGCATCGTGAGAAACCCCCTTGGGGCTCAAATACCCCAAAATGAAGGCCCAAGCAGCAACCTCAGAAGCAGAGCTTCTCTCTGACCTTTTGCCCCTCTCAGTCTCATCATCCCCTGAGGGTAACCACAGAAACTAGAATCCCTCTTCCCCTAGGGCGGGCCCTAGAAACCAGAGCCCCTGTTCCCCAAAGCCAGCCATAAAACCTAAAAACAGGACTCTCACTTTCCCTCTGCCTTATCTGTGTAAAAAGTGGCCATAAGCATCTGACCCACCTTGTTTGACTATAGGTCATAAGACCCCCATTCCAGAGGGTCCTGCCCCACACCCAGAAGACGGGCAGGCAGGCTGCTCAGAGAGACCAAGAAGAATCCAGACAGGCCTGACCGCGTTTCCCCGTTGTCAGCATTGGATCCTGCACTTTTTGCCAATCCGATTTCTACTCAGCTGGCCACAGTTTGCTGAGCCTAAGCTTAACAATGACAGCTTCCTGTCTTTGGGTCTTCATTCTGAAGATGCCCATGTCTACATGCCAAATAAATTTGCATGTCTGTTCTCCTGTTACTCTGCCTTTTGCAAGTTTTCAGTGAACCTTCAGAGGGCCAAGGAGAAAGGTCTCCCTTGGCCCCTGCAGCTCACCTTCCCGTAGTAAGGTGGCAGCCCCTGCAGGAAGGGCCACAAGGGCCTCCCTGGGGAAAAGACTGGCACTGGGCTGAGAGAAAATGGTCATTTTGGTCCTGGTCCTTTCCTGGAATGAGGCCCACCACAACCAGCCTCCATGGAGACAGGGAGGGAGGGAGCCAGGCTGGGCCCAGGCCACGCTGGGGTCAGTGGCAGATCTCTAAGTCTGCTCAGCCAGGTATTCTGGCCCTTGGGCTCTGGGCCAGCCTCTGCTGGGAGTCCCCAACTCTGGAGCTTCTTTCCTTGGTCCCACTAGCTCCTTTGGTTCCAGAAGGCCCCACCCTTCCCAAGCTGTACCCCAGGACACAGGCTCACGCTCCCACAATGCCTTCAAGCTTTATTGCCACACACACTTCCCCAGCCCTTCCTGAATGGCCCTGTGCATGGGAACACCGGCTTAGAGAAGCAATCCAGGGCTGGGTGAGGGCTACAAGACTGGATTTGGGACTGGGGTGGTGTGGGGAGGGGGATCTGGGGAAGGAAAGTGCTAAGACCAAAGCCCACCCCCACCCCAGGTTTCCCTGAGTGGTGCCCACCCCCAGGATCTTGGGGGCTGGCTTGTGCATTGGGGGGAGGGGGCTCATCCCAAATGCATCCTCCCCTGGGGTCTCCAGGCTCATGGAGGGAAGAGAAGCCCCACTGAGCCCCCTGCACCCACCATGAAGCCCTCAACGTGCAGGGAGCAGGAAGAAGAGCTGCACACAAACACACACACATGCTTGTCTCCAAGGGAGCTCCTGGCCCCTGGGGCTGCCCAGCCAGGGGCTCAACAGTCCAGGCCAATGGACACGAGCAGGTCCTCGAGTGCCCGCAGTCGCTGCTGCGCCTCCTCTATGGCACTGTAGGTCTGCACCGTGCTGGCCACATGGAAGCGGATGTCGTCCACCAGTGGGATGGAGTCTGTCTCCTGCCGGGCCGCCACAGCCGCTGCCTCCTCTTTCACCGCCTCCACGAAGTCTTCCCGCTCCACCAGCTATGAGCGGGAAGGGCCAGCTCAGTGCAGGGGTGCCCGCCCTCTCACCACTCCCTCCCGCCCGCTGCAGCCCACTGGCCCACCTTTTCAATGACCTTGGCCATGTACTCAGTGCACTGGTCCTCAAGCCGCGCCAGGCGGAAGAGCTTGGCCACGCGCCACACACCCACCACACTGTCCTCATCTAGCACCTGGGCCAGGCTGCGGCCACACAGCCTCTTCAGGCCTGGCAGTAGGTACATGTCGGCGATGCTCAGCACGTCATAGGCCGCCTCAGGGGACAGCTGCAGTGGAGACAGGGATGAAGGTGCCCCCCGAGGTCACCAAGGGCTCCCAGGGCCCAATGGCCAAGGATAGGGCCTGCGGGGGTTGTGGGGCAGTGGTGGGAAGGCTTCCAGTGGGAGTAGGAGTTCCCTGAGCACGTGTAGGCAGGGGGTAGGGGGAACTGCAGGACCACACAGGGGGCAGAAGACTGGCAGGTGGGTGAGCTCTCAAGCCTTGAGCAGGCTGGCAGGATGGGTGGGAGGCAGGGCCCTCGCAGGAGCCAGGGTCTGAGCTCCGACTTACATAGACCTGGGTCTGACACTTCTAGCTGTGGGGCCTTGGGCAAGTCACTGCACCTCCTGTGCCTCTAGTTCCCAGTTCATGAGGTACAGATAACCCTGCCTACCTTGGGGGGCTGTCAGAACGGTGGGGCAGAGGCAGCTAGTCAAGACCCATGCAGGGATCCTGCCAGGGGTGGGAGACTATCTACCCGCTCCCTCCCTCTCAAGAGGCTGTGGGGACACAGAGCCCACCTACAGGTACATCCTGTGCTGGGCAAGACTGAAGCCTTCAGATTCGGGCCAGAGCCTGGGTGGCACAGGGAACAAGCTGCAGACAGAGATGAGGGAAGCTCTGCAACCACATTAGAGGCCACGTGCCATGTGCCATAACACCTCCTTTACGTGGGCAACCCATGCATCCGCACAAGGCCTTAGGAAGTGACAATGAGTGCTATCTCCATGTTCTAGAGGCACAGAGCAGTTAAGTAACTTGCCCAAGATCACACAGCTCAACCAATGTCAACCCAGGTTAGGAGCCCAAGCCATACTCTGAGACAAGGTGCCCTTGGGGTGGCGAGGCTCCTTGAGGAGGGAGCTTCTCCAGGGTAGGCAAAGGTAACCCCTGGTAAGGGGCCAGAGAGCTGGGCTGAGCTGCAGGAGTTGCCTAGTAGAGGAGGTGGGAAGGACAGAGGCTGAGGGGCTATTAGGTCGCAGGGAGGGATGGACAAGGGAGCTGCCACTGGAGGTAGAGCAGCAGTAGGGACTGCCCTCTGTCCCCCAGCATGCTTCCTCCCCTTCCCCCACAAAACAGGGCCCTGGCCACAGAATGACTTTCCAACCCTCCCTTGTTGGCAGGTAGGCACGAAGTTCTCTCCAGGGGAACATAAGAAGTGGTGTGTGCAATTTCCTGTGGCTTCTACAAAAACAACATTGTTTGCCCTGCGTTCCTCTTCCTCCTAGAGCATGAGTTTGCCTAGGACCCAATCTCCATGGCCAAAGGCAATGCCCCAGGGCAGGGTGGGTAAGCTACAGCCTGCGGACCAAATCCAGCCTGTTTGTGCAAATCAAGTTTTATTGGAATGCAGCCTCACCCACTCATCTCTGTACTGTCTCTGGCTGCCTTTGCACTACAGAGTTGAGTAGCTACAACAGGGCCATATGGCCCACAGAACCTGAAACATTCACCTTTAGAGACAAGGGTTTTTGACCTTCACCCTTAGGCATACAGGGGCAAGATGGAGGGATGACCTGGTCTTCAGCAAGCCACCTGCCCTGGGGCAGTCACCTCAGTCAGATGTGAAGGAGAAACAAACTCTCCTCTTCAAGCCACCAGATATGGGGGTCTCTTTATAGCGTGCATGCGCGCGTGCGCGCACACACACACACCCTGGCAGGTCAAACCTTCAGCACTCTGCTGCTGCCCTGCAGCTTTGGCTTACGGAAACCTTGGGGCAACTGGAGACAGAGGGAGGCAGCAAGGGAAGAGGAGACTAGGAACCCAGAACCCCAGGGATCTGCAGCACCGCAGAGGGAGGAGGTTGTCCCCACCCAGCCTCCACCCTCCTGCTGGAGAAGCTGAGGACCCCAAGTGGCTGACAAGTGTGAAGTGCCTGTGACATAGGCCTTGTCACTTATCCTCTCTCTGGAGCCCAACAAGGCTTCCCTCTGCCTGAAAGGAAAATCCAAAGTCCCACATCCTTCCCCTCCAGCCTTCTCAAAATGTCAACCATGGGGCCAACTGGGCCCTCCCAAAGACCCCCAGGGCCCTGGCGCTCCCGCTCAGCCCACAGCAGCACAGGCTGTGTGCCGTCCCCAGCTCTGCCTGAGCCCCCACCTCAGTGTGGTCGCTGTACACGTAGTAGAGCACGTGGGTGAAGACGTCGGGTGAGATGCCATGCAGGGTGACGGCGGGGGGGCCCCCTGAGGTCTCCGGCTCCTCGCTCTCTCGGAAGTGGTCATCCAGCAGGGCCCGGAAGTAGTCACTGCGGCCACAGAAGAAGGCCTGGGGAAGGCGGGCTCAGGAAGTGTGAAGGCCAGGGTCTACCTCCTGAGGAGCTAGACCGGGGCTCAGGGCAATGGGTTGGAGCCAGGGGCAACAGGAGGGCACAGGCACCTTGTGGCAGAGGAAGCTGCAGCCGGCCACTCGGAAGCAGACGTCAGGGCAGCTATTGAAGCCATCAGGACAAGGGAAGGGCAGCTCCCAAAGATCACCCTGGGGTACAGAAGAGTGTGACCCCATCAGAGCAGTTGTTCACAGAAGTGAATGACTAGGTTCAGAAAAGGGAAGTAACTGGTCCAAGGCCACACAAGAAATTGAGCCCAAGTATCTGGGCTGCCTGTCACAGCCTGCCATCCCAAAATGCCCCTCCTGCCCATCAGCCCCACACCTACTCGGAGCTCAGGGGGCAGGGCACAGGCAGCCAGCAGCGCCATGTCCTCCCGGAGGCGGGGGTCTGCAGGTGGGGGCTCGATGGTCAGCACCTTCACACACGTGCCTGGCTTAGACACCACTACAGGGGAAGAACAACTTCAGGGAGCCAGGCCAGCCCTACCAGGCGGCACCCATGGCCCCGGGCCCCAAAACCTGCTCGCACCAAACTCGGACACCTTCTCGCACTTGGCCTCCAGGTCGCTGAGCAGGTCCCACAGCTGGCACTGCTTGGCCAGGCGCTCACAGTCACTCACATGCTCTACGCCGATGTCCAGACGGCCTGGGGGCAGTGGGGAGGATGAGGGCCTGCGAGACCTGAGCTGTCATCAGGCCCACAGAAAAACAGTGATCCCTTCCCACCTGGCCACAGGGCTAGGACTCCTGGACCCCCTTGCCACCTTGGTTTCCCCATCAAGAGCTGCTGCCTGAGTTCTACAGGCCCCAGGGAACAGACGGGAAAAGCTCAGCATATGGGTGGGACAAGCTCTTCCTGAGCAGACACACTAGTCCTCTCTCTTGCAACCCAACGCGAGAGGCAGCTGGAACCACCCCAGGGGACCATGAAGTGTCTAGAGGTGAAAGGTCAGCCCAGCCACACCTAGGTGTACTGCTGTCCAGAAGGACAGCCCACTCCCTCTCCTCCTCCCCTGGACCCAGGGGGTCACCTGTGTACAGGTACTGCAGCAGGGCCCCAAAAGCCACGGGGTTGATCTGTGGGCAGAAAGCCAGAAAGGAATGTCGGAGGCAGCCACCCAGCACAACCCCTTGCTGTTCCTGGGCAGTCCATGCCCCTCTGCCACCCTGAAGGGACATACCAGTGGGTGCCTGAGAACCACGACACTCTTGCCCTTCCATTTGGTGTCCAGCATGTTAGCAAAGTAGGCACTGCGTGCACCCAGGATGCAGCGATGCACCCGGAATGGCTTTCCGTGTACTACAAAGACCACATCACTGTGGATGCCCTGCTCTAGAAGCCTGGGGAGGGACAAGCCGGGAGGGAGGATGCTTGGCACAGCTCCCACCCCATACCTTGAAGCACCCAGAGCCCAGGGCAGGCCACAGAGCAGACCCCTCCACACTCACCACAGCCACCGCACCCCATGCTGCACCCCTCGTGTGCCCTGACTCACCGCTGCAAGAAGTCATCATAGTAATCCCGCCTCCTGCAGGAAGCCGTGACCTGCTTGTAATCACGTAGAGCCCGGCGGATGGGGTCACTCAGTGCCCCATAGAGGCAGCGCTCACCATCGAAGGTGTTGGCCTCACAGCGGGCTCCTGGGGGAGGCAGCACTCACCAGTTAGCAGGGAAGGGGCCTGGGGAAATTCTAATCTCCCTCTCCATCCTCCCCACCTTCCCACACATGGGGCTCTGAATCTCTGGCGATGCCTTCCCCAATTACCCTGGGCCCACTCTGACCCAACATCCTCCCAGTCAAGGCCTAGGCGAATGGGCACGTCTGCGTGCACTCACACAGGCACATACTCACACGGAAGACAGACTACACAGAACGGAGAGCAGACTCGGTGGCTGGGCTTGTCCCACACACTGGAGCACAGCAGTGAAGGAGACAAAGGTCCCTGTCCTGCTAAACTTATACTCTAGTGAGGCAGGACAATGAACGCACTACCTAACGACGGCAGGGACTAATTAAGAAAAACAAGGCTGGGCATGGTGGCTCACACCTATAATCCAGGCACTTTTTGAGGCCAAGGTAGGTGGATCGCTTGAGCTCAGGAGTTTGAGACCAACCTGAGCAACATAGTGAGACCCCATCTCTGCCAAAAAAAAAAAAAATACAAAAACTTGCCAGGCGTGGTGGTGCATGCCTGTAGTCCCAGCTATTGGAAGATTTGAAGGGGCTGAGGCAGGATGATCACTTGAGCCTGGGAGGTTAAGGCTGCAGTGAGCCGAGATCATACCACTACATTCCAGCCTGGGTGACAGAGCAAGTCTCTGTCTCCAAAGAAAACAGAAAAAGAAAACCAAAATAGGATGAAGAATGGCACTGGATGAAGGGAAGTCATGAAAGGTCACTTTGTGATGGTGGCGGCATGCAGAGACCTGAATGAAGTGGGGGACTGGGCCATGTGAATGTCTGCAGAAGGGCAGTCCATGCAGGAGGAACCATAGGTGCAAAGGCCCTGGGGCAGGAACAGGCGCATGCGTAGCACAGTGGAGCCCCAGCGAGGCCAGTATAGCAGCAAGCAAGCAGAGAGAGCCGAGGGAGTGAGGCCAGTGGGAGGGTAGACCCTGTGGAGCCTTGGGCATGGCCAGGCAGGCTCACTGTGTCCTAGAGGCAGTGAGAACTCGCTGGAGGATTTTTAGCCAATCAGATTCATTGTGAAAAGAGGGAGATTAGAATTAGAACTTGGCTGCAATGGCAAGAGAGGAGGCAGGCACTGTGCCTGGGGAGAAATGCTGATGACTGGGCCCAGGTCATAGAAGTAGAGATGGGGAGGGTGGACAGAGAAAAGGTTTTAAAGTAGCGCTAACAGTACTTGCTGATTCTACTGAGTGGGTAAAAGAGGAATCGTGGTGCTTTGCAAATGTGTATGAAGGCCCAGTGCTGGGGCTGGACCTTTGGCCTTTCAGCGTTTGGGAGAGAGGAGGTGATGGAGCCTTCCCTCCCACCAGAGCTCTCTACTGCAGGAAGAAGCTGGCCCTGCTAGCAGCAGGGAGCCCGGGGAAAAGCTGCACACGTGTATGCACGCACCCAGGCACACCCCTGAGCCCGGCTCCCTGCTCTCACCATTGGCCAGAAGATAGAGTACCAGCTCCTCATGCCCACACAAGCAGGCATAGTACCTGAAGGGAGGGAGCAAGTCCTCAGCACTGAAGGGGTACACCAACCCCCACCCTCCGCACCCCTCTCCCCAGCACTCACAAGGGGGTGCTGTCCCACTTGTCCCGCACATTCACCTCCACGTCTCGCTGCTCCAGCAGGTACCTGGGCAGGAAGGAGGTCAGAGCCTGGGTCAGGACGGGTTCATGGTCTGAGAAAGAAGGCCCGTGGAAGGGAACGGAGGGAAAACATCCCTTTTGGTCTGGGGAAGCCTCCCCCAGGAAAGGGCAGGTGACAGGCAGATCACAGCAGGAGAGGCACTTGGGTCAAAGTGCAGGCAAGGGTGTGGAGGTGGGGTCGGACAGGCAGACAGTGTGTGCCATCAGTGCTGGGGGACGATGGGCTACAGGGGCAGAGGCCAGCGCCAGTGCTGGGGCTGGACCTTTGACCTTTCAGTGTTTGGGAGAGAGAGGAGGTGATGGAGCCTTCGCTCCCACCAGAGCTCTCTACTGCAGGAAGAAGCTGGCCCTGCTAGAAGAGGGAGCCTGGGGAAAAGCTGCTGCAGGCCTCCTGGTGGTGTGGAGGGCACATAATTCTAGAAGGCAGGAGTAGCGAGATACAGCAACTGATGGGATGCGGAAGGTGAGCAAGGGGAGTCGCCAATGCTGGTGTAGCCCCACCGAGAGGGGGCAGCCCGAGGGAGGCCTCCAGGCTGCACGTGGAAGTGCTGTGAGTCCAAGCACCATTGACACTATGCACTAACTCTTCAGTGGCATGGGATGTTGGGGAGGGGCCCAGGGATGTTACAGGAGTACAGCAGCCTGGGGCTAGCCCAGGGGAGGTGGAAGCAGTCAATCGGCACCAGGTCAAAGGGGAGGAGGGGCCAATGAAAAAGGAGGTAAAACGGAATAGTGTAAGGCCAAGGAGGGGAAGGGCCCCAGAACCCAACTGGGCACCCCTTCCCTCCGCGTCCAGCCCATGGAGGTGCCATCTCAGCGCCAGATTCACTTTAGCTGCGTCAGGAGTTTCCGAATCATCAGGGACCGGAGGCCGATTACGGGCTCTAGGTGTTCCCCGCGCCGGTCCAGAGAGCATGAGAGTAAGGGGCCACGTCTGGAGTCCCAGACCTATACCTGCGGCCCGGGGGTCTGACGTCCGGGCCCTACCAGGGCTAACAGTGGCCCGCCTTTCTCTCCGCCCACTTCTGCGCCTTCGGGCCTCCGTGGAGCAGTCCCTTCTTCCAGGAAGCCCTCCGGGGGTCAATGGCCATCAGTGTCCCTGCCCCAGTGCGCTTCCGCTGGGGGGCTGCGGCGGGGTCTAGGTGGTTAGCCCCGCGGGGGCGCTCCGAAGGCTTGTGACCCGGCCGAGGCGCCCGCCTCTCTCCGCGGCCGTCCAGCCGCACGTCCCAGGTCCCGAGGCGTTCCGAGGGCGCCCCACCTCCCGCACCCTCCCTGGGACTGCGGGGTCCTCACCGCACTCGGCCCACATCCCCCTTCCTGCAGCTGGCGAACAGGTCGCTGGTGTCCATGGCGCTGAGGCTCGTACCCGAGCCGAACGACCTCGGGCGGCGACGCTGCGCACCCGGCGGATGTAAACACGCTCAGCTCAGCCCCGCCCCGCTCCGCAGCGGCGTCCGGAG
>NW_012116377.1:5821597-5839446 GCF_000951035.1 Colobus angolensis palliatus
CGGGCTCCGGGCCGTCCGTTTCGGGGTCCACCTCGCTTCGTCCTGGCAGCCCACTCTGGCCTGCGCCTCGGCTGCGCTCACAGGTGCGTGTCCTCCTCGAACACGTCCGAGTCCTCGGGGTCCCGCTTGCCCCCCATGAGCGCCCCCCAGCTTCCCGGGCCGTTGAGGGTCCCGCCGCCATTCAGGCTGGGGTGCTTCTCCTGCATCTCCGACTGGCTGTCGCTGGCCACGTCCAGCGTGGGGTTGTCGTGGCAGCCGTTCTCCACGAAGCGCAGCTCCTCGCCGTGCGACTGCGACGGGGTGGGGAGAGGCCGTGGGCGAGCGAGCCGGCCCCCAGACAGCTCCAGGCCTGTGGCCATCTGTGCAACCCCACCCAGAGGGTCCCCGCGGCACCCTCCACAGGTGCCAGATCCTTCTTTTCTGTTGCTGCAGCTCCTTTCTCAAAATAAATCTACTAATCGTTGGCACTACAGAGCCCCGTGGTCTCCCTGACATCATCGATCCCCCAACAGCCCCTTAAGACGACTCCACTTGCGAGGTGGGCAGGGGGCATCACTAGGGCTCTGCTCTCTTCCTCCTGGGGAGGCCTCCAGGCTGCTGGAGCCTCTCCTTGACCCTTGGGCATCACCAATGCAGGGCCTGTCTCTGGTGAGGTATCCAGGTGTTCAGGCCCTGCAGTGCCTGCCCTGGAAAGGGGCTGGTGGTGCCAGGGAGGGGCCCCCTGGTGGGGCTAGCAACCCCCTCACTCCCTGCACCTCCAGCACCTGTCCTGGGGCTGGTGCCCTGCAGAGCAGGCAGCAGTGCTAGGCTGACCAGCTGCTTCACCCATGGGACCCTGTGCGCCCAGGAGAGTCACTGCCTCCCCTTGCAGATGAGGACACCTATCGATGGGCACTCTCCTCTCCACTGGCCCCCAGCCCCACCTGTCCCCACACTCACCACATGCTTGAGCTTGGGCAGCCGGCGCTGCCAGCAGTTGTAGAGCAGGCCAAGCGCAATGATGATGATGCAGATGGCCCCAATGACCACCAGCACCACGAAGAGCGTGCCGTAGTCGCTGCGCACTTGGCTGGCCCGCGCCTGGCAGCTGCTGGTTGTGGAATAGTTCTGGATGCCAATCTGGGGGTGGGAGGGGCCAGGTTCTTCAGCTGAGGTCCTGGGGTGCCATGGCTCCTCTGGGGTGGTTGCATTGGGCTCAGGGGTGGGGATGGGGGAGCAGGCTTAGAAGGTGCTGGCACTCCCGACTCCTGAAGTTCCCTGGGGCCTGGGCTCGCCTTTACCCCATGCTTATTCTGTTCGTCTCAGCACAGCTATAGGCGTCTCCACCCCATACCCATGTTCCCGGCCTCCTTCACATCCCACCACAGCTTCTGCCCCAACCGCTGAGTGTGAGCCCACTGTGGCCCTAGCCCCTCAGTGAGAGTGGACCCATGCTGCTGGACACCATCCAACTAGAGAGATCCCCCACACCTATCCCTAACCAGTTAGAGAGACAAGAAGATACGAGCCCCCCACACATCTTCCACCATACAACCGCTTCCACCTCGGTAGGGAGGGGTGGGATAGTCACCCTGCACCAGGGCCAGTGCAGGAAGGGATACTGAGGGCATGCAGGCCACATGCGTGGCCACCCTGGCTGCCCAGCTTCCTCCCTTCCCACGGCGTGTTCACTGCTGGCATGTAGCTGCCTGCACCCCTCCACACTGCAGGTTGTCATGGTCAGTCCTGCCTTCTCTGGCCAAGGAGATCGGCGCCAGGGGCCAGGCAGGTGCTGTCTCCACAGATCAGCATCTCAGCAGAGAGAAGCAGGAAGGCGAGTACCACCAGGGACTCCTCAGGTGAGGGGTCAGGGCATTTCCCAGTGCTGAGGCCTAGATTGCACCAGACCCCCCTTTCTGAGGCCACGTTGCAGCTCTTCCCTAGTTTCTGTGAACCATCTGTATCTCCAGTACTTTTCTCAATTTTTTGTTATCAAGGGTCAGTTTTTCTTGCTAGATTCACCTGAGTATATTTCTAAAGACCCAGCATGACTTTTGGCTAAGTCAGTCTGAATTAAGTGACCAGTAAGGCCAGAATACTCAGGGGCAGCGAAAAGCAGGGTGAGGACTGTATAAAAGGTCAAGGTTAGCTCACACTTCCACCAGCAGCCCCACTGTTCATGGACCCACGATTCTAGAACTGGGAAGGGCCTCAGTGGCCCTCCAGGCAGTAGAGCAGTGTGGTGAAAGGCCCAGGCTCCGGAATCAGGCTTCCTGCAAAGCCTGGCTCTACTGCTTACCGGCGGTGCCATCTCAGGCAGGTCACCCAACCTCTCCTGCTTTGGCTCTCATCTTCCATGGGGACACCATCGGTACTCAACAGGTGCCTCACTTAATTCTCACAACCCCAAGGGGTGGTGGCGAGGACTGAGGGAGAGAGCCTTGCACAGTGTGATGCTCGGTGGGCATTCAACATGCTCACCAGAAAAGCACCACCACCAGGGCCTCCGCTCCCCTGGCACGCAAGGATGAGGTGGAGGACAGGATTATACCACTTATCTCTCCTGCCAAAAGTGGCAGCACCCTCGGGAGTGGAGAGGGCTGATGACAGGGCACTGGACTCTACAGTGAGCAACGGCAGTTTTGGTGGAGATGGTGGCTGTCCTGAAGAAGCGAGATGAGGAACGGAAGGACCCCACAGGCAAGGTGGTGTGAGGAGCAGGAGGACTGGGGGACCCTGCCATCCCATCCAAGCTTGTGTGGCAGCTGGGTAGGAGAGGTTGGCAGGGATGGGCCAGGCAGCCAGCAGACTGCACTGGATGGGGGCACCTCCCAAGATGGCAGGGCTGCCTCCTGGCCCCCAGGTGCCGCATCTCACTGCAGCAGGAGTGCAGAGCCTGGCTGTGCAAGCACCAGCAGACTCACACATCCACTCCAAGTCACATGTCCAGGTCTCCCAGGCTTGCTCTTTTGGTTTCTGGAACCCATCACGCTGTCCCCTTCCACCAGGCTGCATGGCGTCTCTGCCACTGTCCGCCCGGAAAACTCCCAGTTAACCCTCATTGCCCCCCAGACCCTTCCTCTCTGGGCCCTCTCCTGTCAGCCTCTTAGCACAGCCCCCCGCACCCCCATGGCCCCTTTCTGCCCCTGGCCATTGCCTGCATTGCACCATTGGTTGGTAGCATGCATGTGCACCATCTTTCCCACAAAACCATGTCTAAGGAAGGCCTGAAGCAAGGGACCCGCCCAGAGCACACTCTGTCTTATGCTCCTTTGAACCTCACGATGTGGGCAGCCTCCTGGGACTTTGAGGAACAGAGACAGGAGGGAGCGTATTAGAAGCTAACAAGTCCAGGTCCCTGCACTCTTACCTCCTCCAGGCTCCTGCGGATGTCACCCAGCATGGAAAGGACATCTTGAGTGGGCACCACCCCTGGGGGGTAAGAAACACCACTATCAGTGCAGCCATGGCTGAGGTGCCCCTCCAAGGGCTCTGATCCCGCTCTCCAATGGCTGGCCTGAGGCTCTGCCTCCCTTCCTGGCTCAAATTGCACACAGATCCTCAAGGCACACGCCTCCCCCTCTCCTAGACATGCTTTTCACTGCATCGATTTGTTAGAACATCGATTTGTGTAATACCAGACAGCCACTTGCGAAGCCTACACACTGCCTTCTGAACACACCCCTTCTCCCCTGCCACACCAGGTACAGTGTCCATTCATCTCCCAACTGTGCTGGACTACACCTCTTCCCCTGCCTCCTGTGCCCATCCTTCATTCTCACACCCCCCTCCTTTTCCCCAGAACCCAAGCTGGTGGGTACGCCTTAACCCCTAAACTAAGTAGCTCAAACTAATGTCCTGGAGTTCCAAGTTTCAAAGCCCTTATGCATGTACTTTTTCCCCGTGGCCCTCAGGGGCCGCCTACCTCCCACTGCCCTCCTGGGCCCTCCCATCACCTGCCCTCACTCACCCTGCTCGCCCACCAGTGTCATGAGAAGGTGCTGCTCCTTCTCGCTGGGCTTGCTCAGAGAGATGTGCCAGGCCCCGTGGTGGCCGCTGCCATGGCGGGGCAGCACCTCTTCCACCAGGGCCAGGAGCTGCGGCCCCCGGTGCTGCCGGAACACCTCCTACGAGGGCAGAAAGAGCCCCCCGTGTTCAGTGAAGGAGAGGGGCTCTACTGGGCCCTCTGCCTCTAGGCCCAGCCCCGTACTCACCCTCACCCTCTGGCTGTTCCCAGAGAGGCAGCTCTGGTCAGCTGTGGAGACCCTTTGAGAGCTGCAAGCCGGGGAATGTGGGAACGCCAAGATGTACACCCATTTGTTCACTTACACCACGTGTCCTTCCTGCCCTGGCCTCTAGCCATGAGAAAGTCAAGGGGTCTGTCCCAGAGACAGATGCAGTTGAGTGGTGCGGGGACATACACACACACGCCATGTACAGCCCAGAAACTAGGTACACAGAGTGGTAAGGCCTATGGGAGAACTGCTCCCTGTGCCTAGTGCTCAAGTGCGTGGTGCTGGGGATGAACACACGGGAGGGTGGGAGTGGTGATGGACAAAAGAGGTGTGCACCATGTAACTACCAAAAATCGGGGAGGGGCCAGAAGTGGCAGAACCTGGCTCTCCTCTCGCCTGTCAGCACAGAGATGCAGCCCCAAGCTGGTGAGTGGGGAAAGCCATCTGTGTGCTCTTGTGTAGGCGGTGGAGGCCAAAAGAGCAAACACAGAGATGGGAACTGGAGCCCCTGGAGCTGGGCTGGGACAGAGGGAGGGGCACGAGGAGACCTTTTCTCATCGTGCACTCGCTTGTATTGTTGAGGTTTTCTTGACCCTGTATATATGTAATTCCACAATTTAAAACAAAAACAAGAGCCTGGCCTTAAACAGAAACTCAGTGAGTGGCAGGAGCCCAGGCTGGGGCACAGGCCAGAACCCTGCCTCCTGCTTCACGTCCTGCCATTTGTCCCTGCCCAGCCCCATCTAGGAAGATACCCTCCTTTGGCCCTGTGGCCACTCCTCACTCTGGCTCCTCTCCAGCAGCCTTTTCCCTCCTGAACATGCACAGTCACACATTCCCTGTTCCTAGCCTCCACAGCCTGCTGCAGATACCTCTCTCCCAGGTGCTCAGCTCTTTCACAGTGCCCTGCTATGCAGCTGAGAGCCAGTGCCACTAGGAGGCACAGGCATCTCACTAGGCCAGCCCTGCAGGATCCCCTGCCACTCCAAATCTCCCTTCTGTTAGAGCCCAGGCTAATGAGCTGTTCCCTAGTTGTCATGCCAACCTAAAGTCTACCAGAGGGACTGAAGTGCTGGGCCTCTGTTCTTTGTTACCATGGCAAATGCCAGGCTCAGGCTCAAGCCTTGGCACTCACTGGTCTAACAGCCAGCCAACTGAGTTCTAAATGTGGGAGAAGATGGGTACCTGGAGATGGCCACAGAGCAACTAGGAAAGGCCTAGTTCTGTGATGGTTCTTACCTTCTTCACTGATTGAGTAGGGGGGAGAAGCATGCCCACCTCTGCCGGAGCAAGGGTACGTGCACCATGACCCACAGACCGCCGGTTACAAAACAAGCACTCTCCTGCCACATGAAGTGCCTACTCTCTGTGCCGCAGCTCTGTGATCTGCTGTGTTTGCACACCCCACATTTTCCTGGGTACATATGTCAGCCTGGCTTAAGCCCAGAGACCCACAACATCAGTGTGGGAGGATCTGATGACTGCAGATGTCATACCACTTATTACGTAGACAGGAAAACTGAATGTCCATGGCAAGGGGGAAAAGCCCTGACTTTGGAATCAAATAAATCTGGGCTCTGGCCAGTGCAGAGGCTCATGTAATCCCAACATCTGGGAGGCCAAGGGAGGTGGATCACTTGAGCCCAGGAGTTCCAACTCCTGCACAGACAACACAGCAAACCCCATCTCTACAAAAATGCAAAAAAATTAACCAAGTGTGGTGGTGCACATCTATGGTCCCAGCAACTTGGGAGGCTGAGGTGGGAGGATCACTTGAGCCTGGGAAGTTGAGGCTGCAGTAAGCTGACATTGTGCCACTGTACTCCAGCCTGGGTGATAAAAATAAATAAATACCTCGGTTCAAATCCTGTTTCTGCCATTTGTCAGCTCTCTGTGATGTGAGCAAAAAAAAAAAAAAAAAAAGTACCTCTCTGAGCTTCAAAGGCTCAGATCCTTGCATCTCTACAGTAAGGATTTCTTTTGCCTTCTAGAACTCAAAAACAACACCTCTGGATTTACTACTTTATCTTTCTGCCTCCTCTCACAGGTTTCCTTATTAGACTTCTTTCCAGTTTCTTCGTGTTACCTGTGACATCTAGGTAAAATAGACGCCACTGAGTTTGCATCACTTTCTCTAGATCTTGAGGGCCGAACTCCTGGAACTCCTGTAGTTCTATGGTGTAAAACTTTCCCCAAGAGACTGCCAGCACTTTTCTCCCTGTCTTTTCCTGAATATGTAGTCTCTGTATAGCCCATCGTTTTTTATGCACATTTATTTCTATCATTTTTCAAACAAGGCAAGGTCATTAAATGCAAAGAAAGGCCGAGGAACTATTCCAGATTAAAGGAGACTAAAGAGACAAGACAATTAATGCAATGCATGACCATGGATTCTATCCTGGACTGGGAGGGAAAAAAATATAAAGGACATTATTGGAACCACAGTGAAATAGAAATAAGGTAGGTGATCAGATAATAGTTTTGTAGCAGTGCTAATTCCTGATTTTGACCATTGCATTGTGGTTATCTAAAATATTCTTGTTCTGAGGAAATACAAACTAATATATTTGGGGGTAGGGACAAAAGGAAATAATGTCTTCAACTTTTTCTCAAATGGTTTGAAAAAATTCTAACAAGTGATGAATCTGGCAAAGAAACTAACAAATATGTTGATAAAATATAGTAAGCATTGACTGTTAATAATAATGACTAATGCTCAACATCACCAATCATCAGGGAAAATGCAAATCAAAACCACAATGAGATACCATTTAGGTTGGTGCAAAGGTAATTGCGAGTTTTGTCATTACTTTCAACGGCAAAAAGTGAAATTACTTTTGCACCAACCAAATACTTCATTTCCCTCAGGATGGCCACTGTTTAAAACAACAGAAAAGGGCCAGGCGCGGTGGCTCACGCCTGTAATCCCAGCACTTTGGGAGGCTGAGGCGGGAGGATCACAAGGTCAGGAGACTGAGACCATCCTGGCTAACACGGTGAAACCCCGTGTCTACTAAAACAACAAAAAAATTAGCTGGGCGAGGTGGCGGGCGCCTGTAGTCCCAGCTACTCAGGAGGCTGAGGCAGGAGAATAGCATGAACCCAGGAGGCGGAGGTTGCAGTGAGCCGAGATTGCGCCACTGCACTCCAGCCTGGGCGACAGAGCAAGACTGTCGCAAAACAAAACAAAACAAAAAACCAGAAAAGAACAAGTATTTACGAGGATGTGGAAACACTGGAATCCTAGTGCTGGTGAAAATGTAAAATGGTATAGTCATAGCGAAAAGCAGTATGGAGATTCCTCAAAAAAATTAAAAATAGAATTACCACATGATCCACCAACCCCACTTCTGAGTATATACACAAAAGAATTAAAAACAGAGTCTTGGCCGGGCGCAGTGGCTCAAGCCTGTAATCCCAGCACTTTCGGAGGCCGAGACGGGTGGATCACGAGGTCAGGAGATCGAGACCATCCTGGCTAACACGGTGAAACCCCGTCTCTACTAAAAAAAATACAAAAAACTAGCCGGGCGAAGTGGCGGGCGCCTGTAGTCCCAGATACTCGGGAGGCTGAGGCAGGAGAATGGCTTAAACCCGGGAGGCGGAGTTTGCAGTGAGCTGAGATCCGGCCACTGCACTCCAGACTGGGCGACAGAGTGAGACTCTGTCTCAAAAAAAAAAAAAAAAAAAACAGAGTCTTGAAGAGATATTTGCACAGCACATTCCCAGCAGCACTATTCACAACAGCCAAAAGATGGAAGCAACCCAAGTGTCCGTGGACAGCTGTGTGGATAAATAATGTGGCATACACATACAACGGAATATTTTTCAGCCTTAAGAAGAAAAGTCTGCCACATGCTACCAAATGGATGTACCCTGAGGACATCATGCTGAGTGAAATAAGCCAGATGTAAAGCGACAAATGCTGTCTGATTCCACTTCTATTAGGTATCCAGAGTAGTCCCATTCATAGAAACCAAAAGGAGAATGGTGGGTGCCGGGGCTGGGGAACAGATAGTCATTTAATGGGTACAGAGTTTCAGCTTTGAAAATGAAAAAGTTCTGGGGCTTGGTTCCACAACAATGTGCATATACTTAATACAACTGAACTTATACTTACAAAGGGTGAAATGGGAAATTTTATGTTATGTTTTTTACTACAATAAAAAAAAATCTACCATAAAAAATAATGACTAATTGAGTGGAGGTCACATATTAGAATAACACAGAAGACAAAAACAGGGAAAACAGAATAAAAGCATCTTAATATCTATGTATTGATTGGCAAAAAGATATGAACTTTAGGCTATATTGTTCAAATATGCACAATTTGCCCAAGGGTCCCAAGTACCCATACTGTGGTCTTTATGTACGTACCATTTCCCAATGAAGGGAATGAGGGCTCCATGTCTGGGGAGGAAGATGAGCCTGGAATGTCTTATTATTCCAGAAAGCAAGGAGGCAATCAGACACTTAATAGGTTGGTCAAAACGACTCAGAGGTCAACTCAAAGAGGCTTTCCCTGACCAAAGATGAGGTATTGAGCATCAATAAAAATAATAACTGCAATGGATGGAAACACACATCACTTAGGTGAAGATCCATCAGTATAGTCATGGTGGGGGAAACCAACCTCACTGGGGACTTTTGGATTAAACGCCTGTATGTCCCTTCAGTCTTGCCCAGGCCCACAAACGAGAGTAAAGAATTTAAGGCCTAAAACCAGAGACAAAGCAAAACAGAAGAGGAGACAAGAGCAACACACTGAAAGCAGATGGGTGAGTTAGAATTTCCTAATTTAGCAAACTCTAAAGAGCCAAACCCTAAGCCAAAATGTGGAAAGCTGAGAAGCAGTCAGATGCATACTGATTGACACTCCCCAGATGCCCCGGAATAGGGGCCCTGGTTACCTTTGGAAGAGCGGATGAAAATGCTACTAAAAATATAAGCTAGTCAAAACTTTGCTTAAGAAACGGCTGGGTCCCTAGTTCTTCCCGCAGTGCTGTACAGCCAAGAAATGTCCCTTCTCCCTGGCAGAAGACTGGAAGTTTATTCTTTAAAAAGGATAAAACAGAGGGTCTCTGACCTAGAGAGCATCAGACACAAGTGTGTGTTTTGGGGAGGGAAAAGGTCATGCTGCAAACAGGAAGAGACAGTACAAGAATATTGATATTTATGGATACATATTTATAATACTGAAACACCCAGCCCTCTCTCTCCACCCTGGCTCCCAGAACACTGACAACCAACTTGTTATACTTCCAACAGAACAGAAAGTTCCCTTTTCAAAGACTCTAATCACCTCAGGAGGAAGGTGCCATTCCTTCCTCCTAACAATGCTGCCATTACAAATTTCTAAGTGATACGGCCTAGCCAGACCACTCTCATGAGAAGCCGTAGCTGACAAACCCTAGCACCATGCTCAAAGCTTCCAGCCAGTTTTTTGATAGAGAAAGCTGTAAACAAACTCCACCAGACATCTGTGGAGAGCATGTATATATACGAAAAGGCTGAGACCCAAAACGAGGAAAAGCAACCTATACAGGGAGAAAACAACTCTAAAAAACACAGAAAGGTTTCAGTATCACTGGAGAAATAAGATAGTGCACACATGAACAAAATATTCGTTTAAATTAAAAAGAGAGGGAGGCAAGAACCAAAGAGCCTTCAGAAATTTTAAAATACGAAAGCTCTCTGTGTGTAATGTTGGTGGCTGCTGGTATATCCCTGGGCCACCAACTGAAGAACTAAGCCTCCTCCTGTGCACTGCTTGTCCCCGCAGCCCACCCTCTGCCCCACCCTGTCCAGTGCCTGCAGCCTTTCCCTGCGGTTCGGAGCCTGGCTGGGCACTCACACAGTCTATGTTCTCTGTCATGTTCAGAATGATGTAGTTTTTCCCAGCCAGATTGCTCCAGTCCTTGCAGATCACCTGTGTGAGGAGACAGAAAGCAGGGCGACAGTTATGAAGGCATAGGAAAGGCACGGGGGAAAGAGCCCCAGTCAGAGGCCCTTTGGGAAGCTGGAAGGTGGAGGCCATCAGAGGCATATTACAGCGAGGGGCTGCTGATAGCCTCTGTGAGGCACCATGCCGAGGAGTACAAA
This sequence comes from Colobus angolensis palliatus, assembly GCF_000951035.1. NCBI lineage: Eukaryota > Metazoa > Chordata > Mammalia > Primates > Cercopithecidae > Colobus > Colobus angolensis. Next base: position 5,831,914 of record NW_012116377.1, read on the forward strand.
CTCAAATGTCTTTGGGGACCAAGCAGGGAATGTGTTGAGTGAGAGGAGGAGGCCAAGCATTATTCCCAGGAAAAAGGGGGCTATATCAAAGGGGCCAGGCTGCAGAGAGCTTGCCCCACATGCTGGCTTTCAAGGGCAAGTTTATCGCTAATATTCTGGGGCTCCTTTCCTTTCCTTGCAGTGTCAGTGGGTGTGAACACTGACTTGTGCCTGCTGTGCACGTGGGTGTCGGTGGGGAGGAGGAGGGTGGTGAGATGGGATGGGGAAAGCACAGGTCAGCCACTAGCTCTAGCTGCTGGTAGAATCAGTGCAGAAGTCTAAGGGTGGGCTGGGCGCGGTAGCTAATGCCTGTAATCCCCGCACTTTGGGAGGCCGAGGCGGGTGGATCACTTGAAGTCAGGAGTTCCCGACCAGCCTGGCCAACATGGTGAAACCTTGTCTCCACTAAAAATACAAAAAGTAGCCAGGCATGATGGCACACGGCTGTAATCCCAGCTACTCAAGAGGCTGAGTTACAAGAATTGCTTGAACCTGGGAGGTGGAGGATGCAGTGAACCGAGATCATGGCCACTGTACACCAGCCTGGGCGACAGAGTGAGACTCCATCTTGGAAAAAAAAAAAACAAAAGAAGTCTAAGGGTGGCAGTGGTAACACCTGAACAAATGAAACCCAGGCCAGGCCACCAAGCTTCTCCGAAGGCCTCTGCAGAGAAGTGTGGGGAGAACACCCATTGTTGGCCCTGAGGTTTGCATCCCCACAAGTTCCATGGGGATCTACGTGCCATGGAAAGGGCCTCCCTCCTCAACCTGGCAGATCCTGCCCCCACGCCACACCAGCCCTGGGGATGGCCAGGCTCTGTGAAGAAGGTGCGGGGTGGTGGCCCGCATACACCTCACTTTACCTGCGTAGAATCCCAGGGTATTCTGGATTGAGCTTCAGCTGCCTGCCCTTCTAGAAGCTGCTGGTTGAGATCTTCTTGCCCCAAGGTAGCAGAGGAAGGTGTCAGTTTCACATCTCCAGGGGCCAGTGGGAAAGAGGCTGAGGTTCTAGAGCCAAGGGGATCTTCATCTGGGTGCTCAGCCCCACTGGGAGCTGTGGTTTGAAGGAATGAAGGCAAGGCCGGCACTTCCTCCTGCTGGCCAGACAAACCAGCTGCTCCCACAGTGACTTCCTCACTTGCTTCCTGAGGAGCCTCGAATTCTACCCCAAGCCCTGCAGCTGGCAGCACTGTGGCCTCCGCCTCCTGGCTGGTGGAGTCCTGGTCCCCCAGAGTCACTGTAGTTGGGGTGACTGTAGGCAGCAGCAAGCTGGGCCCCATGCTGCTCTCTACCTCCACACCTGATGAGGCCTGGTCCCCAGAGTCTTCATGCTTGCTTTTGGTGGCCCCTGGGGTCTGGCTGCTGCTGGTGAGAGAAAAGTCACGGACCTGAGGCTTGGCTTCTTCTTGGGATCCATTCACAGGGAGCAGCTCCTCCTCTTCCTCCTCTTCTTGTTTCTCTACTTCTTCCTTCTCCCTCTCCTCCTCTTCCTCTTCTTCCTCTTCCTCCTCTCCGGGAGGCATATGCCAGGGAGGCTCAACCAGATTCATCTTGGGCAAGGGAGAGGGGAGGTTTGGCAGTTCTTGAGCCTGGCTGGTGTCTTCAGTGGAACCTGCCTTCTCAGTTAAGTCAGGAAAAACATAATCTAAGGACAGAGATGAAAAGTTCATTCACTTGTTTCATCATTTATTGCTTTACTCAGTATTTACTGGGCAGATGGCATAAAAGAACCACAATACACCGAAGGGGCAGAAGTCATCAGGTCATGTCCGAGAGGACTAAGAGGTGAGGCCGGGGGAGCAGACTGTGGAGGGACACAGGGACAAGGCTAGTCACTGTTTCCTTTATGATGATAAAATAATACAAATTTATCACCAAAACTCAATGAACACAGGAATGTGGAAAGTTTTGTATACTGTATCCCTCCAAAAGAGCCATGAGTAGTTTGAGGTATATATTCTCCACTGTGTTTGTAATGTGCTTGCTTGTCCTCATCCAGGGATTTCACCAAGAAGATCCCACAACAACCCACTAGGAAAGGTCCCCCTACTCCTTTTCTAGTGAGTCATTATGAGAGTCTTCTTGGTGGAGTTCCCGAAGGAGGTCTGACAGCCCTCTCATCACAGAAGTGAGACCCCTCGATTATGACTATTGTTCCTAAACTGTGCTCTTTTTCTATAATTTAGGCCCAGACAGGAAATGAAAAAGATGTAGGGAGAGCCAGAGAGAGGCCAGGGGCTGAGCCCGGAGGTTTCCAGGGCCTCCCAGAATGTTCAGGGTCACTGTTGGCAGTGGGAGAGGGGATTTTATTCTCCCTGCCATTCTTGGGAATTACATTTTGAAGCAGAGAAGCTAGGAGACTTCCTGGAGATCAGATTGTTTTCTGGCTTTTCAATGAACCCTAGGCCTCTTCCAAATAACTATGTATGAAAGTTACAGAACAAGTTTTTTGGAAATTCATTAAAAATATCAGAAGCTATATCTAGGAAGCAACTTTTATTGGCTGCCATTTTGTTTCAAAATAATAAATATTGTAGTTTTAAAATACTCTTTAGAAAGGAGAGTGGTGGGAACGCTTTAAGATAGCAAACTAAGGGTATTCATTTACTGCCTCCTCCAAAATTTTTATGAAACGACAAAAAAAAAATTTTAACGGTCAAAATGAAGGTAAAAACATTTTAGAGAAATTTCTGGGAACATGGAACGCATCTGAGATTATAGGAACGGATAACCCCTCAGTCAAAATAAGCATAGGAAAAAATAGCAGGGGAGGAGGCAGGCTTTCTTACCCAGAGTTAGGAAAAGGCACAACTGTGGGAGCAAGGATGTAGAACACAGGAAATTCAGAGAACAGAAGGTAATTTTAAAAAATCTAATTAGTATCCTCAGAAAGATTCAAAACTATTGCATCCCTAAAATAAGAGGCCACTAAGAAAATCAAGTAATCTTTAAAAAAGAAAAATTTCTTGGATATTGAAAGTCGATTGTTGAAATTTAAAAATTCAGCAGATTGAAAATTCAAATTTTTAATGGCTGGAAAAAAAAAAAAAGGTCAAGGAAAAGCCTCTAGGGCAAAAGGGAAAAGACAATAGAGAAGAGTTAAAAGATACAGACAACCACTGTAGGAGATCTAATACCTAGTTAATATGATTTCCAGAAAGATAGAAGCAATAAAATAGAGAATAATGGAGAGAAACAAAGAAAAAAAATTTCCAGAGCTGGTAACATGAATCTTTGCATTGAAAGGCTATATCATCAGGGTGAATGATAAAAGGCTCACACCTAGCCTCATTCTCATGTCATTTTAGGATTCTAAGGAGCAAGAAAAAATCTTAACAGCTCTCAGAGAAAGAACAGGTTATCTGTAAAGGAACAAGAAACAGATTATCAAATTATCATGAAGCTTCTAATTAATATCAATAGCCAAGAGGAAGAATTTTAAAATGCATTGAAAAACCTGAGGGATGTTTATTTTGAACCTGAAATTTTATACCCAACTAAACAACTACTCAGGTGTGATTACAAAATAAAGACATTCTCATACATGCAAAGATTTAAAAGTGTTATTATCCACAGATTCCAAGAGATTTAAGTAAGTTCTCTAAAAAATCCAAAAAAGAAGACATGGGAAATCAAGAAACATGACAGGAATGTAATGAAAATATATCTCAGGATGGAAACTGTGCAGTAAGCCTGGAAAGCAATTGGTTCAAATTAGAACACAGAGAAAGAGCTCTGAGAAGGATTACTTCAAAAAGAAAAACTGATTGCCTGTCATAAAAAGTATGACTTAGAAGCTGAACAATTCTAGTGACAACTGAAAGCCTACTATAGTATTTAAATCAATAATTAGAATATTCTATCCAGTCCACTTCTGTTAACTAGACTTTTTGAGTAGCAGATCCTCCCCCTCTTCCACCTGACGTCATGCTCTGTAGTGAAGTCACTACAGATAAATAAATAAATAAGAAAGAAAGAACAACCAAGGTTCCCAAGATATTTTAAGAAAGCCAGCCTGATGAAGAAGCATGAGGGTGAGACCGTAAAGCAACTGACCTCTAGGAAGAGTCAGTCTAGTTAACAAAAGAGAATTCAGAAAAGTTTCTTGTTAATATCTTCAGAAAGATTCAGGAGGAAACCACACCCATAAAACAAGTATATAGAAGAATAAAAATATTTTGCTTCAATGTAACAACTTTATAATAGCCAGATCTATTCAAAATTAAAATATAATGCATGAAAACATAACTGAAATGGGCTGGATGATTACTTGATAGGAATACTGGTTAACAGAATAGGAGTCAGCTGGGTGCCTAGGAAATACAACATAAATCCCTTACAAGCATATTTCATTATTGGAAGATTAATCTGACAGCAATTTACAAGATTAGGTGAAGGAGTAGATGAATGAAAGTTTAGAGAAGAGTCAGGGAGTTGCTGCAGTGGTTCAGGAGAGATGCATGGCACTGACGACACTGGAAATGATGAGAAAAGAGCAGATTTAAGAGATGACTCTGAAGGAGAAGTAATCAGATGTTTGAGCTGGAGGGCCAACAGGAAGAAGCTGCCGGAGTAGCCAAGCCATTAGTAAAGATGGTGAAGTTCAGAGGAAAGGCATATTGGAAACCCTCAGGACGCACTTAAAATAGCTGATGGATTCAATGAAGCCTAGGATATGGCAGGAATATGGTGGGTGGTGACACACCCATCAGCAGAATCCCACAGGGTGGGGAGGTCCTGGGAGGGCACGTTGACTAAAACAATCCCTCTACTCAATTTGGTGCTGACTTTCCAAAAGTCAGAGAGAGCACCAACATCTCCAGAGGGCACCAACAGAACTCCCTAAACTGTGTACAGCCTCTTCAAAGATGCATCATCAGTCACACTGTCAGCAACATGATCTGGGACTCAGCCACTAACTTATCTGTGCACGCAGTGGTTATATCACTGATATTTTGTTTTGTTTTTGAGACGGGGTCTCACTCTGTCACCCGGGCTGGAGTGCAGTGGTGCCATGACAGCTCACTGCAGCCTCAAACTCCGAGGCTCAAGTGATCCTCCTACCTCAGCCTCCTAAGCAGCTGGGACCACAGGCATGTGCCACCACACCCAGCTAATTTTTTTTTTATTATTCGTAGAGATAGGGTATCTTTACGCTGTGCAAGCTGGTCTCAAACTCCTGAGCTCAAGCAATTCTCCTGCCTGAGCCTCCTGAGTAGCTGGGACTTACTGGCACACACCACCACACTTAGCTAATTTTTTTTTTTTTTGAGATGGAGTCTTGCTCTGTCACCCAGGCTAGAGTGCAGTGGCACGATCTTGGCTCAACTGCAACCTCTGTCTCCCAGGTTCAAGCAATTCTCCTGCCTCAGCCTCTCAAGTAGCTGGGACTTACTGGCACACACCACCACACTTAGCTAATTTTTTTTTTTTTTGAGATGGAGTCTTGCTCTGTCACCCAGGCTAGAGTGCAGTGGCACGATCTTGGCTCAACTGCAACCTCTGTCTCCCAGGTTCAAGCAATTCTCCTGCCTCTGGCTCCCAAGTAGCTGGGACTATAGGCATGCGCCACCACGCCCAGCTAATTTTTGTATTTTTAGTAGAGACGGGGTTTCACCATGTTGGCCAGGCTGGTCTCGAACTCCTGACCTCATGATCCACCCACCAAGGCCTCCCAGAGTGCTGGGATTACAGGCATGAGCCACCGTGCCTGACACCTGGCTAATTCTTTAAAATTATTTGTAGAGATGGGGTCTCCCTGTGTTGCCCAGGCTGGTCTTGAACTCCTGGGCTCAAGTGATCCTCCTGGCTTGGCCTGCCAAAGTTCCAGGATTACAGGCATGAGCTACTGCACCTGGCCTGGGCTTCAGTTTTTATCTGGAATGAGGATGATGGTATATATGATTTCTAAGGTTCTTTATATCACTGGTATTCTAAGCTTTAGATATAGTTCTGATAAATGTGTCTTATATAACACAATGGCATTACAAACAACTCTACTGTCTTAAATAAGAATAAAACAGGATTCGCTAGATTACAAATTCTTGATGCCAAGCAAAGTGATTTTCTTCATCCTTACATTCCCAGCACCTAACATAGTGCCTGGCCCAGAGTAGAAAGGAGAGCAACGTGTGTTTGTTGAACTTTTCTGCCTCCTAAACACCAGGGCCTGTGCCTCCAGGGAGTAAGAGGCCCACCTGTCGGCCGGGCGCGGTGGCTCAAGCCTGTAATCCCAGCACTTTGGGAGGCCGAGACGGGTGGATCACGAGGTCTGGAGATCGAGACCATCCTGGCTAACACGGTGAAACCCCGTCTCTACTAAAAAAAAAAAAAAATACAAAAAACTAGCCGGGCGAGGTGGCGGGCGCCTGTAGTCCCAGCTACTCGGGAGGCTGAGGCAGGAGAATGGCGTGAACCCGGGAGGCAGAGCTTGCAGTGAGCTGAGATCCGGCCACTGCACTCCAGCCTGGGCAATAGAGACTCCGTCTCAAAAAAAACAAAAACGAAAGAGGCCCACCTGTCACTACCCAGACTTCTTTACTGTCTCTATGAATTCCTCTCCTGCCTCTCAAAATGCAGTCCCTTCCAGGGTCAGCCTCTGACTCATCATTTCCACACTTCTTCCTTGGTCAGTGTTTATTCCACAGGCTGCATCTATTTTCTCTATGCTAAAGGCTCCCAAATTTACATCTCCAGAGCTCCTCACTTTTTTCCAGCCTCTCACTCCAGTGACTTGACAAATCACTAAACGCTTGCTCACTAGCACTTGGAATCAGCAGTCCTTTCCCACTTTCTTACCAGCTCTCAAAATCTAAAATTATTCCTTTTCTTTTTACTGTGTGGTCTCAGTTCCACTGCTTATCAGCTGTATGATCTTGGACATGTTGCTTAACCTCCACGTGTCTCCCTTTCCTTAAGTGTAAAATAACAATAGTACCTGCCACACAGAGTGTGGTCAGGGTTCAGTGAGGTGACCCTGTGCACAGTCCACAGAGTAAACACTCAGTTAATTGTGGGGGGTCCTCCACCTCCTCCTGTTATTATTATTATTATTTGAGACAGAGTCTCGCTCTGTTGCCCAGGCTGGAATGCAGTGGTGTGATCTTGGCTCACTGCAACCTCCACCTCCCAGGTTCAAGCAATTCTCCTGCCTCAGCCTCTAGAGAAGCTGGGATTACAGGCACCCACCACCATGCCTAGCTAATTTTTGTATTATGGCTGGGCATGGTGGCTTATGCCTGTAATCCCAGCACTTTGGGAGGCCAAGGGAGTGGATCACCTGAGGTCAGGAGTTTAAGACCAGCCTGGCCAACATGGTGAAACCCCATCTCTACTAAAAATACAAAAATCAGCCAGGTGTGGTGGTAGGTGCCTGTAATCCCAGCTGCTCCAGAGGCTGAGGCGCGAGAATCGCTTGAACCTGGGAGGCAGAGGTTCCAGTGAGCCGAGATTGCACCACTGCACTCCAGCCTGGGTGACAGAGTGAGACTCTGT
>NW_012116377.1:5843066-5844314 GCF_000951035.1 Colobus angolensis palliatus
CACCCGCCTCGGCCTCCCAAAGTGCCGGGATTACAGGCTTGAGCCACCGCGCCCGGCCAGCACTTGAGTTTTAAGTCAAAGAAAATCCAGGAAAAAGGGTAGGGCAGGAGGGGACTGGTCATCTGTTGACAAGTGTAAATATGATCTTAATATTACAAATGTCTCTTAAAACAGAAACAGAATTACTGGGAGGCCTGATGGGAGCACACACTAGGAACCAGTGGGGTAAGGGGCGTCTGTGTGGGCAGCTGCAGGGCAAACACCAGCAGTGTGAAAGCAGGGGTCCCAGGAGAGAGCCCGTAAGACTGGATCCAAATGTGAGTTGAGAATAAAGAGTGAAGAAGCCAGGCTTTACCCAGGAGCAGAGCCAGTCCACAGAATAAACACTCAGTTAACTTCTTATGATTCACTAAGAAGATACAGCATCACATCCACAATATGCCTGCCAAAAATGCAGAGCCTGAATCTGACCATGGGAAAATTTGAGACAAACTGAAATTGAGGGGCAATCTACAAAATAACTGGCCTACACTCCAACAATGTCAAGGTCATAAAAGACAAAGAAAGACTAGAGGGTTTTCCAGAATAAAAGAGACAAAAGAGACATGCTGACTAAATGCAGTACATGATTCTGGACCGGACAGTGGACTATGAAATCCTGCTCTTTTTTTCTTTTGCTATAAAAGACACTATTGGGAAAACTGGCAAAGTTTGAATAAAGTTTGTAATTACAGAAGCATATTATATCAGTGTTAATTTCCTGATTTTGATCATCCTACTGTGGTTTTTAGCAGAATGCTGTGTTCCTAAGAATGCACACTGAAGTATTTGGAGCAAAGGAGTAACTGCAACTTACCATCAAATGGTTCAGCAAGAAGTACAGATCTGCGTCTCCATATGCATACATGCACACATATACAGTGACAAAGCAAATGCAGCAAAGCGTTAATAATGGGGGAATCTGAGCAAGGGGTGGATGGAATTATTCTTGCAACTTTTCTGTAAATTGAAATTTTTTAAAAAATAAGGAGTAACAGAGAGAGTTTGCACATGTGAGAGACACTTTCTTTTTATTTTTTATTTTTTTTTGAGATGGAGTCTTGCTCTGTCACCCAGGCTGGACTGCAGTGCCACGATCTTGGCTCACTGCAACTCCCACCTCCTGGGTTCAAGCAATTCTCCTGCCTCAGCCTCCTGAGTAGCTGGCACTACAGGCACATGCCACCATGCCCAGCTAATTTTTTTTTT
>NW_012116377.1:5844489-5850889 GCF_000951035.1 Colobus angolensis palliatus
TCTCCTGCCTCAGCCTCCCGAGTAGCTGGGACTACAGGCGTCCGCCACCTCGCCCGGCTAGTTTTTTGTATTTTTAGTAGAGACGGGGTTTCACCATGTTGGTCAGGCTAGTCCTGATCTCTTGACCTCATGATCCGCCTGCCTTGGCATCCCAAAGTACTAGGCTTACAGGAGTGAGCCCCTGCACCCGGCCTGAGACACTGAACTTTCACTACAAGCCAGTGAACACGCTTGAGCTGTCAAGAGGGGAAGGTGAGACAGTCTTGAGAGACAGGGAGGAAGGTGCTTTTCCCACTCAGGTGTCCAAGGAATATAGATCAGGCTTCCAGGAACTCGCTGTGTTGAGAGGGGAGAGGAAGCCTCAGCAGGCACTTTGGAGGTGAAAAAGGATCAAATCGACAATGGAAGAAGAGAAACAAAGAAGTGAAGCTGAGCAGGAAAAGGAGGGAGATGGAGATGAGGAGAGTAAAGAGAGGGGATAGGCAAGAGGAGAGGGAGGAGAGAGGGGACAACGACAGGGTTCCCTGCCCTCCCAGCCTGCCCTCAGTGACCCAGGGCAAGTCCTTGACACCCGCACCCTCAGCCCTGCTGCTGTGGACAGCTGTGATTCCAGAGGGACAGTCTGACCAGCTGAGCGCTCCAGGGAATACCTTCCTACTCCATCCACTCAGGAGAAAGGTCCCTCCATGAAGCCCTTTTAGTTTGTAGCCAAACCCCAAAAGCATGTCTGGGACCAAGGTGTACCTCCAGAGGCCCACACCTGGACACAGGTGTAAGGAAGCAGAGTTGCCCGGGAGATGCACTGGAGACACGTGGAAGTCTAAGGGCTGGTTCTATGGATTTGTCCCTGTTGTCAGGAAGAGCTGGGGCACTGAAGGATGAGAAAGGTCGTCCAAGACTCAGGCCCTCCAGGGAGAGGCTCGGGCTGGGCCTCGGAGCATGGGAAGCCACGAATGTCTAAGCTGCAGCTTGGAAGTCACCTGGGGCAGTCCCCCTCACTGCACAGGAGAGCCCTGGAGCACCTCCTGGATTGACTGCAGGATAACCTTAGGCTCCTGGGCTCATGACCCTCCTGGAACTGCTGGGAATGGCACTGTGAAGTCACAGCCCCCCCTGGTGGCTCTACACAGAAACCACATGTTCCCCAGAGCCCTCCGAACAGCTGGGTCTCCAAATCCCAGACTCGGGGATTTTACACGTAGACAGAGGCCCTGCAAGAGCAAAGGGCCCATCTCTCGCCTTTTCCAGATGGGGGAGCACAGGAGGGGAGGATGCTTGCTCTAAGTTGTGATACTAGACTTGTCACAGTTGTAAAGTTGTAAGACTCTTAGACTCTTGTGTGGTTAAAGTCAGTGTCTTTTGACATATCCTGGTCATTTAGTCCAGTAGCCGGGCTTGGCTTGGGATGCTAGACAGGAGCAAGCTGACAAGCAGAATCATGACCTCTTCCCAGTCTGCCCGCACCTTTGTGGCCACAGCCAGCCTCCTTAAAGCTGGGCTTGAATCACAAGAGTGGTTGGCGTTAAGAGCCCCAGGCCAAGCTTCAGGGTTCTGCAGGCACGGGCTGGAATTCTGAGTGGACACTTGCCTCTGTGTGCCACACACCCACCCCTCCATGATGTGAGGCTAATACCTCCAGTTGTTACAAAGATGAAGTGGCATCAGGAATGCAAAACACCCACCCCACAGAAGGCACACTTTCCTTCTGTCACACTCCAAGTTCTCTGCTCCTCTCAGCATCCACACAGCCCAGCTCATGGCAGGTGTATCCGTGGTTAGGGTCAGGGTCCTAACATGGGAAGGGACCACAGGAGGCTACCTGATGAGGCCTCAGCCCTCTGGCAGACACCGGTGAGTCTAGAGAAGATGAGTGGCAATTATCTTCAAGAATATGGCTGGGTCTCTTTAGAGAGGCATTTCTGTGTTATTGACTTACCCCTACACCCCCATTTACCTAAACCCAGCTGTGATGGTTCCTTTACAACTCAAGTCCATCTCTGTTTCATCTGTTAAGTGAGCAGCACCTGCTAGCATCACCTTCAGAGGAAACAATGTACATAGTCTCTTAGTTGCCCCCAAACCTAGCCTCTTTTCTTGGGGCTAAGCAACTGTAATTATTCTTTATTCTCAACCTTCCTGTTTTCATCCTTCCCTTATGAAAACTCTGGATTCACCACAGTGGTTTTTTTGTATGTTTGTTTGTTTGTTTGTTTTGAGATAGAGTCTCGGTTTGTTGCCCAGGCTGGAGTGCAATGGCACCATCTCAGCTCACTGCAACCTCCGCCTCCTGGGTTCAAGTGATCCTCCTGTCTTAGCCTCCCAAGTAGCTGGGGTTAAAGCGCCTGCAACCACATCTGGCTAATTTTTGTATTTTTAGTAGAGATGGGGTTTCACCATATTGGTCAGGCTGGTCTCGAACCCCTGACCTCAGGTGATCCACCCGCCTTGGCCTCCCAAAGTGTTGGGATTACGGGCGTGAGCCACTGTGCCCAGCCTCACCACAGTTTTCAGAGTGTTACAAAATCAGCACAGGGGGTACACAATAAATATTTGCTGAATGAACTACTGAAAACTGAACAAGATTCACTAACTTGAGACTAACTGATGTAAAATGTAAAGGGGTTTCTCCACTCTGGTGGCACTACTGTCATTTATCACAGCTGGTAAGGTCAGCTCTCCCACGCCCCCTGTGATGGGTCGGTGCTGGCTCAGATGCAGCTCCAGTTCACCCTGATGAAGCACCAGGTCTGGGTCCCCCAGGCCTTATTTGTCCCCTTTCTTTTAAACTCATTATGGTGCTGGCTTTGTTCCCTAAATAGATCATTTTTCCCTCCTATATTTCATCACAGTTCTGTATAGGTTTCTTTCCCCAATTTATCAAGGTCACACTGGACATTTCTTCTGTCTCTCAGGGCAGCCAGAACCCCAGGGATGAACTTCAGCACAGGCTGAAATATCAATGAACAGGCAAAAGGGCCAGAGTCCTTGAAAGATCACCTTAAATGTCCCTTTAGGTTAATGTCAAGTCACTGAAAATTGTCCCCTGGCTTAAAACTACTTTTTGATAGTCGACCTCAATAGTCATCAAAGAAATATCAAGTAAACTGCAAAATGCCAAAGTCTTTGGACTACCAACCTGACAAGTATATGTATACATTCAAGGTCATTCATGCCTAGTATTGGAAGGGTGCGAGATGGGAAGGAAAGCAGGCCACATTTCTGGAGGGCTACTGAGTCATAGGAATGAGAAGCTTTAAAGACAAATATTCTGAACCTACAATCTCACTTCTGGAAACGTACCTTAAGGAGACGATTAGGGACGTTCACAGTCATGTGGCTTCATAGATCCCCATCATGGCATAGTCCATGTAACAGAAGACTGGGGTCCAGCACCCACACTGCAGGGGACTACCCAAAGAAATGACAGACCCACCTTATATTGGGAGACCATGGCAGCCTTGAACAGGCTGCAGAACTGTGTGTGCTGGCTTGGAAAGAGGTTTCTAAGTGAAACAGCAAGATGTGTACACCACAGTGTCCACCATTGTCCATTTTTTGTAAAAGCATATTTTATATATGTCCTATAAAGGAAAAAAAAAAAGTCCAGAAAGAGGTGGGCACAATGGCTCATGCCTGTAATCCCAGCACTTTGGGAGACCGAGGCAGGTGGATCTCCTGAGGTTTGGAGTTCAAGACCAGCCTGGCCAACATGGCGAAACCCCGGCTCTACTAAAAATACAAAAATTAGCCAGGGGCGGTGGCACATGCCTGCAGCCCCAGCTCTCAGGAGGCAGAGGCAGGAGAATTGCTTGAACCCGGGAGACCGAGGTTGCACTGAGCCAAGACTGCACCAGTGCACTCCAGCCTGGGCGACAGGGCAAGACTCCACCTCAAAAAAAACAAAAACAAAAATTAGCTGGGCGTAGGGACACAAGACTGTAATCCCAGCCACTCAGGAGACTAAGAATCGCTTGAACCCATGCAGTGGAGGTTGCAGTGAGCCGAGATCACACCACTGCACTCCAGCCTGGGCAAAGAGTGAGACTGTCTCAAAAAAAAAAAAATGTCCAGAAAGAGATAGTCCAAAACGTTAACATTCACTGACTCTGAATGACCGGATCATAGGTGATTTTTATTTTCTTCTTTTAGTTGCAGTTTTAAATTTTTATATGTTGATATTTATTACTAGCATAGAACAAGAATGACAAGGTTTTTGTTTTGGTGGCTAAGTAAAAGTGCTCTCTTTGTTGCTCTGTCCACAGGCTCCACAGCTATCGGCCTATCCTAAGGATATGGACATGCCTGATGTGTGGGCAGTGACCCAGAAGGTCAAATCATTCTACAGCAGACACAATCACAACAAGGCTTCGCTGTACAGGAACCACTTCCAGGTCCCAGCAGACAGCTGCTCTGTTGGTCTGCTTTCTCCAAAATTGATTAGAGCAATGATAATTAAAGTAGCCTAATGAAGGACTTTGTATTGAGGGGAGCAGCAGGTCTTGAAGTAGAACTCAGATTTGAGATTTAGCTCTGTCACTGTGTCATGTAGAGCCACTTTTAAATCTCTCTAAGCCAGCTTCTCTAGCTGTAAAACAGTGATCTAATCATGCCTGCTTTTACAGATTTCATCAGGTTGCTGTGAGGTAAAAAAAAAATCCAAGTGGGCCGTGCGCGGTGGCTCACGTCTGTAATCCCAGCACTTTGGGAGGCCGAGGCGGGCGGATCACGAGGTCAGGAGATTGAGACCATCCTGGTTAACACGGTGAAACGCCCTCTCTACTAAAAAATACAAAAATTAGCTGGGCGTGGTGGCGGGCGCCTGTAGTCCCAGCTACTCAGGAGGCTGAGGCAGGAGAATGGTGTGAGCCCGGGAGGCGGAGCTTGCAGTGAGCCGAGATTGCGCCACTGCACTCCAGCCTGGGAGACAGAGCAAGACTCTATCTCAAAAAAAAAAAAAAAGAAATCCAAGTGAAAATGACATATAGGCACTTTATGAGTGTTCCCTACTCAAGTGCAGTACTGTTGTCTCATGCTGTCTTTCTGTTAATAGCACCTCAATTCTACTCTGGGGGACACTCCTCCTCTCTTTTTGGTTTGGAATGTCCCCTGGCTTCAGGGACAGCGAGATCATCCAGAGACTGTTCCTGAAGTGATGGGAAGGCAGACCTCCCTTTCTGCAGGGTGCAGAGTGATAGGACGACAGTGTGTAGCTACTGGGGCTCTCCAAGCCAGCACCCAGGACCAGCCTGCCTGAGAACAAAGCCAGCAAGGGAAAGCCGAGCATGACCGATGGGGCAGGGAAGGCTCCAGCACGTCGAGGGTGGCACGCTGAGTGCTGGAGCAGGGAGCAGGAAGCCTGTTCCTGGATCCCCGTTCTTCAGCCAATAAAGTCGCCTTTTATCACACAGGCCTGTGAGCCCATCTGAGTGGGGTATCTAGGACTTGCCAACCCCAAAGATTAAAGTGTTTCTTGCAGAACACTTTAATTTGCTCACTCACTAGGAAAATTAAAACTGCACGCAAGACAATTTCCTTAAGGAGCTTAGAAAATGAAAGGGCTGGAGGGGACAGTGGGGACAGTCTCGAATGAGTAGGTAACCTGAGAGACTGCTCCTAATCATTAACAATTGTCCATGAATTAACTGATCAGGCTGTAACTTCGCTTGATGCTAGCTGGTGGAGCAGCAATTCACATTCCATGTCTTTTTCCCTGCTTTGTTGAGGTTGCTCTTTTCACTTGAAATGTCACAGAATCATAATATTTTCAAGCTGGAAACACTTCAATCTATTATTCCCAGGTCTCATTTTGCAGATGAAGAGACTGAAGCCAACATTAGAAAAGCAACCTACTCAAGGTCACACTGTTCATTATCCACCAAGCAGAAATTCCACCAGCTGTTTTTCCCACTGGGCCTGGGGACCATCACTACAGATGGAGAAGGAAGGCATCAGCTCTACCTGAGGCCCAACACACTAGAAATGGGATGTATGACAAAGTCCTAGTGACAGAATGGACTGGTTTCCTGTCTCACATGTGCCATCAATGTGCTCCCTTGGCAAGAAGCTAGGCCCAGGGCATCAGTGCTCAGGGACACCAACTCCAGATTCGGCTCTGTCACACACAAGCTGTGTGGCCTTGGGCAAAGGTCTGAACCTCCCTTGGCCCAGCTCACCATTTCTCAAGCAAAGAGAATAACTGCCACCTGGCTGAGCTCACAGAGTGGTTGTGAAGTTCAAATGAGCTAACTCAAAATTCTATGGAGCCAGGCACGGTGGCTCACACCTGCAATCCCAGCACTTTGGGCGGCCAAGACGGGAATATCACGAGGTCAGGAGTTCGAGACCAGCCTGGCCAACATGGTGAAACCCTGTCTCCACTAAAAATACAAAAATTAGCTGG
>NW_012116377.1:5851064-5855127 GCF_000951035.1 Colobus angolensis palliatus
ACAGAATATGACATTAGTGCTAGTCTCTAGTAAAATCACTGTGCTGAGAGGTGACATGACAGAGCAGAGAGGCTTTGGAGTGTAACAACTTGGGTTTGAATCCTGATTGTTACATTGACTTGCTGGGCTGTAAATTCAAACTCCCTAAGCCTCAGGTTTGCTTATCAGCTAAACGGAAGTAAGAATATATACTTACATTTTTCAGTGGAGGTTAAATAAGAACCCACAACCCCTAACATAGTGCTGGGCACATACTGGGTGTTGAATACATGAACTGATGTCACAATTATTAAAAGGGTACTTGATCTGAGATTGACCTGTTTGCAGCATAGTTTTCAACAGTCCCTGCTACTGCTGCATGGAGTTCAATGTCCCTAATAGCCATGTTAGGATAGCACTTGGTACAGTCACTCTGGACTCTGCAGGACTCCTGAGCCAGGCAGGCCCTCTCAAGGTTCCTTTGCGTTCCTCCAACCCCCAAGAGGTGATCCACCTCCTTCTTCCCAAGAACCCCTAGACAGAAGCCTGTGACTCTGTGGTACAAGAGCAGAAGAGAATAGTGGGGTGGGGCACACCACTGTCCCCTGGGCTGCCTCCTAGACCAACCTGACTATTTGCTGTCAGCCTGCCACCTTAGCCACTTTCTTTTCTCTGTCATGTCCTAATCGCGTGCCATCAAGGTGCTGCGAGAAAACAGAAGCAGGGGTGAGTGACTAGCCTGATTTCAGGGCCACTGCCAGTACATGGAGACGTCCCCTCTGGGCAGATGAATTAGAAAAAGGTGCTCCTCCCACCCAGCCCATGGCCTGGTGGGCAGGGCATATGCTGGACTTCAGCTCCAACTCCCATGCTCGGTCAGGAGCCCTGGACACGGCACCACCAGCATGACCACGTGCAGTGGTCCTGATCCCTGGGGAGAGCTGGCAAAAGCCTCTTGAAGCTAGCCCTCATGAGCTAGGTGCTGAAGGTCAAATACACATCCACTAGGACATCGGGATGGAGAAGAGCTTCCCAAGCAGATGGGACAAGAGGAAGAAGTGCATCATAGGCTTAGGGAATAGGCCAGGCTGTTGTCAGTGAGAAGACACTGACTCTAGATCCAGCTCCATTGCATCCAAACTATGTGCCCTTGGGCAAAGCACCCCACTGCCCCATACCTCAGTTCAACTCTGCCAAGCAAGGAAGAGAACAAGCTGATGATGAGCTAATCAGATGCATGCTGGAGCAGGGAAGGAGAAGAGGCTGGGGAAGGCTGGGGCCGGAATGTCAAGAGCATTTTCTGCCATGCTAAGAAGTTCAGCCTTTAACCTGTGAGCACTGGGGTTTGAGAAGGCGTTTCTTCACTAGTCTGTTTGAGAAGAAGATGGGCAACTCCAGTTTTTTCACAAGATCATGGTCAGGTGGTATGCAGAAGAGACTGACCTGAGGAAACTTAAGGGCTGTGGTCAAGTGGACAAGTCTGGAGAGGAGCAATGAGGAACAGGACTGAAGCAGCTCTCCTCCCTGCCACTCCCTGGCCTCTCACCCTTCTCCCTTCCCTTCCCCAGCCTCCCACCCTCCTCCCTGCACCTCCTCTGCCTCCTGCCCTCCTCCCTGTACCTCCCTAGCTTCCTGGCCATCCTGAGTAGGGCGACTGGTATCCCCACCTCACAGCCATGCCATGTGCAGCTGTGGTGAGGACTAGAGACAATGGAGGCAAAGGCCTATGCGTGGCTCATATTGAATGAGTGAGAGCCATTTTTATTCTTATGAGACCTAGGGAAGCCAATGGGGGAGGAAGAGATATGAACTGAAAGAAAAAGAAAGGGAAATGAATCCCCTGGGGAGCAGGGAGAACAACGAATTGAGCTCATCAAGGCTTCAGGGCCCTCCACTGTGGTCCTGAGGCCAAGGCTCTCTGGGTGACTGCTTACCTCACACTTGACGCTCAACAGTCTCAACAAAAGGGAAAGGCCAGAAAAAGACCCAATAATTGTCTGGTACAATGTAAAAGTTTCTTTTAAATCATTTCTTGGCCAAGCCCAGTGGCTCACACCTGTAATCACAATACTTTGGGAGGCTGAGGTGGGTGGATCACTTGAGGTCAGGAGTTTGGTCAGCCTGGGCAACATGGTAAAACCCATCTCTACTAAAATTACAAAAATTAGCTGAGTGTGGTGGCATGCCTGTAATCCCAGTTACCAGGGAGTCTGAGGCAGGAGGATCACTTGAACCTCAGAGGCAGAGATTGCAGTAAGCAGAGATCACACCACTGCACTCCAGCCTGGGCGACAGAGTGAGACTCTGTCTCAAAACAATAACAGCAACAAAATATCATTTATTTAAAATGATAAGAGGACAGATTTATCAACGGATGCTGCCATGACAACAGATGATCTATATGGAGAAAATAAAATTAGATCCTTATCTTACACCACACACAAAAATAAATTACAGCTAGATTGGACTTAAATGTAAAATATTAAGCTAAAGAATAGAAGGGGCTGGGCATGGTGGCTCACACTTGTAATCCCAGCACTTTGGGAGCCTGAGGCAGGTGGATCGCTTGAGCCCAGGAGTTCAAGACCAGCCTGGGCAACATGGTAAAACCCCATCTCTACCAAAAAAACAGAAAAATTAACCAGGCATGGTGGGGTACACCAGTAGTCCCAACTACTTGGGAGGCTGAAGCAGGAGGATCGATTGAGCTCAGGAGGTCAAGGCTGCAGTGAGCTAAGATTGTGCTGCTGCATTCCAGCCTGAGGTAAGAGCGGGACCCTGTGTCCAAAAAATAAAAACAAATTTTTAAAAAGAATTTACATTAAAAAAAGAATAGAAGGAAGAAAGGTGCATGTATCTCAAGGGCAGAAAGTATTTTCTAATCATAAAGTAAAGAAAAACACATAAAAACATTTTAAAAG
Source organism: Colobus angolensis palliatus (assembly GCF_000951035.1). NCBI lineage: Eukaryota > Metazoa > Chordata > Mammalia > Primates > Cercopithecidae > Colobus > Colobus angolensis. The sequence continues at coordinate 5,853,965 of NW_012116377.1, forward strand.
AAGTAATTTTGCTGGGTACGGTAGCTCACACCTGTAATCCCAACACTTTGGGAGGCTGAGGCAGGTGGATCACTTGAGGTCGGTAGTTTGAAACCAGCCTGGCCAACATGGTGAAACCCCATCTTTACTAAAAATACAAAATTTGCTGGGCGTGGTGGCACGTGCCTATAATCCCAGCTACTTGGGAAGCTGAGGTAGGAGAATTGCTTGAATTTGGGAGGCAGAGGTTGCAGTGAGCTAAGATCACACCATTGCACTCCAGCCTGGGTGACTAGAGTGAAACTCCATCTCAAAGAAAAAAAAAAGTAATTTTAAGCTCATAAAATATTTAATTTCTTTATGCCAAAAATTATAATCAAAATAAAAGCAGTTGACAAACTGGCAAAATGTTTTCTATGTATGTCAGAGGAAAGTTAGTATCCTTTTTCAGATGTGTACAGGGATAAGAAAAAATTAAAGACTCAAAATAGAAAAGTAATAATAATAGCTAATAGTCACAGAGCACTTAACAATGTGCCAAGCACTGAGTTAAGTGCTCAAAATATATGATGGTGTGTGAACCCCACAACCCTGTGAGGTGGGTATATGATTATCCTCAATTCCTAGATGGGAAACTGAGGCTTAGGGTAAGTTACTCACAAAAAATTGTGACACTGTTAAATGACAGCGCTGGAGCCTTCCTGACTCCAAAGCCTGTTCTCTTAACTACACTGTGCTTCAAATAAAAAAGAAGAGTGATAAGTGGTCGCTATTTTTTTTCTATATATAATGAATGTACATATATATTTTGTACATATATGAGTTAAAATTTACTAGAATCAAAGGCCATTATAATTTTTCCTATCAAATTGACAAGGGAAAGAGAGAACACTTGGTGGGGGATGCAGTGTTCATTCTCTTGGTCTCCTCCTGTATCTGGCCACCTCTTTACACCACTTTCCCTGCAGGCTCCCATCTTCATCCCTTCCCTGGTCTCCCTGTGCCTAGGGATGGTAAGCACTCAGCTGCTACTAGCCACAGATCCTTTGGTGGTTCACCCGTATCCAGCCCATACCTTCATAAATCTGCTGCTTTATAAAGAAACTCTCCTTAGATTGTCTTAATTTGATTGTGTCTTCTATTTCTGTGTGGGATGCTGACTGATACATCTTTTTTTTTTTTTT
>NW_012116377.1:5856272-5867772 GCF_000951035.1 Colobus angolensis palliatus
AGGCGGGCGGATCACCTGAGGTCAGGAGGTTGAGACAAGCCTGGCCAACATGGTGAAACCCTGTCTCTACTAAAAATACAAAAATTAGCTGGGTGTGGTGGTGTATGCCTGTAATCCCAGCTACTCGGGAGGCTGAGGCAGGAGAATCACTTGAACTCGGGAGATGAAGGTTGCAGTGAGCCAAGGTCATGCCACTGCACTCCAGCCTGGGTGACAGAGCGAGACTCCACCTCAAAAAAAGTAAAATAAATAAATAATAACATGTTTAAAAATCAGGTTACAAAGGGATATTTAACAATGCAGAAATATACTTATGAAATATATTGAGTGAAAACAAAATGTTCCTGCGAATCCTATTTTGAATATAAAAGTGAATGATGTATCCCCAAACTACTAATGGTAATTATCTTTTAATTATCAGGTTATGGGTAGTTTTTATTTTCTTCTTTTTTTCTGAGACAGATTTCTGTTCTTGTTGCCCAGGCTGGAGTGCAGTGGTGCGATCTCAGCTCACTGCTACCTCCACCTCCCGGGTTCAAGCAATTCTCCTGCCTCTGCCTCCTGAGTAGATGGGATTACAGGTGTCCGCCACCATGCCCAGCTAATTTTTGTATTTTTAGTAGAGACGGGATTTCACCATGTTGGCCAGGCTCATTTCAAACTCCTGACCCCCAAGTGATCCACCCACCTCGGTCTCCCAAAGTGCTGGGATTACAGACAAAAGCCACCACACCCAGCCTTATTTTCTTCTTTGTATTATCTTGGTGCGTTTTAGATTTTCTATAATGTTCATGTGTTCTTTCATAATTAGAAAAGGTATATTCAATAAATATTATCTATTTTAAAAAGAAACATTAAGTTCTGTAACACCTTGCCCCATGTGCACACACAATCACACCAATTCCTCAGTCCCTGCTGAGAGATGGGCCCCTGCTGGCCCAGGACATTGGTGGAGCGGCTATGGCTGGCAGCGCTGCCTGCACTCTCCTGCACATCTGCATCAGCGTCAGCTTATGGCGGCGTGCATTCAGCTCGGAGCCCTAGGCCTCAGGCTTGCTTCAGGACCCAAATGTTCACCAGCTGGGCTCTGTAAACCCAAACACCAGCTCTGGTGCATGACTGAAGGAAGGGCAGTTAGAATGCCTCAACTGCTGGTCGGATAGACTCAAGGAAACACGGATCAGCTGACCTCGTGGCAATCTTCAACAGAGACAGCATAGAGCAGTAGGGAAAAACAAAACAATGAGCCCCAGGTCTTGGAAAGCCATAGGTCTGAATCATGACTGAGCATCTGAGCCGCTGTTTGACCTCAGGCCAGCTTTTAACCTCTCAGTCTCAGTGTTCTCTTGTCTACAAGAGGGGTCATATTACTTATCTCTCAGGTTATAAGCATCGGATTGAATTAAATGAGCACAGAATAAAGGCTCCCTGAACAGTGGTTAATATTAAAGAGAAAGGGCCTCCTGGGCCTGTGAGACACTCAGGGTCCCAGAGCTTTAGCTCTGATGTGCAGGTAAACAGCAGCAGCATGGTAAAAACTGTAGGGAGAGAGAAGAGATACTTCCGGCAAGGAAATGGTCACCTGGTGTTTTGCCTAGACACTTGGCTGGCACTCAACACATGCTCTGTCGGTAAGAAGAGCTACCTGCAGTGGGTCCCAGGTCCAGACTTGAGTCATTCAGCTCTTCCTCCTCTTCCCAGAAGTACTGTGGTGGCTGCAGAATCCGAGACTCTTCACTCTCTTCGCTGGGGAAGCCTGAGCCAGGGGCTCCCAGCCCAGCTCCCAGGCCCATAGTCTCACTAGGCTCCTCTGAGTCCAGTGGCTCCAAGCCAGTGGGCAGCAGGAGGTCTAGCAGGGAGGTGGAGGTGAGGCCCTCTGGGCCAGGCTCATCAGACCCAGCCGCACAGGCACCCAGGAACGCTCCTGTGCAGACATAAAAGCCAGACAGTCAGGGGAGGCAAGAGAAGACAAAGACTGGTGCCAGGTTAGAGCATGTCTCAACTGACAAAGGTCCTGGGGAGGGGGGGACTTCAGTGGACACTCCTGAACACCCAGAGGCTTTGCGGGGATTCCAAGACACTGTTTTCATTTCAAAAAGGCCAAATTGCTTAGACTTCCCTATGGCAGGGGCAAGGGGAGACAGATGGAGACAGGCAAGGGAGAGACAGGAATCACTGAGTCAGCGTTCCACCGCGCATGTGCTCACTCAGAAAGCGCCTCCTGAGTACCCTCTCTCTGCTGGCAATTGTGCTGCATGTTTGGGGCTACAAACAGAAGTGAAGACAGGGCCCATGCTTTTAAGGACCTAGCTGTATGATTGGATGAACACGGTGTTCCCTAGGCTTCCATCCTTGGCTGAAATTTCTCCAAAACTGAATTAAGAATATGATTTGTATTTCAGCAATACAGTATCCTGAATATAGTCTTTAGTTTTTTTATTTTTTTTTTTTTTTGAGATGGACTCTTGCTCTGTTGCCCAGGCTGGAGTGCAGTGGTGCAATCTCGGCTCACTGCAATCTCCGCCTCCCAGGTTCAAGTGATTCTCTTGCCTCAGCCCCCCGAGTAGCTGGGATTACAGGTGCCCACCACCACGCCCAGCTAATTTTTGTATTTTTAGTACAGACAGGGTTTCGCCATGTTGGTCAGGCTGGTTTTGAACTCCTGACCTCAAGTGATCTACCCTCCTCAGCCTCCCAAAATGCTGGCATTACAGGCATGCGCCACTGAGCCCAGACTCTGAATGTAGTCTTTTAAAAAACCACGTGGGGTCACAGTTCAAACCTAACCCAGTGCTGGTAATTTGACATATTTGTTTAGAATCTTGGATTCTCTCTCTCTCCTAATTTACCAAAACAAGCAAATAAATGGACAGGAAAACAAATTAAAGGAGGCCTTCTTCCTCTTCTTTCACTCTCATTCTTTAAGGACAGGAATATAGCCCTATTTGCCAGTTTCACAACTTAACCTCTAACTTAATGACCTAACCACACAAATTACTAACTTGCTATGAGGCTCCTGGAAAGCTGCTCAAGACCTCTGGGTCTCAGTCTCCTCAACAGAAAGGCAAGGAAGCTACATGAAATGACCTCTGAATTCTTTTCTAAGACTAACATTTAAGGATCTAGGGAACAGAGAATTTCACAGTCTTCCTCTTGCTCTACACCAGATGCCTACTGTGACCTGACTTGACTATAGTGCATGGCAATTTTTAGTGATGTTTATAATAAAAATAGGGCTAATATTATTGGTGCCATGTGCTTTGCTGAGCAGGCCCTAAGCTTGATATGTGCCAGTACTGTGACTGGCCACTGAAAAAAATGAGCATTTCAGACTGTCCTGTGAGTCCGGGTATGAAGGAGTCTGTGCACACCGTGCACCAGCCAGACAACTCACAGCCAAGAACGTCACATCCAGCCATAGGGGTGTATTCTGGGTTGTGTGGATGGCGGACGGGGAGTAGAGACTCCAGGGGAAGATAGACAGGCCCTGAGGTCAGAGACAGGAAGATGTTCTATAACAGGAGAGAAAGGCTGGTACCAGGAAATAGGTTACACTCTGGCTTCTCTGGTTGAGCGACTTCACCACCACCAGCCTTGCTCTACTCTTCTGTGTAATAAGGACAGCACTTCCTACCATGCCTCCAGTGTGAGGGGCACCAAATGAGGTAATTCCTGAGCCATGTGTGAAAGCTGCTGTACAAAGAGCTTCACAAACCAAAGTATTCTACAAGTATTGTGTTATTATCCTTCATAAAAACAGAGACCTGTGAAGTTCATGGCCTGGGGAAAAAAAAATTTAAAAGAGACCATGGTATCTTCAAATACATTAAAACAAAAGGTTGATGTGAATAAGAAGATCAGAGTGATTCTATCTGGCCTCAAAGCCAATGCTGGGGCTAAGGAGGCATCAGAGTCTTAACATCTGACCAGGGCTAGTAACATCTGTGCCAGCCTTTAAGATCCCGTGAAGCTCTGTCTCTCAATAAAATAATTCACAGGTCCAACTCTGAGCTTTAGAAAGTACCATCATAACTAGAGGGTGGGGCCAGCTTTAGAAAGTACCATGATAATTAGAGGTTGGGTGCAGTGGCTCACACCTGTAAATCCCAGCAGTTTGGGAGGCCAAGGCGGGAGGATCACTTGAGGTCAGGAGGTTGAGACAAGCCTGGCCAATATGGCAAAACCCATCTCTCCTAAAACACAAAAACTAGCTGGGCGTGGTGGCACACGCATATAGTCTCCAGCTATTCAGGAGGCTAAGGCAGGAGAATCGCTTGAACCCGGAAGGCGCAGGTTGCAGTGAACCAAGATGGTGCCATTGCACTCCAGGCTGGGCGACAGAGCAAGACTCTGTCTCAAAAAAAATAAAAATAAAAAAATAACTAAAAGGCGGGCATGCTGTGACCCTGGGCAGGTGGGAGCCAATGGCACTGCTGTGTTGCCAATGCTCCTGAGGACTGCTCACAGGAGAATGCCTTCTGCCAAGTCCAAACCAAGAAGCCATCACACCCCATCCAGAATGTCTTCTATTCGCCTAGGCACCACGTCCATGGTCAAAGATTCTGCTTCCAGTCAGGCCCTGGCTTCATGAAGCTGAAGCCATGTTCCCAGAGCCTGTATCCGAATCCCTGACTCAAACAGAGAAACAACCATCTCATATTTTGTGGTTTCTTTGAGCCAAAGGCATTTAAAAGCCAGAGAAAGCCAAGACAATCGATTTTGGGTCCACTCCCCTTGAAGTTCCCCTTTGTTCCTGGGAGAGGATGAATTAAGAATATTGGACTCTTTCTAGCCCAGACTTTCCCATGACCTCTTCCACTCTAATTTCCTCTTCCCATCATAGGGGGACCCTAAGCTACTCTTGGATCTTTTCCTAGCCCAAATATTACAGAAGAAAGCAGTATCTATCCCCTACTAGATAGATGGGAAAGAGACAGAGTGCCATGTCCTACCACAAAACAGTACCTTCTTAAGGTTCTTCCTGAGAGGGGTTATCCAATGATGTCCCAATTAATAACCTACAATAACACACATCTTTGCAATGAGACTTTGTAGCTCCTCCCATCAAGAGATGAAATCTAATTCTCCACTCCTTGAATCTGAGCTACCTTTGTGAGTTACTACACAAGACAATGCAGGAGAAAAGATGATGTGCCATTTCCAAGGCTAGGCCTCAAGATACCTTGAATGCTTCCATTCTCTCAGGATTCTGCTCAAGGCTATCCTTCAGGAAAACTGGAGCCCATGCAGAAGACAGCCAGGTCAGCTCAGTGTCCTAGCTGAAGTCCCAAAGTGAGAGAGCCAGACAAGACCGGCAAAGGTGATAAACAGCTGATGACAAACTTGAAGGAGTTCAGCTGAGACCAGAACCACCTAGCTGATTGCAGCCTAAACTGCCAAACTACAGAATCATGAGCTAAATAAATGGCTACTGTTTAAACCCAAGCTTTCAAACTTGAACCAGTATGGAATCACCATGAGGGCTTGTTAAAACAGAGACTGTTAAGCCCACCCTAGACTTCTGAATCCATCTGGTCTGTGATGGGGCCCAACAATTTGCATTTCTAGCAAGTTTCCAGGTGATACTTCTGGTCCAGGGATCAGATCTTGAGAATTGAGAATCTGAAACCACTAAATTTTGGAGTGATTTATTATACAGAAATAGCCAACTGATACATTAAGAAAAATTATAAATCGAGTCCTCCTTTTGGATCAGAGTAGTGTTTAATGGTTAAATTCCATTCATTCATTCATCCATTCATTCATTCATTCTTCAACCGAAAAGCCTTTATTAAATGCTTTTTTGGACTAGGCATGATCCAAGGCTATGTTGGTACAGAAATAAGAAAGATATAGTCCCTGCCCCCAGAAGGGTCAGTTTCTACTACAGAGACCAGCAAGAAAACAAATCATTATGCAATAGTGTAACAGTGACCATATAACTCTGTTTGAGCCACAGGGTTAGTAGGGCAGGGAGAGAGATCTCAAAGTTAGCTACTAACAGAGCTGCTCATGGCACTGTACTGACTGTGCTCAGTACACTGTGAAGGAGAAAGGAGGCTGGAGGAAATAACAACACCGGGAGCTCAGGAACATGTGTTCAGTTTCCCATTCTCTAGGGTAGACAACAATGCCACTCAGGGGGGCACACAGCTGAAATGCCCCACACTTCACGATAAAGAAAATAGCAGGGACGATACAGAAACATAAGTGTGTAGACATCAGAGACGCCTCCATTAGAATTACAGTCCTCATAGTGCTTCACCGCTGGAAGAAAAAGAGAGCTCTTTTACGAACCCCTAGCATTTCCCCCTGCACCCATCTGTCCCGCACACTGCCCTCTAATCAGCACTGCTCAGACTGAAATGTGTGTGAGTCACCCAAGTCTGCTGACACAGTAGGTGTGAGTGATACTGCTGGTCCCTGGATCACACTTTGAGTGACAACGCTCAGAGAGGTCTTTTTATTGATTTTATTTTTTCATTTTTATTTATTTTTGAGTTTCACTCTTGTCGCCCAGGCTGGAGTGCAATGGCACATTCCTGGCTCACTGCAACCTCCGCCTCTCAGGTTCAAGTGATTCGCCTGCCTCAGCCTCCTGAGTAGCTGCGATTACAGGTGCCTGACACCACACCCAGCTTATTTTTTTGTGTGTATTTTTAGTAGAGACTTAGTTTCACCATGTTGGCCAGGCTGGTCTCGAACTCCTGACCTCAGGTGATCTGCCCACCTCGGCCTCCCAAAGTGCTGGGATTACAGGTGTGAGTCACTGTGCCTGGTCAACTTTTTTTTTTTTTTGAGATGGAGTTTCTCTCTTGTTGCCCAGGCTGGAGTGCAATAGCGCAATCTCAGCTCACTGCAACCTTCACCTCCCAAGTTCAAGCGATTCTCGTGCCTCAGCCTGCCAAGTAGCTGGGATTACAGGCATGTGCCACCACGCCTGGCTAATTTTGTATTTTTAGTAGAGATGGGGTGTTACCATGTTGGCCAGGCTGGTCTCAAACTCCTGACGTCAGGTGATCCGCCCACCTTGGCCTCCCAGAGTGCTGGGATTACAGGCGTGAGCCACCACACCCGGCTAAGAGGTCTTTTTAAAAGGCAAATCTGGTTCTATCATTCTATCATACAGGTCAGATCCTTTGAAAAAGCAGAGAAGGCTCTCATAAACTGACCATTACCTCCCCTCCCCTCTCTGTCCCCACCTTCCCCAATCATACTCTATGCTTCAGACAAACTGACTACCTGCAATTTCCAGAACACAGCCGTCTCTTTTGCCTTCCGGGTCTTTGCACATGCTCTTCTGCTTGAACATCCATATCTCCCTATCTCTGTCCTGTCCCACCACCCACCTGCTAATTCTCACTCCTGCCTCCAGTCTCAGCTTCCAAGAAGTTTTTTGTGGCCACTCCAAGTCTGGATGAGGCACCATTCCTCTCTATCACAGCCTTCTCAACAAAATACTCTCACTCCACTTTTCTCACCAAATTGTAACGACCTTCACAGAGCCTCCACTGTAAATGAGAAGTCCCTTGTGTCAATTCCACCCTGGAATTCCAGTGCCTAGCACAACCTTTTACAGACACTGGGGACTCAATAAAGGTTTGAATAAATAATTAGCAGTCTAGTCCAACTTTCTTGTTTTACAAATGAAATAACTGAGGCCTTGTGGGATTAAGGTCAAACAGCTAGTTAATAGAGGAGCTGAAATTAGCTGGTTTCTCCCCCACAAAAAGGTCTTGCGGATGCTCCAGGAGGAAGAATGGAAAGCTATTACTTGTGGGGCTGGGTACCTTCCTTCCTCCAAAGGATACATGAAAGAAGATAATATGTAAGACAGCTTAAATATTTCATGCGCTTTAAGGGCCAGGGAAAGAAGCCAGAGCTGAAAACTAGAAGATACCCCTTTCCAAACACTGCCCAGGGTCCCCACAACCAATCCAATCAATTGAAGGAACCTCTTCTTTTGAAAAAGACCAAATTAGTAAAGTGACTCCTCATGTTTTCACCAGCAAGAATCCCTTTATTTACATTTCCATGTGGCTCCTGTGTTTGGAAATTTTTCAACTATAAACTGTACTTATTTAATAGTTATGTTCTAATTTTTGAAAAGTGAATCAGAATCATATAATACTGCCAATCAGATGTGATACCAATTACAATTGAACTTTGGTTTCAGGTGGGCTGTGCTCTTATTAGAGGTAAAATTTCTATTAGACTGTCGATTACAAAGAAAAATACAGTCACTCCTGGGCTCCTATTCTGTGCCAAACAGTGTGTTAGGCCCTTCCTGGGGGTGCAACAAGAGACAGATGAACAAGAGACAGGCTTTGCCCTCAGGAAAATTACCAACTCTTGGGAAGTGAAATCCTAAGTTATTTAGGGGATGTCAGCCGATGTAACAGACTGCTTTGCAAAAGCAGTATCCCTAAGGCTGGCAGGGAGCCAAAATACAAGAAACAGATCTGGAAAAACTCATTTATGCATTCCAGGAAGAAAAAAGTCAACTGATGGAAAACGTTTATAATAATTAAATAATACACATTGTATAGGCTCTCAGGGCACCCGGGCAGCCTGCCTTTGAGAGGGCCATGAACTGGAGATCTTTATCTGCATGCTCCAACCTCCAGCAGATATGGTGGGAAAAATATTACTTCAGCCTTGTTAGAAAAGGGTAAACTGATTCTCCCTAAGAATTTTGAAATTCACTCTCTACAAAACCACTGAAGGATTAAACACGGGTTGTCTCTCAAACCTTGGCACTGTCCCTCAGAGCTGAACTGTGGCATGGCAGGGAGAGGCTGTGGCATGGCAGGGAGAGGCTGTGGCATGGCAGGGGGAGGCTGCTGCCGTCTATACCCTACTCTGGCTCCTCAGAGTGGCTTGGAACTCAAGAAGACTGCTCTGCCCTCTCCAGGTCAGTGTGCCCAGAGGAGCCTGTTTCCTTCCCCACTCTGGGAGATAAAACTTTCTAGTCAGTCCAGCTCTCTGTGCACAGGACTGTGGTCTGGTGTGTTTGCCAGGCCTCTTCCCTGTCATTTCCATGGCTCCAGTGAGCCCCCACCTCTCTGGGCTCTCCCAGCTGTCAAGCCAGGAACCCACAACCTTCCTCTAACATCTCTCCCTTTCCTTCTTTGTCTTCCCTTACCAATGGTCTGATAGGAATTGGCAAAGATTTTGAAAACCCTACTGAAGAAAAAGGAATCTGGTATTTTCTGGTTTTTCATTCCTTTTCCAGTAAAAAGTTTCATTTTCTTAAAGTTATTTTTCCCTCTAATAACTGTTTTGTCTTTATATAGACCTTGATATTTTCAAAGGCCTTGGCAATGGGTAATTATTTAAGTAATTACAAGAGGTTGCTTCTTTTCAAATTTGCCCACCATAAGATGACACCAAAATCGTAGCTGAGACCTAGCCATTCTGTGTATAATTAGTTTTGCACTTAATAATTAATCTGCCTTAATTGAGACCCCACCTGACTTAAAATTTCAGAATTACACTCTGCGTGTGATTGATTTCCTTTTTCCCTCAGCACCTATAATTTTCTGTTACATCATCACACCCAACAGAGGAGAGAGAAAAAGACGGCACATGAAAAGGATTAGGGGATCAGCCTCAAAGAACTGAAAATCCGACCCAAACAAACACAGAAAGAGGGAAAGGAAGCAGGCTGACATTTGGAGAGGTGAAAAAAACAAGACCCCAGCCATCCTCATGTTTTATCTTACCTTTCCAAATCAGTCCCTGCAATCTGCTCCGGGTGCAAACCTCCTTTCTGATTTTCACCATCAGCTACACCCCATCTTTCCCCTAAGCAGGGGCTTTGAAGTCCAGTCTCCCTAAGCTCTTGGCAGACACCAACATGGGAGGGGCCCTGCAGCATCTGTCACACAGCCCCTTACCCTTGAGTGTCAGCGACAACAGGAACTGCCCAGCACAGTTACGCTATCTCCACTCTGTAAGCACCAGAGAAACAACGCTGACAGGTCTCCGAAGAGCTTCCACACAAAGGTGTGTAAGAAAGAGACACACTGCTAGACACACACACATGGCCTCCAAGCATGGGCTAAGAAGTGCGTCATGAAGAGCATGCATGGGAGACAGGAGCAGGGAGGCAGGCTGCCCAGTCCTCACTGCTGGTCACATAAGCACATGGGCAGTTACAGCTGGGCCTGGGTCCTTATGGATGTTGCTGGCCAGTTCTGGTTTACAACTGTCACACAAAGAAGTGATCTGTGGCAGCAGATCAATCAATTGATGTTTGTTTGTTGAATGTTGCCTTCTTCCAAAGAGGATTTAAGGCGTAACGGAATACAGGTGGGTTTGTGTGAGTGTCTGAGCCAACACTGATGGACATGTTTTTCTGTGCACACCACCTAGGGCCTTTCTTCATGCCTAGACTGACTGTGGAGAAAGTGTACCCTCCCTGAACTGAGCCTTCCCATGACCATGTACAGGAATGTGTGAGGGACTGCTTTCCCCTCCCAGCCATTTACCCTGGGATTCTGCCACTCAGAGCCCCAGGGTCATGGCCCATCTCAAGCAAAGACTGTTCCTCCCTTCCCATAGAGATCCTTCAGTAGTTTCTCTTTCACTCACACACATCTGGACACAAAGTGCCTGTGTCTTCATGGGCTGGCTGTGTGGGAAACGTCCTGTGCACACTCCTACATGCACATACACACATCATACTAAGGCGCTATTCTGACGTGTGCATTAGAAGTGAAGTTACTCACAGCTGGCTGAGTGTGTACAGGCACACATGCACACTTGCTCATCTAGGTACTCCTCCAGCAGCACCAGTCACACCTTAACATACACGGTAACACACTCCCTTTGCTGCGCCAGTGTGTGCAGGAGCTGCTCAGCTATGACCTTATTTGACCCACCTTTGTAGACACCCCTTCTCCCCGCCATTTCCATAGTGGCCGCCTGCCTCATGGGCTGTCACACCCCATGCCCACCTCCCTACACACCCCCTCCACTAAATCCCCGTCTGCGCTGGAAGCCATCAGGAGGCCCGTCTCTTTCTCTCTCAGGCAGACACATCCCTTTCACACCTGTGCCACACCCCCAGCCCGCCACACACCCACACGGCCCGCCGCCCGGCGTCGCTGCTGAATGGAAACCACACATCCGAGTCTGACACCTCCCTCGTGTGTGAGCTGCGTGGGAGCCTCCCGCCGTGTGCTGTCACGGGCCTTCCGTGGCTGTACGCCCGTTTTTGTCAGCTCCTAATCGAGTCGCCCAGAACAGTGGAGAATATCCATTCACCGTGACACACTCACACTCCCTCCCGGCAACGCCACGCGTAAACAGCCACCCGCGCCTCAGCGAACCGCCCCATACTCCGCCGGCAGCCCCTGGGACCTTCACAATGCAGCCTCCTCCCCGCGTAGCTGTCACACACGCCCCCTCCCCCGAGTGCGCAGGCACACAATGCACACTCGCGCACACACATGCACACCCACACGTGCGCGCCCCCCCCCCGCCTGCGAGGCAG
>NW_012116377.1:5868355-5884832 GCF_000951035.1 Colobus angolensis palliatus
CCAGGCCGTCCAATCAGCACCGCGGAGGCTCGGGGGCTTGGCCCGGCCGCCCGCAGACCCAGGCCTCGCACCTCGCGTCTGTCTCCCCGCGGGGTCACCAGTTACCTGGGAAGCAGAGTGGGCAACTGCGGCAGATGGGACTGATGGGACGAGGACGACGCGTGGAAATGACTGAGGGTGGACAGAGGTGTGGGGTAAGGAAAGACTTCTCAGGGTACTTAGATTGGGTGAGCCCTGAAGGCGAACCTGAGAGCAAAGAACTGGAGTTTAGAGCCAGGCAGTCCGGCTCAGGTTCAGATTGGTTTCGAGGCCTTGAGGAAATCTCTTCTCACCTCTGGGCCCCACTTGCCCCATTTGCTAACTAGGGGGTTTTAGATTATGAGAGCAGTGCTGACTTCTCTAACATGCGCTCCCTTTTGGCAACTGAAGATCCTTAATGTGCCAAGCACTGTAGTGGTAAATAAAACAGGTACATCCCTTATCCTCATAGTTTAGGCTAGTAGAGAAAACAGACTGAAAAACAAAATGGACACACAAAACAAAATGCTCCTATGATTGCAATTGGTAGTCTGTTAAGGAGTATAAGGGGCTGGGAGACAGCACAGAGGGGAACCTTATGCTTGCCTTCTTGAAGAAACAGCATTTAAGGTAAGCTGGCTGGCATCTGGAAGGATGAGTGGGTATTAGGTAGGTGATTGGGTTTGGGAGAGAACGTACAAGGCAGAGGGAAAAGCCCACTGATGGAGTTCCTGAGTTAGAAAGCAGCCCAGCCTCTTTAAGGGAGAGAAAAGCCCTGACTACCCTTTTAGAATTACTGCAGCATAAATATAAAGCAACCATAAATTTGTGGAATGTTACTTTATATATAGCATATTAGGCAAACACTTCTTTAAAATAACAAATCATTATATTGAATATGCTTTTTCAAAGTATATCCTCACCCCCCTATGCAGGGGTATAGCATCAGACATTGGAGATGATCTCACGGGACTCTTCCAGGCTAAATATTAATACTTAGGAGAAATAGGAGTTGGAGATGGAGGAGCATAGGGAAGAAACGGGTTCCAGGCAAAAGAAAGAACATGAGCAAAATGTAGCACCTTTTATTTGATGGGTGTTAGGGGTACTAGAAAAGTGGCTGTTGGCTGGGCTTGGAAAAGAGAAATCCAGGGTGTGTCCATCCAGCTTCCCTCTTCTTCTTTCCTCCTCTGAGGATGAAAGGAGCATCCCTTTGGTTTTTTGTTTTGTTTTTCTGTTAAAAGAAACAAAGACCTTAGAAGCAAACAAGAAATGGAAGGAAACATCCTCAATTCCATTAAGGGTATCTCCCAGAAACCCTTATTATCGTACTTAATGGTGAAACCATACTTAATGATGAAACATTAGAAACTTTCTCTTTTAAGTGAATGGAACAAAAGAATCCTCACTACCACCACAATGATTGAATATTCTATAAGGGACACTGCAACAAGGCCTGATAGAAGAAATGGGATGAAAGTATTGGGGGAAAACTTGATAAAACTCATTATTTGCAGGTTTATCTAGGAAATGCAAGATCATCAGTTGGCAAAATAATTGAAAACCAATGAGTTCAGCAAGATTGCTGGATACAAGGTAACATACAGAAATCAATAGCTTTTCTGCGTATCCTCAATAACCACTTAGAAAATGTAGTAGGAGAAAAGATTGCAATCACAGCAACAATTTTTAAAAACCAGGAATAAACCAAACCAGATATGTAGATCTAAATGAAGAAAACTCTAAAGCTGCCGGGGATGGTGGCATGCGCCTGGAATCCCAGCTACCTGAGGGAGACTGAGGCAGGAAGATGGATCACTTGAGGCTAGGGGTTTGAGACCAGCTTTGGCAACTTGATGAGACCCCCATCTCTAAATAAATAAATTAGCCGGGTGGTTCATGTCTGTAATCCTACCTACTTGGGAGGCTGAGGTGGGAGGATCACTTGAGCCCAAGAGTTTAAGACCAACCTGGGCAACAAAGCAAGAGGCCATCTCTATGAAAAATTTTAAAATTAGCCAGGCATGGTGGCACACACCTGTAGTCCTAGCTACATAGGAGGCTGAGGTGGGAGGATGGCTTGAGCACAGGGGTTCAAAGCTGCAGTGAGCTATGATTGTGCCACTGCACTTCAGCCTCGGTGACAGAGTGAGACTCTGTCTCAAAAAAAGAAAAAAAAAATAAGTGAAGGTAATTCACAGAATGGGAAGAAACATTTGGAAATCATGTATCTAGAATGTACAAAGAATTTTTACAAGTCAATAATAAAGACAACCCAATTTTTAAAAATGGGCAAAGATCTGAATATACATTCCTCCAAATGTCAATAAGCACATGAAACATGCTCAATCTCATTAACTATCAGATAAATGCAAATCAAAACCACAATAGGAAACCACTTCTCAGGCTGGGTACGGTGGTTCATGCCCTGTAATCCCAGCACTTTGGGAGGCCAAGGGGGGCAGATCACCTGAGGTCAGGAGTTCGAGACCAGCCTGACCAACATGGAGAAACCCCATCTCGACTAAAAATACAAAATTAGCCAGGTGTGGTGGCTCATGCCTGTAATCCCAGCTATTCAGGAGGCTGAGGCATGAGAATCGCTTGAACCCAGGGGGCGGAGGTTGCAGTGAGCTGAGATCTCACCACTGCACTCCAGCCTGGGTGACAAAGCAAGACTTTGTCTCAAAAAAAGGAAACCACTTCGCATCCCACTAAGGTGGGTGGCTAGAATAAAAAAGAGAGACCACTTGCTATATAGGATGTAGAGAAAGAACCCTCCTCGTGCACCGCTGATGGGAATGTAAAACAGTGCAGCTGCTTTGGACATAGGCAGTTTCTCAAAAGATTAAGCATAGAGTTACCTCTATGATCTCATAATTCCACTCCTAATACATACCTAAGAGCATAGAAAACATATGTCTAGTCAAATACATTATGGGAATGTTCATAGCAGCATTAGTCATAATAATCAAGAGGTGGAAACAACCCAAATTCTCATCAACTGATGAATGCATAAATAAAATGTAGCATACCCATACAATGGAATGTTGGTCAGCAATATAAAGAAATAAAGTACTGACACATGCTACAACATGGATGAACCTTGAAAACATTATTCTAAGTGAAAGAAGCCCATCACAAAAGATTTGATTCAGTTTTTATGAAATGTCCAGAATAGGTAAATTTTTAGCAATAGAAAGCAGATTAGTGGTTGCCTAGGGCTGGTGGGGGAGGAAGAAGAGTAACTGCTAATGGGTATGGTTTTTTTGGGAAAGAGGGGAGTGATGAAAATGTAAAAGTGTGATAATTTGCACAACTGCAAATGTGCTAAAACCATTGAGTTGTACATTTTTAAATTAATTAATTAATTAATTTGTTTATTTTTGAGATAGAGTCTCGCTCTGTTGCCCAGGCTGGAGTGCAGTGGCGTGACCTTGGCACACTACAACCTCTCCCTCCCGGGTTCAAGCGATTCTCCTGCCTCAGCCTCCTGAGTAGCTGGGATTACAGGTGTGCGCTGCCACACCTGGCCAAGTTGTACATTTTAAATTATGTGGTATGTAAACTATATCTCAATCAACCTGTAAAAAAACACAAGAATACCCAAGCTCACATTTTATCTTGGGTTTTTTTGTTTGTTTGAGAGAGGATCTTGATCTGTCACCAAGGCTGGAGTACAGGGGAACCATCATAGCTCACTGCAGCCTCCATCTCCCAGGCTCAAGTGATCCTCCTGCTTCAGCTCCCTCCCAGAGCAGCTGGGATTACAGGTTTGTGCCACCACGCCCACCCAGCTAACTGTTGTATTTTTTGTGGAGATGGGGTCTCACTATGTTTCCCAGGCTGGGCTCAAGCAATCCACCCACATTGGCCCCCCAAAGTGCTAGGATTGTAGGCATAAGCCACCTCACTGGCATATATTGTCTTTAACATACAAACACACACACACCTATATATACACACACATTATGTAATATTGGTATATTATAAATGTTTACATATGTGTATCACATCCTTCAGCATCTTGTTTTTTCACTCATAATTATGTTTCAAATTAATCCATTAATAAATTCTATCACAAGAATAAAAAAATATCTAATTTTCCAGTCCTAGAGTAAACACCAATGGAAAAGCCTCAGTGTGGTCCTGTATACCTTGTTGGCTGTCCCATTTCACACGCTCCTCGGAACCAAACTTCTCACGTGTTTTCTCCATGTGGAATTTCTACCTCCTCACCTCCCATTTATTCTACCTGCACTCCAACCTGGCTTCCACTGTCACCAAGGGATTGAAACTGCCGGATGAGGCCACAGCAACTCCCACATTACCACAAAGCTTGTATTTCAAAGGTGCACATCTAAACTGGGATGTCTGGCTGGGAACGGTGGCTCACACCTGTAATCCCAGCACTCTGGGAGGCCGAGGTGGGTGGATCACCTGAGGTCAGGAGTTTGAGACCAGCCTGGCCAACATGGTGAAACCCTGTCTCTACTAAAAATACAAAAAAAAAAAAAAAAAAAAATTAGCTGGGCATGGTGGCACACACCTGTAATCCAAGCTACTCAGGAGGCTGAGGCAGGAGAATTGCTTGAACCTAGGAGGTGGAGGTTGCAGTGAGCTGAGATTGTACCACTGCACTCCTGGGTGACAGAGAAAGCCTGGGTGACAGAGCAAGACTCAGTCTCTAAATAAATAAATAAGGATGTCTGAAGGTTGATGACATCAATATAAATGTTTACATTTTTTCTTCAGAAGCACATAAAATGGTGATTGTTATCTTCAATGGCATCTTACATTCAATGAAACATGGTAGTGGGCAGGTTTGTCATTTCACCTGATCTTTCAGCTACATTGGCCAACTGACCTCAATCTTCTGGAAATTTCTTCTTCTTCTGGCTTCCACAAACACCCTTCTCCCCTGGTTTTTCTGCCACATTTTCCTCCTGTCTCCTTTGCTGTTTCAAATGATGGGTGTCACGTAGCCTTCCAGATCATTCTTTTTTTTTTTTTTTTTGAGATGGAGTCTTGCTCTGTCGCCCAGACTGGAGTGCAGTAGCACGATCTCGGCTCACTGTACCCTCCGCCTCCTGGGTTCAAGCAATTCTCCTGCCCAGCCTCCCGAGTAGCTGGGATTACAGGCACACACCACCATGCCCAGCTAATTTTTGTATTTTTTTAGTAGAGACAGGGTTTCACCATGTTGGCCAGGCTGGTCTTGAACTCTTGACCTTGTGCTCCGCCCACCTCAGCCACACAAAGTGCTGGGATTACAGGCGTGAGCCACCGTACCCTGCCCGGGTCATTTCTCTATGCACTCTGGGGGTGATGGCACTCAGCCCCACAGTGGCAGCTGCAATGACTGCACCTCATGCCCACAACTCTGCTCAGTGGCCTGCCTCTGTGGCAGCTATGATGACTGCCCCTTATGCCTACACCTCTGCTCAGTGGTGCAGACTCAACCTGCCTGCGGACTTCCCATTTCTACTTGGAGACCTAAAAGGCCTGTCTAGCCAACATGTCTGAAACGAAGCTCCCGGCTCTCCCTACTAAACTTCAACCTATTTCCCCAGCCACACACCTGGTCATCCAGGGTTTTTCCTTTTTGCTCCACCCCTACATCTTACTCATCACTAAATCTTGTCTAATCTACCTGCACAATACACCTATGTCCACTTCCCCCATCTCCACCATCACCCAAGTCTCCACTCATTCGCCCTTTCTCCTCTCAGTATGATTTGGTAGCCAGCCAGCTCTCCAAGACCGCTGGACCGCTGCCATCCTGAACACCCTCTTGCTGGCTGCCTGCTGTGCTGGACTAGAACCTCCTTAGAGCACAAGTCCTGTGTGACCCAGACTCTGGCCGCAATCCTTGCCCCGCCCTATACTTCAGCCCGTTTTCCTGTGGCCGGCACCTTTTCCTTTAAAAAGTCACTCCAGGCTCAATATGGTGGCATAGGCCTGGAATCCCAGCACTTTGGTAGACCAAGGTGGGAGTATCGCTTGAGCCCAGTTCAAGACCAGCCTGGGCAACATAGTGAGACCTCATCGCTACCAAAAACTTAAAAAAATTAGCCAGGCGTAGTGGTGCATGCCTGTAGTCCAGGCTACTTGGGACGATTGCTTGAGCCTGGGAGGTCGATGCTGCAGTAAGCTATGACTGCACCATTGCACTCTAGCCTGGGCGACTGAGAACTTACCTCAAAAAAAGAAAAAGTTCAAGAAGGGAAACTTTGGACAAGACAGATGTCAGAACCCCATCTGGGAACCGCAATCCCTCCGGCAGCCCATCAGCATCTCTGGGTGAGGTGGTGGATGGTACTGCCCCATTGAGAGGTGGGCTACACCACCTCTAGTCCTTCTATACATATGTCTAACTAAGATTTCCATGAATTCCACTTAGATATCACAGAGGCAGTAACAGCAAACCAAGTTCCATGGGGACATCCGTATCATTTTTGCTTTCTCTACATCCACAAACAAAACAGCTTTTTAAACCCAACCTATCTCCTATAGAACTCTAAAGGGAGAAGGTGGAAAGGGCCTTCAGAGGAAGTCCAGGTTACTTATTAAAGCAGAATGGAAGCCAACAGATACCAGCGTTTATATTTTATTCAACTTTATTAAAAATTAAAACTACAGAAACCAAACTGAATGCACGAGTACGAGTGGGGAAACAGGCAGCAATGGCAGCTGGTAATGAGTGGATAATCCATATGACTCACATCCCATCCCTGCGACTGAGGAGCCCAGGCTGCTGCGCTGGCACTGTTGTGCCCTCTTCCACCACAGGGACACAGAAACCTGCAGGATTAAACATCTTCAACCAGCTCTCTGGCCAAAGGTTGCAGCAGCAGCCTGAATACGAAACTCACACCAAAAGGGCAGCAGCTCTCCTGACATCCATGTAAGGAGGCTGACACCTAAACCACGTGCAGGCATCCTGAACTCACAGCTCTGATCCAAGGTACTGAGTGGAGACAAAGCACTCGGAGGTGGCAAGATGTTCAGCAACCAAGTAAGACACACTGGCAAGGAATCTCACCCAGAAGGTGAGAAGTGCAAAGCAGGCTTGGAGAAAGAAACAGTCATGCCAGGTGCAGCCAGACATCCTGCTATAAGCCCTGACCCTAGCACCCCAAGTTCATCGAGTGCTCTGGTTTTGTGCCCATAAAGCACAGAGGGCACTGATCAGTCTGACTGCCTCAAACCAGAATCCCAGGGAATCTTTGTGGATGGCGCAGGATCTCAGAACTGCTGCAGGATCATTTTCCTTTTCAGGTCGTGGCTGAACTTGTTCATCCTGAAAAGCTCACTGTCATAAAATGCAGAGAGGTTGTGGATGTTGATCTGACGAGCCTGCAAGGAGGAAGTGTCCAGTGAGCCATCAGTGGTGTGAGAACAGGCTGTTTCCAGAGCACCCGAGTTACAATGCACTTTCAGACACCATCACCTCCATTTATGGGAGGAAAATATCAAGGAGTGGAGAGGTCGATTAAGGGGCTTCAAATCTCTGCTGTGCAAGCTGCGCGTGTAAACTGAGACAAGTTACTTGGCTGCCCTGTATCTATCTCCACCTCTGTACAACAGGAAGGCAGTAACAAGACTCACCTCATTCCCCTGCTGTCAGACTACAGGCACAGAACTGGACTCAACAGACTGTAAGCATTCAATAAATGGCCCACCCACTTCATGACCCAGTAAGATGGAGCCCCCGTCAGGGGACTGGCAGCTCCCAAGGCAGCAAACCCCGACCCTCACCTCCCTTCTGGGCCCATACCTTATCCACCAAGTCCTTCTCAGGAACCTCAATAGTGTCCTGCTGGGCCCCAAAGCGGTTGCGCTGATACGTCACCTGCTCTGCCACTAACTGCTTCAGTATGAAGAGCAACAGCTCATTGTTGTCACGCCGGAATGAAAGGTAGCGGGCAAAAGTCTGCAGGAAAAAAGCCTCAGTCAAACACCCACTCCCACTATGCCTGCCACATTCCCTTTACCCGATGTGCTAGCACCCAGGTCAGACAGGCTGCCACTGCTGGGTGCACGTCCAGGCCAGAGCCTTGGATACCCACGTGTGGCCTCCTTCTCTGAGCTTGCCCGTCAGGCCCCTACCTCGGAACACACCTACCTTACGCATGCTGCGCATGACGCTGAACTTCTGCGTGTCTATGAAGCTCTCCAGCATCACGCGGATGGCCATGTTGACATCGTCTTCGATCACATAGTCCCGGAGATGGATGCGCGCGTGGGCCTCCGCCATGCGGATCATGGACTCGATGTGCCGCACCGTAATGGGGATGCTGCCTGTTGCCTGGAGAGAAGCACGTCAGGTCTTTTACGGGCAGCAAAGAGAGGCAAGGAAAATAAAGCATCCGCGCTCTTAGCACCCAGAGCCAAGAAGACCCATCTGACAGCACCACAGCAGAAATGCAGAATGCTTGACTGCGCTGCCCGGTGAATGGACACTTCCTATCCCTCCTCGAAACTGGAGGATGCCAGTGGACGCTGCATGCTTACGGCCTGTCACCATCACACCTGCACAGTTCTGCTCCCGCCAGCTGACTTCTATACATCTCAGAGGCTGTTATATTTGTGGCCAGCTGTATTGGTTATTGTCACACACTAAATATCGAATAATCCTGTGCAATGTAAGTGCAAAAAAAAGTAGCTGTTTGTAGGAAAACTAAATTGAATGATCTGAAAAAACTTGGTAAAGTTAAAAGGCCAAAATTTAAAAAGCTGCTGTGTTGATTGGGTGTGGCTGAGGCAGCAATCTACAAGAACTCGGCATTCCCATGGCTTGCAAGCTGCCTTTAACTTTCCAATCCACTATGAATGAGCCAAAGAACTTTTGTTCATTTGCGTGAAACTTACACAAAGTCAATATGGAACTTAATAAGCACGTCAACAATTAAGGCCCCGGCCCTATACCTAGACAAATGAATGCACATTTAAATTTCATCTAAAACAAAATGGTTAAGGTATATATTAATACCTATCACTTTTTGTTTTTATTTTTATTTGAAACAGGGTCTCACTCTGTCACCAAGGCTAGAGTGCAGTGGTGCCATCATAGCCCACTGTAGCTTGAACTCCTGGGCTCAAGTAGATGCTTCTTCCTTAGCCTCCTGAGTAGCTGGGACTATAGGCACAAACCACCAGGCCCAGCTAAGTTTTAAAACATTTTTTGTAGAGAAAGGGCCTCACTATGTTGCCAAGCCTGGTCTTGAACTCACCTCAAGCGATCTTCCTGCCTTGGCCTCCCAAAGTGCTGGGATTAGAGGCATGAATCACTGTACCCAACCTTCGTTTTTTTGTTTTTGAGATGGGGTCTCACTCTGTCACCCAGGCTGGAGTGCAGTGGCATGATCTCAGCTCACTGCCACCTCTGCCTCCCAGGTTCAAGTGATTCTCCTGCCTCAGCCTCCTGAGTAGCTGGGATTACAGGCGTGTGCCACCACGCCCGGCTAAGTTTTGGGTTTCACCATGTTGGTCAGGCTGGTCTCAACTCCTGACATCATGATCCTCCCTCCTCGGCCTCCCAAAATGCTGGGATTTACAGGCATGAACCACCATGCCTGGCACCTTCATTTTTTTTAATGCCTCCCTGCTCTGGCACCTTTTGGCCTGACCGGCCGCCGCCCCTGCTGCATTGGTCAGAAGGCTCATACTGTACTTTCTTCTCTGCACCGCACCTCCTGGCTCTGCCTGGGCTCTCACCATAGATTCTTTCCTCAGGTCACTGTACATCTTGGCCACCTTGTCCTGGTCCATCTGGTTGAGCTTTGGGTGGACCCTCTCCTTGGCATAGATGATGTACTTCTTCAGGACCTCCTGGGGCAAGGGCTCCACACCATATGTATTGGGCATGGCGGGCTCGGTGGCGCTGCCGTTGGCCAGCCCCTCATCCTCCTTGTTGCTGGGGTGGTGTCTGACGTGGCTGCCCACCACGAAGCGGGCCAGCATCTCATCCTAAGACAAGCCATGAGAGGGTAGGTCTGACTGTGGGTAGGCGTGACCTTGGGGAGGTCAGTGGCTGGAGAAGAGCTGCGTGTATGCCCTACAAGGGAGACGCTCTTTCAACAAGACTGACTACACTGACCATGTGCAGGGCAGTTCTGGGTGTGGGGGGCAAA
This sequence comes from Colobus angolensis palliatus, assembly GCF_000951035.1. NCBI lineage: Eukaryota > Metazoa > Chordata > Mammalia > Primates > Cercopithecidae > Colobus > Colobus angolensis. Next base: position 5,878,510 of record NW_012116377.1, read on the forward strand.
CCAGACAATGGGACAGAGTCCCCACAGGGCCCACCTCCACAAGGAGACAGGAAACAAATAGTCTTAAAAATTTATTATGGAAAGTATGCTCAGAAGAAAAATAGAGTGATGGGATCAAGGGACCAAGGAGATGCCTCTAGCTAAGGGTGCCCAGCAAAGCTTATCCCTGAAGGACAGGGAACTGAGATGACAATGATGAGATGCAAGTCATGTGACAGTGTGGGAGCACATGTGCCAGGAGCAAGGAGCATAAGAGAGCCCCAAGGCTCAGCCCTTTTGACAGACAGAAGGGCAGGGGCAGGTGAGAGAAGGGAGCGAGGAGGAGGTAGCTGCAGAGATGGTGGGTGCGGGCTGGAGGGGAGGACCATGGATCCTATTCTGGTGACAGCAGAAAGCCTCGAGCAGTTGTTAAGGATGGGGCTGATCTGATTTATGCCTTCAACTGGAAGACAGTCTACATGGGTGCCAGGAGGCCAATTCAGATGATGGTAGTGCCTCAGGTCAGAGGCAGAAGCGAGGGAGGTGGGCAGGTTCAGGAGTTGGGACAATAGGATTTGGTGGATTGTGAGTTATTCCGGGTCGGGGTTGGGGGTGCTGTGAAGGAAAGAGAAATCAGGGTGACTTCTGGACATGAGAAGAGACTGAGGGAACAGGCCTGGAAAATAGGTTACAGCCCCTGAAGCGCCCGTCCCCTGTGCTGGGCACACTGTATGACACCAAGCCTCACCTGAGGTCCCCAAACCACAGTGCAAGGAAACTGGGCACATGCGAGCTGTACCTGGACTGGGTCCACAGTGTCCCTCACCACACACAGGATGTCGAAGCGTGAGATGATGGGCTCTGTGAGGTCCACGTTCTCGGAGAAGGTCAGCGAGGGGTCGTAGCGCCCTCCTAAAACACAGGGGAGCATCTCTATCAGGGTGGATTCCCCTATCCTCCCATCTCAGCGACCCCAGGCCGCTTTGATGGCAGAAGGGGATAAGGGCAGTGGAAGAGGAAGACATGGGTGGGTACTTAGCACCTGCTGTCTGAGACAGCAAAGAGCTTACCCCAAGCAATGCCCAAAATAGCCTAGTTTAGACAGAAAGCATAACTGCTTCCCCGGAAGGAAAAGCCAAGAACACAGTGGGTGACAGAGCCTGGGTTCTTCTAGCATTCGCTGCTGAGACCAACAGCCAACTCCATCCCGGCCAGTAGCGCGCTGGGCTCTCCTCCTATGCCTTCTGAGAACATCCAAGGTGGATCCAGGAACATGACTCGACAGGAAACCCAGGTGTCCCAGGTCCCGCTTTCACTGTTCCCCACTCTGGCAGGATATGCAGAAGAGGGGAACCCTCTGCTGCCCAATGACTTCCTCAGATCAGCTCCTGGGGACCCAGTGGGCTCCCGATTCAAGCAGGCGGGACCTCCCTGTGTCCCACCCCAGCCACAGCAGTCAGGGTGCCTGCTGCACCTATGGGGTTGGCGGCAGCAATGACGGTACAGCGAGCCTGCAGGGAGGTGACGATGCCAGCCTTCGAGATGGAGATGCTCTGTTGCTCCATGGCCTCATGGATGCTGGTTCTGTCCTGGTCGTTCATCTGCAAGATTAAAATGGCCGGCCCTTAGCACGGTTCATGCTCCTACCACTAAGTCTCCAACGAGGTCCCAATGCATCCCATTAACACCATTCCCCTCGCTAAGGCCCAAGCCCACATACACACCCCGAGTCCCATCAGCCTCCATAACCCAGGGACCCACCTTGTCAAATTCATCAATGAGACACACTCCTCGGTCAGCCAGAACCAGGGCCCCAGCCTCCAAGGTCCACTCCCTGCTGACAGGGTGCCGCTGGACATACGCCGTGAGGCCCACAGCCGACGCCCCCTGGCCAGTGGTAAAGATGGCTCGGCTGGACACTTTCTCAATATACTTGAGAAACTGCGACTTCGCTGTGCCAGGGTCTCCACACAAGAGCACGTTGATATCGCCACGTACCTTGTGTTTGCCACCTGGAGGGAATGAGTGGAAGCGGGGGAGGGGGAGAGTGGGAAGTGAGAGGAGGGCACAGTTGCATCCTCTACCAATTCCTCAGCCTACTTGTTATGAATGGTAAGGCACAGTCTCTCTTGAAAGGGATACAATACCCTACGCCATGCAGTCCTACTCTGGGCGCTCCCAGGGACACACACATGGGTGCAGAGGAGGGATGCATGAGATGTCCTTGGCGAACGTGAAATACCAGAAACAATCTAGGTGTTCTCCAAAGGGAGAGCTAAATAAACTGCATTACCCGGTGACATGATATAGTCATTTAAAAGAATGCACTTGCTCTGTATGCACTAACAAGAAAAGATGCCGCAGTGTGGCATTGAGCGGGAGAGCTTGGCGGGGTGCTCTTCGCACAGGCACAGCACTGGGCACACACAGGGGATGCTGCGGTTGTACACATAAATGCGTGTAGTCACGAAACCCTGTGTTTGTTGTGTAATTGTAAATGGCCACAAAGGGAGAGACTAGGATGAGAAGGGGAGGTCAATGGGGAGATCAGCCTCACCTGTGACTTTTAGTGTTCTATAAAAGTGTAATATAAATACATACCCATGTATCAACAGTATCTTTGTACTTAAAACAGCTTTTTAAAAGACAAAGTATTTTTTAAATAGAAGAGAAGCAAAGACTCATTTGCTTAAATCACAAAAGCAGGCAGACACTGGCTCCCTGACCAACAGCCCGACACCCAGAATGCGCAACTCAGGGCTACCCTCTCCCTTGAAGAACAAGTCACACCCAGCCAGACCATCTTTTAATGCATTCTTTTCCCCAGCACCCAGGCTTTAAAAACACTGTCATTCATTCTTTGAATGCTGGCACCTCAAAGAGAAAGCTGCTAACACCTCTGCAGAGGAAAGGTGGGTGCTCACCTGGGTTTTTGGGCTCCCCTCCAAACAGGGCCAGAGCCAGGCCTCTCTTGATGTCTTCATGACCATAGATGGAAGGAGCAATGCTGGCAAAGATCTGAGAAAGGGAGGGAGAACGACAGGAATGGGAATAGATACTCACAGAGTAGGTCACCCACATGCTCTGGCATTAGGGAACCAGGACATCCCCAGCTCAAAGATACCCACTTCCACAACTGCTGCAACTGCATCAGGCCCTGCCCGACTCTAAAGCTTTTCATTAGTTTGCTCTTCCCAAGAATCACAGAACTTTGGAGATTAGAAAAACCTTAATCTGAACCCCTAATCTTGACATATTTCAGAAAGGCCTTTCCCAAGATCACAGACCAAGAGCAGAAATGAGACGAGAACCAGGTCTGTCATGGCACTGGCCTACCCCAAGCCTCAGTTTCCTCATATTGGAAAGAGAGATGGCAACACCCAACTCATAGAAGGGTGGGTACAAATGCGACAGTTCATGCAAGTGCCTGCCTCATCAATGCATTAAATGTGGCACATCTGGGAGATGTGTAATTCTAACTGGTGAGTCACTGGAACATTTCTCTCTATTTCAGTGTGTGTGTGAGAGAAAGAAAGAGACAGGGAGAGAGCAAAATCTTCATGAATTTTAAAGACAGAATCAGAGACATCAAAGACATTTCTTGCTTGTAGGAGACTGCTTCCAACTCTACCTGCAGCACAGCCGTGTTTTGATGACTTTCATCCTTCATACCCCCCTGCACTGGCCACACCCACATTCTTCCGTCTTTACAGGACAAAGGAGCTCAGAAAGCACTGGCCCTCCCCTGGGGAGAGGGCACCAAGGCAGGAAAACCAGCCCTGAAGGTGGAGGGGAGACACCCCCATCCTGTGTCCTGCCTGCACCACCAAATTCATGCAGCTTTAGAGGTATCTCTAACTACTATCTCCCTCTGAAAGAAAGTAACACTTCCCACAGGGCTTCTTGGAGAAATGTCCGATACCAGGTCTGGGGCAGGAAATGTACAAAAGAAGCCTACATTATCTTCTACCAGAAAGCAAAAAAGCACTCAAAGACAACCAAGGTCATGTCAACAGAACTCAGGAGCCAACATGAATAGGTTCACGCTGGCAAAAAAGGGGCTCTTGAGCATCGTAGGGATGACACCTGCAGCGTGGAAACCTCAACACCCGGTGGGCCTATCATCTGTTATGATACCCAGGTCACCTGGGAACCAATTCATTATTTTTAAAACTAGTAAGTCAAAGAAAATAAGCAGCCATTTATCTGACTAGGCTTCAGTGCCTGACTGCCAAATTACAGAAAACACAGGTGACAGAGGCATGTGTCTAATGGGGACATAATTAGTAACATCTCCACTGCAAGGCTCAACAGGACAAATGACCCAGTTTCTTTCACAAAAAATTACAAGGAAAAAAAGAGATGGAGAAAAGATCTAACGATTATGAGACTTAAGAGACATCAACCAAACACAATTTATGGACCTTATTTGGATAATGACTCCAAGAAGCTGCAAAAAACAGGGGAAGGGGTAAGATAATCAGGAAAATGTGAACACCAACAGAATACTGGATATTAAGGAATTGTTAATTATCTCTTAAAGTGAGATAATGGTAGTGTGGTTAGCTTTATTCAAAAAGAGCTTTTTCTTTTTCATATACATACTGATGTAGTTACAGAAAAAAACAGCATGCCTGAAATTTGCCTTGAAATATACTAAGGGTGAATGGGTGGTGCATTAAGAAAACACGATTGGCTGTGACTATGACAGCTGTGGAAGCTGGGTAGAGTGCTACAGTTTGAATGTACCCCCCAGAAAGCATGTGTTGGCATCTTTTTTTTTTTTTTTTGAGACAGAGTCTCGCTCTGTTGCCCAGGCTGGAGTGCGGTGGCGCAATCTCCACTCACTGCAAGCTCCGCCTCCCGGGTTCATGCCATTCTCCTGCCTCAGCCTCCCGTGTAGCTGGGACTACAGGCGCCCGCCACCGCACCCGGCTAATTTTTGTATTTTTAGTAGAGACAGGGTTTCACCATGTTAGTCAGGATGGTCTCGATCTCCTGACCTCGTGATCCGCCCGTCTCAGCCTCCCAAAGTGCTGCATTACAGGCGTGAGCCACCGCGCCCGGCCATGTGTTGGCATCTTAATCCCCCATTTACCAGTATTAAAAGGTGGGACCTTTAAGGGGTGAACAGGCCATGAGGGATCTGTTCTTATGAATGGAAAATAAAAGCACTGCTATCCAGGGAGTAGGTCCCTAAGGATGAGTCTGGCCCCCTCCGGGCTCTCACTCTGTCTCTTTAACTCTCACCTTTTTGCCATGGGATGACACAGCAAGAAGGCCCTTGCCAGATGCCAGCCTTCAATTTTGGACTTCCCAGCCTCTAGAACCATAAGCCAATAAATTTCTGTTCATTATAAATTACCCAGTCTATGGTATTCTGTTGTAGCAGCAGAAAATGGACTAAGACAAATAGTCAAAGTTCATTACACCGTTCCACATACCTGTTTGAAATTTTCTATACAGTGTTTTAAAATGTGGGCCAGGCCTTATGCCACAGAGTGCCCATGGAACTCACAATAACCAAATAAACTCACCAACTGTTGGCACAATACAGTCACTGGGAGCATGGACTCAAGCCAGGCTGCTGACTCTGCCACTTGCTATGTGACTGTGGCCAACTTATCTAACCTCTTGTGCCTTAGTTTATTCATCAGTAAAACGGGCACAGATGAAACCTATCTCATAGGACCACTGCTATCTAGAAATTACCTAGACAATGCCAAGCAGATACTAAGTCTTCAGTAAATATAATGACTCCCTTATGAAACCCTTACTTTGTGCTGCAGATGCTGGGCAAACCTCCACGGATCTCTCATGCCCCAAAACACCTTGTGCTGGATGTGCCAAGACTGCCAGTCCTTGACTCCTCTTAACCCAGCTCATTTCCCTGTGTAGTTTTTGTAGCGAGCAACCTTGCAGGATGAGGTAATGTCTCCCTCCAGGGCCAAGAGCTTTCCTGCTTGCTATGCAGGGCAGACTGCCCAACTCAATCCCCCTCCTGTAAAGCAACCACTACATCCAGGGGGACTTCCCCATGGGACTGGAGGGCAAGGAGCGCAAATGTGCGAATGCCTACACTGCCTGCTGTGCCTTCCACTGCTGACCCAGTTACTCCAGGAGAGAGTAACAGGCTAATTTAATGGCTGGAAAGTGGGGCAGAATCAAATCCCAGACCTGCCAGGGAATAACAGTGCTTTCCATGAATTACCTCACGTAATTCTCATAATAACCTTGTTTCTCTCCATTCTACAGAGGAAACCAAGGCTCAGGTCAAAACATTTTCTCCTAGAGGAGAGGCAAGACTCGACCCCAGATGCATCTGAATCCAAAGCTCATGCTCC
>NW_012116377.1:5884882-5900141 GCF_000951035.1 Colobus angolensis palliatus
GGCTCAGGTCAAAACATTTTCTCCTAGAGGAGAGGCAAGACTCGACCCCAGATGCATCTGAATCCAAAGCTCATGCTCCTCATGGCTCTAGCTGTGCTGCTTCTTAGCACTCCTCAGTCTCCACACCCAGCAAACAGGGATAGAGTGCCCAACTGAGTGGGTACTGTGAGTGCCACCCAGCAAATGGAGATAAAGCACCCACCTGCATGGGTACCATGAGCCTGAGATAACGTTATGTAAAATACCTAAAGCACCAGACTCCAAGCTATTTTTTTCCTACTTACTGCCTGCTTATGCTTTCTGCACGCCTGTCACAGGCTCTTCCATCCAGTTTTTGTACAAATAGTTTAACTCTTGTAGCCATGTGCAATAACAGCCAGATACTGAGCACTCGCCAACAGCCAAGTACTTTATATGCACTAATTTATTCAATCTTTATAACATCTCTATGAGTGTTTACTCTCATCCTCTCATTTCTATAGATAAGGGTGACTCATCTGACCATCCTAAGGATTAGGCCAAAATTCAAACCTAAAAAATCTGGCTTCAGGCTGCATGCTGCTTCTGTTAGTTCTTTAAAATCTAAGTGTTAGGCATGACCCTGATCTCTTTAATACTTCACTCGATCAGTGTCCAGGGCCCACGGAAGGCAGGCAGGGCTGTGAAACTGACAGAGTAGGAGACAGAGTAAACCTGGGGACACAGGTCCCGCCTGCAAGGGCAGCTATGCCTCAGCTCCGTCAGCACTACCAGAGAGCAACACAGAGCCAGCACCCACAGATCTTGGATTTTCAAAAAGCACCCGGATTTCTATGTGAAGTCTCCTGATCCCTCAAGGATAACTAACTCAAAATAAAAACAAATACGAAAAGTCAGTTGCAGAAGTCTGCAAGGCTTCCTGCTGGAGGTGGAATCTGCAGAAGACAGAAGTCAGCTGGGGACAAATAAGGGAGGAAGGTGCTCAATGTAGACATAAATAGCAGGCATCAAGACACGGGAGTGGGGCAGGGCTGCCTCCATTTGGGGAACAAGTCATTCTGGAACCTGGGGCTCCACAGGCACATGGGGATGGCCCGGGCAGATGCCATATTAGTGCCCAGGCATGCCATGCCCACCACACGCTCACCAATGGGTCTCTCACCTCTTCAATCAACAGAGTGGGAGATTAGTGGTTGAAGATCACGGCAAAGAGAAGGTGCCAGAAGGGTGTTCCTGAAGCATGCAGCTCCTTTGGTGTGGTAGGCACAGACACAGATAAGCATGTGGGACACAGGTGGCCCAGCTGCTTAGGGACTGCAAGACCCCAGCAGGGCCAAGTCCACCCAAGCCTGAAGAAATTGGCTCAAACATCTGGATGAAATTCTGCAAAGGTGTCCACCGTGGTAGCACTCATGAGCCTCTGCAGGTGGTGAGGGTAGAAGGCTAGGAGGTCCTGGCTTTCTTTGCCTGTGTGACTGTCTTGCTCGCATGTAAAACTACGTGAAAAGGTCTTGTCTATTTCCTATTATTGGGAACCCTAGTAAAATATGAGCTCTGAGACAAACATCATATCTGACTTACTCACCATTGTATCCCCAGAACTTGGCCCTAGCAGGTCTTCCAGGAATGAATGTGTGTTGGCTGAACTGAAGCTCCTGGCCTCCTGAGGCTGAGAAACACCCACCTCTCCTATGGGAACCCAATTTTCACAGACTAGGTTAGATGGCCAAGAGCTGGGAAGGAATGGCACCAATACCAACCCATGCCAGGGATGCATTTCTGGAGCTTTCCTGAACAATGACAGTAACGTATAAGCCCACACATGCTGGATGCTTTGCCCCTACTGGGTTTGCATCCAGCCTGCAGCAACTTCTCACAGTAGATGCAAAGACACACAATACACTTGAGAAAAGGAACCGAGACACAAAACTACCCTGCCCACTTGTAGAACACGCCTCAAGGAGTAAAGAAAGGAACAGAACAAACCATGCATGTGTAGGAATATTAAGTGGCAGGCAGACATGGGTAAATGTGATGGGTGAGGAGGAAAAGGAAGGGGCAACCATAGCCATGCCACAAAGGAACCAAGAAAGGGGGCTCCACAGGCTTCAGGGGAAGGTGGATGGAGAGAAACAACCAAAACAACCTATCAGCTGGCCTGCAGCCTGGACGCAGCTCTCCTTACCCCACCATCCATTCCTTCAGAGTTACTCAGGGCCTCCTGCAGCCAGGCTCTGGGGACAGAGGTGATTAAGCCAGCGATGGCTCCTGTCCCTAGGGGGTTTAACATACATCAGAAGGAAATCATCCAGTTCGCTGAAGAAGCCAAATGGGATCTGAATTTTATGTTGCCAGAGGGCAGCAGAAGAATGGAGGCTAAAGGGCAAACGAAACTGCTCTGCCTTAAAAACTGAACTTCAAGCTGACTTGAAGGCCAGGCATGGTGGCTCGTGCCTGTAATTCCAGCACTTTGGGAGGCTGAGGCAAGTGGATCACCTGAGGTCAGGAGTTCGAGACCAGCCTGGCCAACATGATGATGTCTCTACTAAAAATACAAAAATTCCTCAGGTGCGGTGATGCGTGCCTGTAATCCCAGCTACTCGGGAGGCTGAGGCACGAGAATCACTTGAACCCAGGAGTGCAGTGAGCTGAGATTGCGCCACTGCGCTCCAGCCTGGGTGACAGAGAGACTCCATCTCAAAAAAAAAGGAAGCTGACTGAGAAAGTGAGGAAGGAAGCAAGAGAAAGGGGAGAGCAGTGAGCTTGAGAACACGTAGTGCTCTGGGGGCAGGATGGAGGTACTGTGGGAGAAACAGCAAAGGACTTTTATCAACAAAAATTTGACGTTCTGTTTAAGTAATCCATATTTCTGCAACATAAATCCCCATCTCCTCATCCTTCAGTAAGAATGTCTACATTAAAAACCAACTGCCCAACTGCCTGGGCACAAGGGCTCACACCTGTAAGCCCAGCACTTTGGGAGGCCAAGGTGGGAGGATCTTGAGCCAGGAGTGTGAGACAAACCAGGAGTTTGAGACCAGCCTGGGCAACATAGTGAGACCCCCATCTCTATTTAAAAACAAAACAAAACAAACCACCACCACCATTCTGGGTTGTTTTTCTGAAAAAATTCCCATTGGCCACAACTGGATCCCTAGGAATCCCTCATGACACAAATTATCCTACTGCCCTGCCTCTGTTCCAATTTCAAACCACAGCTCGAAATGATCTGCTGAAGGAAGAGCTCTTCTCGTCGCAACCCTATCCTCAGCAGGGGACTCCTCCCCACCACACAGGCTCAGAGAGGTCATCCAAGTTATCCCACTACCTCGCTGGCCCATGGTGGAGCCAGAACCAGGTTCACCCATCCCCAACGCGAGTTTACCTCTTCCCCTGGAGCACGGGGCCTCCCTTCCAGACAAGCTTAACTGAGCTCCAGGGGAATAAGGCAAGGTTTGAGCAGTGAGCCCTAGATGCCTGCCACACTCCCAGCAAACCTCCATGTCCCCTCACAGCATCCTAGCAGCCCCTGCCTTCCACCTGCCTTCTCCCCGATCTGCTGATCCTTGGAGAGGCTAGTGATCATCTTCACATCTTCATCGGTCAGTTCCCCTACAGCGACCTTGTTGTCCTTCTTGGCCACGTGGTTGGCCAGGATGACAGTGGCAAAGACAGGGAAGCCATTGGCAGTGTTGAGGGAGCCATCATAGTTGTTGTGATAGATGCCGGTCAGTTCCTGGGGAAAGGGAGGGGCCAAGAAGTCAGAGCCTAACCAAAGGGCCACAGGCAGAGTGGGGGCCCACCTCCGTGCTGCCTTCCTCCAATTTCTCCTATTGCAAGTGCTCCACACTACAGACATCAAGACGAGTAACTCAGTAAAAACCCTCCTAAACCCACCATTCCAACAACCCATCCACCCGAGGAGATAAAGTTCTTTGCCTCAGCCATGCAAAAACAGATCCTAGCCTGAGTGCCCCTGCAACCATAGACACCTCCACCAGCCCAGCCACAACTGCTTCTGCCAATTCCCTCTGCAACTTGGCTCCCTTCCAGCCTGCCCTTGGCCACTTACTATCTCGTCTCCTGGCTTGCAGCTGTCTACCAGATCCGCAAGGAGAATGGCGTCCTTGGAGCGGGGCAGCCGGCCAGCCGCCACTTTGCCTGGACTCTCCTGGATTCGGATACGCTGGTAGTTCTGATAGATGGTCTGTGAGGGACACAGAGAAGGCCTCAAAGCACTGACTTACTATGTCACCCAACCTTGACCCCCACCAGGCGGGACAACAGGCAGGATTCCGACTCCTGAGTGGCAAATGGAGAGCCAAAGACAGCAAGGAATGAGTTCATGGCTACTTAGCACATCAGTGGACAGTACCCACTCCTGCCACCATCCCTCTGGGATGCCTTCTGACTGCCAGACTCAGCACCTGCTCTATGATGTACAGCTGAGCTGTCTTGAGTACCAATGCTGGAACCAGGCTGCCTTGGTTCTGTGTCTAAGCTGTGTGATCTCGGGCAAGTGACTTCCTCTCTGTGCCTTCTCCACAACCTCACAATGAGAATTAAAGCAAGTCAAACATACATCAACCTAATTCAGCATCTGATAAATGTAAGTTACAGGAAGTTTTGGCTGTCACTGTCAAGTATCACAGGCTAGCGCTGTGCCAGGTCATTTTGTGTCCATTATCTCACAACACACACTGCAGTTAAAAGCACATGCTCTGGATCAAGATGCCTAAGCTGTGGACCTCTGATCCACATTCTGGCTGGGTGACCTCAGCCATTTCTCTAAACACTTGGAAAAGTGGGGCCAGTAACAATTCCTGCCTCATGAGCTGTGAAAAAGGACCAGGTAATAAACCACCCACCACCTGGCACTGATAAGTACTCCATGAATGATAGCTGTAACTGTTAACCCTCTACCAGGTACTATCTCAAGTCCCTAGAAGCAAGGCCTGAGGGAGACAGACAGGGCATGGGAAGAGTGAGCAAAGACGTGGCTCAGCAGGCATCTGGCCTGCAGCTGCCCCACCTGAGGCAGGGGTCAGCTTTTGGCTGTAGATGGCCACAGGTGGGACCTCTGAGGCATTTTCTGGCAAGGCAGCTCCAGCTGGGACAGTTCTCAGAACTGCAGAGCAGTGAGAAGAGGACAGCCAACAGCCACAGCAGCAAGGCAGTCAGGTGGCCTGGGCGCCACCACAGGGACTGCGACAAGCCCATTTACAGACAGGGAAGCTCAAGTACAAAGGCACATGTAATGTGTCTAAGACCTTAAGGCCAGAGGCTTTGGCAGCATCTCCTCAATATGGTGCAGGAGGTTGGTATGGTCCAGGGGCCCCACATGAGACAGGCAGGTCCCCGAAACAAGCCGAGGGGAAGTCCTGATGGGACTGCAGCCGCCCCACGCAAGTGATGGCCCCCTGGAGACTGGTAAGCACACATTCTCAAGGAGCAACTTGGCAAGAAGCAGGACCTGTTTGCTTCTTCCCATGTTTGCCAGATCTTCCCATGTTTCAAGAGGAGCCATAAACTTGTATGGTTTAAACAAAATCGCCCCACTTAAATATTGACTTGAATTCCTAAAAACACTGTGTGGGCCAAACTAAGCTCACTGGCCAGATTGGGTCCACCCCAGGGTGTGGCCAACACACAATTCTATCTTGCTTCTTGAGGCTGCCCACACTGGTCTTCCACAGCCTGAGTGAGAGGCGAGTAAGGCCCTGCATACTGGGCACCCCTAAGGAGAGCTGGCAGCAGGCCCTGTGGCCTCTCTCACCTCTTCCATGTTGACTTCAAAGGGGCCGGCCGACTGGCACTCGGGACAGGAGCCTGGTTTCACCTCCTGGTTCTGGGACTGGCAGAAAGGCCCCAGGATGAAATTGCACTTGTTGCAGTTGTACTTGACCATGCTTAGCTGGGGCAGGACGCCAGTGCAACTGGTCACCACCCCACTGGTGCGGATCAGCTGGTTCAGATGCAGTTGCCTGCAGAGGCAGAGGGAGCATCAGAAGCCGTGAGCTAGGGTGAGGCCAGACTGCAGATGAGGGTGTCCCAACACACTGTCCTGGAAACTGGGCTCAGCCCCCAGCCTGGGGAGATCCCTCCCATCACACTCCTGTGCAACCACAACTCACCTTCGATGAGGTTGCTGCTGGCTGCACCCTGCCCTGCCCACACCGCGAGCGCTCTCTGGAATCACGACCGAGTTACCTAGCACTGAGCTCAGACCTGCCATCCTCACTTGCCCTCAGCTCACCTCAGCGAGCGCAGCTCCTCCACCAGAGGCAGGTGGGAGATGCGGACATGGATGTGGTTGGTGATACGGTCGTACTTGGGGTACATGGCCAGTACCACCTCCAGGGCAGCCTCGTCAAAGATCTGCAGCAGCTCCGCCGGCGCCTCGGGCAGGAAGTAGGCCAGCACGTGCTCCCTTGCTGCGAGGTCCTCATAGTTCACCACCAGGCTCTCACGATTCTCTAGAAGGGGGCATGGTGGGAAGAGAGTTAACGAAGCATGAGAACCGGGCTGGAGGGCAACAATGTCTGTGTGAGAAGTGAGGCCTACCCACCCCGACCATTGACTTTGACCTAGAAAGTCCAGCTTTCACTTCTAGGTCTACCACACTTCAGCTGTGACATAGCCCGAGCTTCAACTCCCCACTCCGTAAAATGGGCCTGTCACATAGTGTACAAAGTTACTGCGGGGTTAAATTAAACACGAGCAGAGTGCCTACAGAGCTATAAACACAAAATGCCTTACAAGAGCCTAGAAGAAAACCTATGAATAAACTGTCAAACACAGGACAAAAAGCAGGGAAATAATTGCAGGAATCAAGATCTACATGCCCCTTTTAAAAGTCAATTCCTGGCCAGGGACGGTGGCTCACACCTGTAATCCCAGCACTCTGGGAGGCCAAGGTGGGCAAATCATCTGAGGTTGGGAGTTTGAAACCAGTCTGACCAAAATGGAGAAACCCCGTCTCTACTAAAAACACAAAATTAGCCAGGTGTGGTGGCACATGACTGTAATACCAGCTACTTTGGAGGCTGAGGCATGAGAATCACTTGAACCCTGAAGGTGGAGGTTGCAGTGAGCCGAGACTGCGCCATTGCACTCTAGCTTGAGAAACAAAAACAAGAACGAAACTCCGTCTCAAAAAAAAAAAAAAGACAATTCCTATTACAAATATCAAAGGAGTAATCCAGATTTTTATGTAAAATTTGTCCATTTACAAGCTTGTCAAAAAAATGCTTTGGTGGCCCAGATGTGGTCACTGCACAGCCAGCAGGAGAGCCCTGGTGCAAAACTCGATACTTTTGGTTTCTCTGACAGACCTCTCAGTCACATGCCCTGTGCTTCACATGTTCACTGGGTTGGGACAATTTTCTGTGGGAGGTTTTATGGAGGCGCTACAGGGGCTGAGGCGGGAGCGGAGGAAAGCCACACCTTTGCACATGTCGCTGATGCGCTCCTTGAAGACGTTGTGGCCGTGGCTGTCCACGTGGGTGCGCAGGAAGTTCTTGAAGCGGTGGTGGATCTCCAGCCGGGGGCCCGCCATGCTCACCCACTCACGCACAGAGTGGCCCTTGAGGTCCTCCAGGTTCTCGATGCTCTCGATCATCTCCTCGTCCTCCTCGCCATCCTCTGTGGCCCGCTCCACCTGGCGGCGCTTGCGGGCAGGGCGCTCCTCGTCCTCCTCATCGCTGTCTGGGGAGGCAAGAGACACCTGCTACTGCAGTCATCTCCAGCACCTCTACTCCCCTCCCGGACTCCTTCCCAGCTTCCCAGCCCCTCAGGCAGGCAGACACCTGGACCTACCGTACAGGAGCCCACGGCGCATGCGGCCCAGGCCCCGGCCAGCCTCCCGGTCGCGCTGCCGCATGGCCCGCTCTGCTGCCTCCCTCTGACTGGCCGTCAGCTCCTCTACGTCCTCATCATCCAGAGCCAGTCCCTCTGCCTCATAGGCGTCCAGCTCTGGGATGGCACGGTAGTCCCTGAGGGAGCCCCAAAACAGATGTGGTTACTGCCGAAAAGAAAAACCCGAAGCACCAAACCCCATCCAGGAACTGGGCCTGTTCAGTAAGGTTCAGGAGCCCCAATGTGGGTAGGTTCAGCACCTCCAGGTCAGAAACACAGAAGGCTCAGAAAAGATCTCCAATGAATGAACAAAACACAATCTGTCCATATGATGGATGATGCAGCCTTAAAATAGAAGGAAACTCTGCCATGTGCTGGCACATGGATGAACCTTGAGGACATGATTCTAAGTGAAAGAAGCCAGGCACAAAAGGACAAATCCTGTATGGTTCCACTCATTGAGTAGTCAAATTCATAGAAACAGAAAGTAAAATGATGGTTGCTAGGGACTGGGAAGAATGGGGAGTTAGTGTTTAACCGAGACAGAGTTTCAGTTTTCAAACTGCAAAGAGTTTTGTGGATGGATGGCGGTGTGGCTGCACAACAATATGAATGTACCTAATGCCACTGAATCATACACATAAAAATGGTTAAGATGGCTGGGCACCATGGCTCATGCCTATAATCCCAGCACTTTGGGAGGCCAAGGCAGGAGGATCACTTGAGCCCAGGAGTTCAAGAACAGCCTTAACATAGTGAGACCCCGGCCAGGTGCAGTTGTTCACGCCTGTGATCCCAGCACTTTGGGAAACCGAGGCGGGTGGATCATGAGGTCAGGAGATCGAGATCATCTGGCAAACACGGCGAAACCCCATCTCTACTAAAAATACAAAAATTAGCTGGGTGTAGTGGCACATGCCTATAGTTCCAGCTACTCGAGAGGTTGAGGCAGGAGAATCACTTGAACCCGGGAGACAGAGGTTGCAGTGAGCTGAGATTGTACCACTGCACTCCAGCCTGGTGGCGACACAGCGAGACTCCATTTCAAAAAAAAAAAGAAAAGAAAAAAGAAAATAACCCAGGCCTGGTGGCACATGCCTATAGTCCTAGCTACTCAGGAAGCTGAGGTGGGAGGATTGCTCGAGCGCAGGAGTTTGAGGCTGCAGTGAGCCATGTTCGTGCCACTGCATTCCAGCCTGAGTGACAGAGTAAGACCCTGTTTCAGAAAACAAACAAACAAACAAACAAAATGGCCGGGCGCAGTGGCTCATGCCTGTAATCCTAGCACTTTGAGCCCGGGAGGCAGAGGTTGCAGTGAGCCGAGATAGCATCACTGCACTCCAGCCTGGGCAACAAGAGTGAAACTCTATCTCAAAAAAAAAAAAAAAAAAAAACGGTTAAGATGGTAAATTTCGGGCCAGGCGCAGTGGCTCATGCCTATAACTTTGGGAGGCCAAGGTGGGTGGCTCACAAGATCAGGATCGAGACCATCCTGGTCAACATGGTGAAACCCTGTCTCTACTAAAAATACAAAAATTAGCCAGGCGCAGTGGTGGGCGCCTGTAGTCCCAGCTACTTGGGAGGCTGAGGCAGGAGAATCACTTGAACAAGGGAGTCGGAGGTTGCAGTGAGCCGAGATCGCGCCCCTGCACTCCAGCCTGGCAACAAGAGTGAGACTCTGTCTCAAAAAAAAAAAAAAAGGTAGATTTTGTTATGTGTATTTTACCACAATTACAAAAGGGGAGGTAGATCTCCAGAGAGCTTCTATGCACCAAGATAAAAGAATTCAAGGAACCACAAAACATTAGACCAAAAAGCTTCAGAGAGCTAACCCAACTCCCTGTGAGGGCTAGAATTGTCCCTGTACTTTCCCCATCTCTGACTATGCTGCCTTCAACAACCTGATGTCCTGACTTCTACGCAGTCAGCCAAACCAGCCCTCTGAAATGGCCACCCACTGTCTCAACCCTTTGAGCTACCCCAAGATCATCAGACACACATTTTCCACATTATCTTCCTTCAGATACTGAAGAGAAATAATGCCTTAATAAGGCACCCAATGAGTGCAAAGCACTTCCTTGCAGTGCTCTCTTTCCTGAGAGGGAGATACTGTCATTCCATCTGAAAGATGAGGAAATGGGTAGTTGAGGAGAAGATGTGATTTTTGCCTATGGTTGCTCTGCAGACCTGGGTGTCAAAATACAGTCCAAGCCCAGAGCTCCTTCTCCCATGCCATACCGCCTTCCCAAGACAATCCCCTTGAATTCTCCTTTTTTCAAGTTAAATGGTGATAAGAGAAACTGCTACTATTTTTCTGCAATAAATGTTGTCAAACTACTGTCAGAACACATCTTTTTATGCTGTTGATGCCCCAAGCAGAACCCAGACAGGCAGATATCAGAGTTGACCAGGTCTGATTTATTCCATGTTCTCAGGGAAAAGATATCGGTCCAATTCTCCTTGGATCTCAAGTCACACAAAATGCCCTCAGCAAACTTCTAATTGGTTCATACAAAAAAAAAAAAAAGGTAAACTGGACATCCAATGTCAAAACTTTTGCACCTCAAAAGAAAACATTAAAAACATGAAAAAGACAAGCCAGAATGAGGAGAAAATAACTGCAAATTATATGTCTGATAGAGGACTTATATTCAGAATAAGTAAAAAACCTCTTACAACTCAATAATAAAAAGCCAAGCAACCCAATTAAAAAGTGGGTCCAGGATTTCTCTGAAGAAGATACACATAAAGCAATCAAACGTACGAAGAGATGTTCAACATCATTAGCCATCAGGGATGAGATGCCACTTCACACCTGCAGGGATGGCCAGAATTAAAAAGACCAGTGTTGGCAAGAACATGGAAGAGTGGAACCCTTGTGTGTTGCTGGTGGGAACGCAAAATGGTGCAGCTGCTTTTGAAAACAGTCCGGCAGTTCCTCAAAAGATTCAACACAAGACCAACAATCTCACTCCTACATAGCCAACAGAATTAAAGACCCGTTCACATAAAAACCTGTAACAGGCCGGGTGTGGTGGCTCACACCTGTAATCCAAGCACTTTGGGAGGCTGAAGCAGGTGGATCACCTGAGATCAGGAGTTCAAGACCAGCCTGGCCAACATGGCAAAACCAAAACCACGTCTCTACTAAAAATACAAAAATTAGCTGGGTGTGGTGGCAAATGCCTGTGATCACAGCTACTGGGGAGGCTGAGGCAGGAGAATTGCTTGAACCTGCAAGGCGGAGGTTGCAGTGAGCTGAGATTGTGGCAGTACACTCCATCCTAGGCGACAGAGCAAAACTCAAAAAAAAAAACAAAAAAAACCCCAACCCACACACACGAAACAAAAAAAAACACCTGTAATGAATGTTCATAGCAACATTATTCATAATCGCCAAAAGGCTTCAGGAACCCAACGTCCATCAACTGATGAATGGATGTGTTATCTCCATACAAAGAAATATGATTCAGCCACAAAAAGGAATGGAGTGCTGCACATGCAACAACACAGAAAGACCTTAAAACCACACTAAGTGAAAAAAGCCCATCACAAAAGGGCATATATAATATGATTCAATTTATATGAAATGACCAGATTGGAAAATCTAGAGACAGTAAGTGGATTCTCAGTTGCCCGTGGGTTGGGTAAGAATTGAGAATGAAATATAAGCAGGCAGGAGGGACGTCAATGGGACAATGGCCCTGTTCTTACACTGGATTGTGGTGAAGGCTGCATAATTCAGGAAATTTACACTGAATTTGCATTGAATTGTATTTTTGCAAGGGGTAAACTCTAAACAACTACAGCCCAATAAAAAATTTTTTGAAAAACCACAAAAACAAATGTAATTGGGCTCAGCTATCCCTCAGATACCTCTACCCAGAAGCCCCCTGCTAAGGGCCTCTCACTCTCTGAAGGAAAAGAGAAGCAAAGAGAAAGGGTCAAGACAGGGAGAGGACACAGCAGAGGAGGGGCATCTGGCCTGAACAACTCCACCGGGCAGAATGGGGAAGCCGTCCAGGCCCCATGCCCTGACCCCAAGTCCAGGGTGGATTTATCCAAAGACTCCTCATTCCTTCTACAGTCTACAGCATGTGCAGTCTCATCGTTGGGGGGTGGTACTGGTAACAGCAAAGATCCATCCAGTCTGGAGTGCCCTTGAAAGCCCCTCAGCTGTCTGACATCTTAGGGATAGCAGGATGCTCTGCACAGTACTCTCACACACGCTAAGGCTGGAAAGGCACAAAAGGAGCATCTCCATGAGGCTCCTGGGCATTCACACAACTCCGCTACTGACATATCTACCAGATCCCAGCCGGAAATGCAGAGTAAGGCAGGAGTAGAAATCTAGCCTTGCTCATGCGGAGAGCTTACTCCACTCTCCTGGCATTAAGTCTTGATAGCCTATTTATTTATTTATTTTTGAGACTGAGTTTCACTCTTGTCGCCCAAGCTGGAGTGCAGTGGTGTGATCTCGGCTCACTGCAACCTATGCCTCCTGGGTTCAAGCGATTCTCCTGCCTCAGCCTCCTGAATAGCTGGGACTACAGGCACGCACCACCATGCCTGGCTAATTTTTTGTATTTTTAGTAGAGATGGGGTTTCACCATGTTGACCAGGCTGGTTTCAAACTCCTGACCTCAGGTGATCCGCTGACCTCGGCCTCCCAAAGTGCTGGGATTACAGGTGTGAGCCACCGTGCCAGTCCAACACATGTTTACTAATAAACAAGACCATTCCTAACAAAGGGCATGGTGCACATTACGAGTGCTGATTGACTCTAAAACTTTATTTATCTGATCCCTCCTGCCCCATGCACCTTTCCTTTGAAAAGTTACCAAGAAACACTGGGCTTCCTGCTTCCTGTCTTTTTGAGTTGCAGTCCTCCAGATTAGAGACCTCTGCATCACCTGGTGCTTATGGAGTTGGGCTTATCCAGACCTTAGGGTCTAGTCTTTCCAAGTTACATACAGTAAGTTAAAGAAACCTATGTCATGGCTCTGTAAACCTGTCTCCCCAGAACCCTGGATCAACCTGTGCTCAAAGGCAAGAATGCCATCAGATTCATCTGCTCCCAGCTCCCAAAGCCAGGCCACCAGACACACAATGGGCTCTCTGCAAAAGTGTCTGCTGAGTCCAGGGCCTTGAATGAAATTACCTTTCCATGCCATCTCCAATGAGCTCCTCTCCATCCTCTTCTTCCTCCAGGGGTCCCTCTGTGCCTAGGAGCCCCTCAGACTCATCCTCAAAGGGTGGAAGGTCACGGCCAGGGCTGGAGGTCAGGGCATCAGTACGCCGGGAGCTTCGGCCAGGGCTGGAGGTGATAGGCTCATTGCCTCGCCGACGCTGGGCCGGGCTGGATGCCATGGTGAAGGACTCCGATGATTCCTGCAAGAGAAGGTGCCGCTGTCAGAAACCTAGGAAGCTGGTGAGGCATTATACAGCTTCCTTTTTACCATCAGGGTTCTTCCCTCCTCTCTCTCCACCTGTGTCTCTTGTCCTCCAACACACCAATCCCCTTCCAGCCTCCAGATCTTTGCCCTTGCTGTTCTCTCAGCTGGAAATGCTCTCTGCTGGGCAATCCGAGCCAGTGGCTTCCAAACAAATAGGAGCCAGCTCAAATAGCGGGTCACCCACATCACCGTGCTTTCTCCATGAAAAACTACTGAGGTTATGTCATTTCCCTATTTACCTGTTTATTGTCTACTATCTCCCCCTTAAGCATTAGAGCTATTTCAGCACACACAGTGTGCAAGGTATTGTGATAGAGATGGCATAGAAGAGCCACCAAAACAAGAGGTCTGGAACTCAGATGTGGAACAGACAGTACACAAGACAAAGGGACAAGAAGGTAATACGAAAGTCAGTGTAGCGTTCAGAAGAACAAGGATCATTGGGAAGTTGAAAAAAAAAGTTTTAAGAAGTGTAGTGAGATGGGGGTCTGTCTTTTGTACGCTCAGCGCCAGACATACAGATGGCGCCCAATAAGCACGAGTGCGGTGAATAAAGGACAGGGGTTGAGCGGGTTGGGCGCGGCTTAGGGAGCCCAGGGCCCCAGGTCAGTGGTGGGAAGACGAGTCGCCAGGCGGCCTAGCGTCACGCGGGGTGCAAGCGAGAAAGCAGCTGCGCCCCAGAGCTTGGTGCCCCCTCACCCAGAGCGCCGACCCGGGCCGGGGCTAGAGTACGGGAAGCGCGCAGCCTCCGCACCCATGTCCCCGGTGCCCGCACCATCCCGCCCGCCCCGCGCCAGCGCGCTCACCGCCATCGCAGTACCACGATCCTCTCAGCCACTCCAGCAACAACCAGGTTTCGCGCGAAAAGTAGCTCACGTGACCCACCAAAGCCGGGTAAGAGCCCTACGGAACGCGACGTCATGACGTCGGCGTTCACTGGCGAGCGTCGGGGACACGGAGGGGTGGGCCAGAGAGTCCGGTCCCGCCCACGCCGCCCGGAGGTCCCGCCCAGAGCCTGAAGGTGGGCGGCCGGGCGCTGTGCGCGTGCGCTCTCCTGAGCTGGAGTGGGAGCCGGAGTGGAGGTAGGAGCTGTGGTTCCAGGTCCCCCCGACGACGCTTGCTGGCTGCGTGACCTCGGTCACACCAGGGCCATTTTACTGACAAGTCAACAGAGGTCCAGAGCCTGGTTTTCTGACGCCTTCTTACTGTCTTATGAGCAGAATGTTTTAACTCCTCCCAAAGCTCAAAGGCTCAATGCTTCAAGCAGCTGTACAACTCTGGGATTTTGTAGGAGGTCACGTCTGAGGCTTTAGTAGGAGTTATCCTTGCCCAGGGGAGCGAAGACGCAGGGAGGATGTTACAGACAGAAGGATGCCATGTGCAAAGCCGCAGAGGGCATGGCACGGCCCGGATGTGCAAGCCCCTGCCTAAGAACTAAGGCTAGGAGCTTATGATGCCGGGCAATGGACAAGACTTGAGGGAGAGAAAATCCGGATCAAAAAAAGAGCTAGATGTTTTTCTAGAGAGTTTGACTATTCTGTATTCTGAAGGCAATGGAAGACCATGGAAGCATTTTGAGCAGGGTGAGACGTGAACCAGTGTGTGTTTTAGAATCCCTCTGGCTGCTACCAGGTGGAAGTGGATTGAACGAGGTTGAAGGCAGCAAATGAGGAGGTTGTTGTGGTTCTTGTCTAGTTACAGGCAGCCTTAGTAAGCAGAGGCAGGGCTGAATCGCAGCCCTCTTAGCCAGGCACTTTGTGCAGTGAATAAGCATCTCTGCATGGGACCCAGGGTAGGGGCAGGAGTGATGGAGAGAAGTGGAAATACAAGATGTTTAGGAGGTGGGATCTTTTTTTCTTTTTCTCTCTTTCTCTCTCTCTCTTTTTCTTTCTTTCTTTCTTTCTTTCTTTCTTTCTTTCTTTCTTTCTTTCTTTCTTTCTTTCTTTCCTTTCCTTTCCTTTCCTTTC
>NW_012116377.1:5900902-5912039 GCF_000951035.1 Colobus angolensis palliatus
ATGGCCAGGCACGGTGGCTCACACCTGTAATCCCAGCACTTTGGGAGGCTGAGGTGGGCGGATCACCTGAGGTCAGGAGTTAGAGACCAGCCTGGCCAACATGGAGAAACCCTGTCTCTGCTAAAACTACAAAATTAGCCAGGCATGGTGGCGCATGCCTGTAATCCCAGCTACTCGGGAGGTTGAGGCAGGAGAATCACTTCAACCCTGGAGGCGGAGGTTGCAGTGAACTGAGATCGCGCCATTGCACTCCAGCCTGGGCAACAAGAGTGAAACTCTGTGTCAAAAAAAAAAAAATTATCCTGGGACTTAGCAGCTTGAAGTGATTAGCATACATTATCTCGGTGTCTGTGGGTCAGGGATCTGGGCATGATGCTGCTGGGTGCCTTTTCTTCCAGGTCTTTCAAGGCTGCAGTCAAGGTATTGGCCAGGGCTGCGGTCTCATCTGAGGGCTCATCTTGAGGAGGATCCCCTTCCAATTTTCTTCACATGATAGGATTCAAGTCCTCATAGGCTGTTGGACTGAAGACTTAGCTTCCCACTGGCTCTTGGGTGGGGGCCTCTCCACAGGGCAGCTTACAACCTGGCAGCTGGTTTCTTTCAGAGCGAGTAAACAAGAGAGAGAGGCCATTCAAGACAGACGCCATGTTTTGGCAGTGATATTCCATTACTTTTGCCGTATTCTGTTAGGTAGAAGTGAGTCCTGATGTCTGGCCCACATTGAAGGAGAGGAGATCCTAGCAGGGCTGGGGATTATCAGGAGCCCTCCCAAAGGCCACTGAAGACAGCAGTCAGCTGGCTGCCCAGAGGTCATCTGATGAGGACTAGGAGCTGTTGGTGGCCCTGGCGATAGCAGATCTGGGATGGCCGGTGTGTCTAGAGTCAGACACCACACTGAAGGTAGGATGCAGGGAACATTGTGTTGACAGGTAGGATGCAGGGAAGTGAGAAAGGTGAATGTGAGTTACTAGTTGGAGGCTGGAGCGCTTTTATGTCACTCAGAGATGTATGGGTCAGAGAAGCATTCCCAGGTGTGGAATGGACTATGAGAGTTGGGACAGGCACTGGAGTGGGATGTGGCTTTTTCTCAAATGAGAGGTTCTTGGGCATGTTTAAACACTGGTCGGGGGGCAGGATAGGAGAGATGGAAAGGTGGGTGGGGTGAGTAGGCAGCCTCTGTGATGGCCCTGATGGCCCTTGCCTTCTGGTATTCACACGCTTGTGTAATCTCCTCCCAACAGCATAGGACAAATGTGGTTGGATGTTACTTTGGAGATTCAGTTACAAAAAGACTGCAGCTTTGCTCACTCTGAGGGAAGGCAGCATCCCTGTCTTGAGGACACTCAGGCAGCCTGGGACAGGCTTGGGGAGTGAGGAGCTGGGATCCCGGCCAGCAGTCATGCTGGACTTGCTCCAGGACACATCACCTTGGGGTTTGCTCTTCCCACATCACTAGGCATCCATTGCTGGGCATCTGCTTCAGGACATCACCGAGGATAAGTCTCCTCCCCTCTCTGGTTCCACCATCTGTAGCCTGTGGCTTTCATCCTCAAGGGCTCCATGCGACCGCTGCACATCCAGGTACCGCATCTGACCCATGTAATGAGCCCCCTCAGCTCATGTAATGAGCCAGCTGCCCATGGGCGTGGGTGTGAACTGAGGCAGAGGAGCTGCTGTGGCAGTGGTAGGTGATGCGAATCTACAATGGATTGCTTACAGTCCCACAGTGGATTGCTGCTAGGCCCACCCATCTGAATTTACATCTTAGAGGGCCTGACAGAACCCAGTTCATGAGGGGCAGCTCTGGCCTCATGGTCACTTGATGTCCCCCAGTCATCTCTACCAGGGTGCAGTAGCCTGGCAGAGCTGCTTTGTGAATGGTGTCTAGTTCTCTACTATGGATGGCCTGGTCTTGCTCCAGAACCCTAGGGGGTCTACTTTGTGGTTTTCCCACCAGAGCTTGCTGTAAGCTTCACACAGCATGTCTTCCCACCATGTATGCCTCTAGTATCATGGGAGCTGTGGGTCCCATAGCCTGAGGGACAGCCTTTGATGTCATGTGACCCCAAGATATGTGGGTCAGAGCAGCATTCCCAGGTGTGGAATCTGCTACCTCCAGAACCCAAAGAGGCCTCTAAGCATTGTCCTTGCTCCTCTGTGATGGATTGTGCGGGGGGAAGTTCTGGTGTGCCCCAGACCACCAGATGCCTACAAATCTCATTGATGTGGCAAACCCTAATTCTTCATAGGGTTTAATCTTCTGCCCATTGGAGCACATATGTCTCATCAAGTTTTCCATATACTTGTCACCACCTGCTTATCTATCCTGATTAGCACATTGTCATTGACACCGTGAACCAGTGCAGTGTTCTGCAAGATATTCAGATGGCCCAGTCCCCTTCAGACTCTGTGATGACAAAGGATGGGAACGGTACCATTGGCCTGGGACAAGACCATATGTGGGTACTGTTGGCCCTTCCTGTGAATGCAAATGGTCCCTGATAGGGATGAAAAAGTATGGTGATCAGATGGAAGGCTATACCCTGAGGCCGTGCTGATCTGTCTGTGCTAGCAATGACACCTGCACAGCACCTGTGGTCAGGGCTACCACTTGGCTGAATCTGCAACAGTCCATTGCCATTCCGTTTATTTTTATAAGGTCAGACTGATGAATTCAATAGGTTCATGGTGGGGGAAACCCTCCCACACATCTTTGGTCTTCAAGGGCGGCACCAATCTCCACCATTTTCTCTGGTGTGTGATGTTGTTTATGTGCTTACTCTCTTGGCTGGGGTTGGTGGTGGTGATGGTGGGGTCTCACAGGCTTTAACTTGACTTTTACCCCATAGACTTTTACCCCATACCACTCTTACCCCATAGACCAAGGAACCAGTGCGGGCATTTTGTTTACTACACAGGATGTCTATCCCAGTGATATATTGAGCTTGATTTTGATGGTCATATGACAGTTCCACCCACTTTGCTTCTCACGCCTAAGCACTACCATCTGGCTTCTGTTATTTGGAGATTGCTGTCATCCCCATGGCTATCAGGGAGTCCAGTTCTGTAGCAGCATCTCCTACTGTCAGCCATGGCCACCCCTGAGCCTGATGTAGGGCGATGAAGAACCTGAGAGTCAGATCTGTCCTGTTTAGCTACTTTTCATTTAACGTTGCAGATGCCACACTCTGTCCTGTGTATAGTGGATACTGCAGTGAATTAGCCACTGCCTCAGTTCTCAAATGGAGAGAGGTGAAATAGATACCTTCGGTTATTTCACAAATACAACAAAATCCCACAGAAACCTAGATATGGGTCCAAAACTCAAGAGAAGAAAATGCAGAATTCTCCAAGTCTCAAAAGGGAGAAAAAGAAAAATAGAGGGTTTAAGATTCTTCCCGGGGCCTGAAAGCTTAAGGAGATGAATAACTCCTCCCTTCTCAGGCCCAAGGCACAAGGCTACTTGTGCCAGCAAGATAGCAGAAGCAGGACAAGAGCCGGCCAGAAGATACCTGCTCTGGCTGGAAGACACGTACCCATGAAGATCGAGAAAGAGGCCATCCGGGTACAACGTATCAGTTATGCCAGACTAGGGTACTTCCTGTTTACAGGAGACTATAAAACCTTTGCCCTGTCCTCACTTGGGGCTGATGCCACTTTAGGCCTCAGCCCACCTGCACCCAGGCGCTCATTAAAACAGCATGTTTTTCCACACCACCTCGTGTTGTCTGTTGGTGCGCTCTCAGGGTTCAAACTGATACAAGAACCTTACAGAGGGTAGTTATCAGGCCTGGTCACACATGTCCCATGACTTCTCCTTCCTGGCACATGGTAGGGTGGCAGTTTCCTGCCCTCTGGAGGCTAGAAGCGGTGGCCAATTGAATGTGAGTGTGAGTGATATGTATAACTTTATGGCAGGCGCTTGAGGAACCACTGGATTCCCCACGGCTTATTGTGTCTGTGGTCATTCGTAATTACGCAGGCCGCCATTGCCCAGCCTCTCTGGCAAATACAGAAACTGAAACTTAGGCTATGCACATTTGGGTGCAGTCCAGGCTGGGAAAGTCCCAGATGAAGTCCCAGAGGATCACAAGGTGGTTTCTTCCCCAATCTCCCTGTGTTTTTAGGACAGGAGCAACGAGGAGAATGGGACCCAATCTCATTCCAGCCCAGTGGTGCTGTCATGAGGTGTGAGTCTTAGGGTGCCTGTAATAACTGGGTGCCTACAATCTGTGCCAGGCTCTGAGTCAGCCTCAAGATGCTGCAGGGGACATTCTGCAGAGTGGCTCTCTGCTCCGTCCTCATGACGCTGGAATTCTATAATAGAGTGCGGAGACTGGACGGGGAGGCAGTTAATGAAGACAATCAGGAGAGAATTGGAAGGAAATGAGACTGGACAGCTGCTCCAGCAAGGGTGCCCACAAAACCCTCTTAAGGACATGATGTGGCAAGGTGCCAGCTCAGCAGGGGAACAGGCGTAGAGACAGGAGCAGGAACAAGCTTGGAATAGCCGAGGGACAGAAACAGAGACCTGCATGGCTTGAGTATGGTGAATGCAGCATCCATGCCAGGGGATAAGACAGGCGCAATCAGGGAGGGCTTTCCAGAGGAAGCGGCTTGAAGAATTGTGGAAGTTAGAGTTGGGGGGAGGCGTCCTGGCTGTGTCGCTTCCTCATTGCGGGCTTTGGGCAAGTTATTTGACCTCTCCAAGCCTCAGGTGGCCCTGTAAAACGTGACTATAATGACCGCCCACCAGGGTTGTTAAGAGAAGTGCCGGAGGCCTGGCGCCGCCGCGTGGAGCAGCGCGCTGGGAGGCGGCGTCCCTGCGGTGTGGCGCGGCGGGAGCGCATGACGCTGGGGAGGAAAAGGGACCCCGCCCCGCCAACACCCCAGCTGAACTAAGGAAAACCCTGCGGGGCTCCCGAGACGCCTCCACGCGAGGGGGCGGTCCCTGGAAGCTCCGCCCCGACGGTCCGGCTACGGCCCCGGCCGGGAGGTGGAGCGCGGCTACCGCCAGCTGGTCCACTGACAACTGCCGCCAGCTGGAAGGCGCGCAGGGCGAGAGGTGGCGCGTCCTCAGCTTTCCAGTCTTCGATTCCGCCCGCTTTCCGAGTGAGAAAGGAAGGCCTTTCTCTTCCTGGAAGCAGCGTCGCGCCTACGCACCCACTCTGTGCTGTCTCTTTAAGAGGTCAGCGGACTGCTCCGTCTCTTGGGAATTTGATTGGTCTCTCCCACTTTTTCTTTTTTTTTTTCCAGTGATGGCTTATTCCTATAGGCTGCTGGAGGTTAGAGGGCGGGCCCGAGTGATACAGGGACTCAGGGACTTGTGGGACTGTGGCCGTTTTCGCAGTTTGGGCTGGACGAAAAAGACGGGTTGCCGCTGTCTGGAAGGGCTATAGGGTGTGCGAGCTGACCCCGCCTCGCCTTTCCTGCCTAGCCCTCGTTCCGCGGAACCGGCCGCGCCCGGTCCTTTCGCGACGCTCCCCGGCCGCCTGGTCAGGCGCTGGAGGCCGGAGTCCCGTGGCCTGTGCTGGGTCCGCGCACACCCACGGCGGCGGATGGGCGGTCGGGGCGGCCGGGCCTGAGCGCGGCCAGGGCTTTCAGGTAAGGAGGCGGCTTTCTCCCTGTTTCCTGCCGCAGCTAGAGGGGGAGCCCGGTCCCCCGTCCCGGCGGGAAGCCCAGCCGCGGTGCCCCTCCTTGCTCCGCGGGCGGCCCCTTGCCGCTCGGGCGCAGCTCGGACGGCCGAGGCGGCGTTTGGGAGGGAAGGCCCTGGGTGTGGGAACCCAGGGGAGAAGCGCCGGGCAGTCAGGAGTCGCTCGGGGCGCGGGGGCACGCGAGGCCCCGGAGGGAGCCGCACGCAGCGGCGTCGGGCTTGGCCCCGGCTGGAGGCAGTGCGGGAGGAGATCCGGACTTTGGCGACCCGCTCCGGCGCGGGGTGGCGGCACGGGCTGCAGCCCCACGGTGGCCGTCCGCAGCGGCCGAGGTGCTCCTGAGCCAAGCCTGCGCCGGTTCGGGGCTTTGCTGCCCCGCGAGGGGCAGTGTCAAAGCCTCCGCTCCCTCTGGCCTCGGGGTAGGCGGGTGGGGGCTGGCTTTCTCCTCCTCTCTGCAGTGAGGAGGGGCCGCGGGGTCGTCCAGTCCCCAGCGGGGCTTGGCGGTGCTGGAGATTAAGTAGTTCCCGTCATAACAACCTGTTGAGGGCTGCTCGTGTCGTGCCAGGCCGTGTTTTAGGGGACCGATTCCTGAGCACTCCCTGGATAGAGAGTAGTAAACACCCAAACGCGGCTCGGGCGCTGGAGACAGCTGAGAAGGGAGGACTTCTCAGAGGAGGTGTCAGGAGAAAGCTAGGGGAGAGCCAGTACAAAGGCCCCGAGGAAGGGACCAGCTCAGCAACCAGGAGGGCATGGTGCAGGTCAGATTGGGCCCAGGCCTCCCCATCCTCCTGGGGTCTCCGGCTTAGGATAGGGACCACACACCTGCCAGCCTCAAGGCCGAAGGGCAACACAGGAGAGCAAAGTAACTTGGCCTCTGCCCTATGGCGCTTCCCCACCATGTCCTTGCTCCAGGGTTTGTAAGCTCGACAGTCCTTTGGGGTGGGAAGCATTGAGGGCCCCTCTCCCCAGGGTTTCCCATCCGGTAGCCGTGGTTGGGGTTTGGTCAATACTGTTGCACAGATAAGAGCAGGGGCCTATTAACTAAAAGTCAGTGCGGGCCAGGTGCGGTGGCTCACCGCTGTAATCCTAGCACTTTGGGAGGCCAAGGTGGGTGGATCATCTGAGGTCAGGAGTTTGAGACCAGCTTGGCCAATATGGCAAAACCCCATCTCTACTAAAACTACAAAAATAAGCTGGGTATAGTGGCATCCACCTGTAATCCCAGCTACTCAGGAGACTTAGGCAGGAGAATCACTTGAATCCAGGAGGCAGAGGTTGCACAGAGATTTTATCACTACACTGCAGCCTAAGCAAGAAAGCGAGACTGTCTCAAAAAAAAAAAAAAAAAAACTCAGAAAAGTCAGGGCTTCAGGTATTTCATAAGCTTTGATACATAACGGCAATCCTGGTATGGCCAGCAGCCCCATAACCCCAGTGGGGTTGCTGGATCAAGCAGCAGCAGGAGGGACACCACCTGGGAGCCTGTGGGAAACACAGACTGTCAGCCCTACCCCTGCCCTTGGGAGGAGCATCTGCATGTTAACAACACCAGGGTATTTCCCACATCAGGTCTGAGAAGATAGCTCTAGAACAAGCCTAGTGCTCTTGACCCACAGATGCAGAAACAGGCCCAGAGAGAGGTACCTGGCAAGTTGTTGACTGGGGGCCTGGGCTCTGGAGACAGACAGCCTGGATTGCCGGCCTGGCAAGTGGCTGCCCCTCTGAGCTCCATGTGCACAATGCGGATAACATAAGTACCTCCCTCCCAGGATTGGAAACCAGAGCACAGAGGTTGGGCACAGAGGTTGCTACGTTGTTGGTAGGGGAGTGGGGGCAGGGAGAGCAGCTTACACCTCCTCTGCCTCTCCTCAGACCCCACAGCAATGGGGGCTTCCAAAGGAGTCCATGGACCTGGGAACCAATTCCTTTCCCTCCTTGCCCTTCAGTCCCTTCTCTGGTAATCCCAGCTACTTGGGAGGCTGAGGTGGGAGAATAGCTTGAACCCGGGAGGTGGAGGTTGTAGTGAGCCGAGATCACGCCACTGCACTCCAGCCTGGGCAACAGAGCAAGAGACTCTGTCTAAAAAAAAAGAAAAGAAAAGCAGCAACCACCTTTGTACATGTGTCGTTTTTGTAGATGTTTATCTCCCTGGTTTCGTTTGATTCTTATGGCACCCCCTGTTAGGCAGGTGTTTTCCCCATGACACTTGGAGGGGGAGTGACTCACCCAGGTCACACAGCAAGCATGTGGCAGAACCAGCAGTGCAGCCCATCTTCTTGACTCCATAACCTGTGTTAGCTGGAGGTTTTTCAGTGGTAAATTAGAGAAATCAGACTCAAACTGGCCTAGGCAGAAATGGGGATTTGTTGGGATTTATAACTGAAAAATCCAAGGGGGTAGGACTGGCTTTAGGTGTGTCTGAATCCAGGGGCTCCAGTGAGCTCATCAAGATCTGTCT
The DNA here is from genome assembly GCF_000951035.1 of Colobus angolensis palliatus. Lineage (NCBI taxonomy): Eukaryota > Metazoa > Chordata > Mammalia > Primates > Cercopithecidae > Colobus > Colobus angolensis. Next base: position 5,909,012 of record NW_012116377.1, read on the forward strand.
TCATCTGTGTCTCAGCTCTGCACTCCTCCGTGTCGGCTTTACTCTGAGGCGGGTCTCTGAGCGTGAGGTCAAGGTAGTACAGCCCTGACTTACTGAGCTCAGCAGAGAGGGTTTCCTCAATTATCAATGAGAATCTCCCCTGAGACTTTTGCTCTAATAATTTATTCTAATAATAATTTACAGCAAAAGCCTCAGGGCAGATTTTCATTGGCCAAGGTGATGGAACATCCTGACTAGCCAGGCTTAGATCACAGGTGCATTCCCTGGGTTGTGAAGGGTTGGAGTCAGGCGTCCATAAACTTCCAGAGAGTCGGGGAGCTGAGTTTCCACTTCAGGAAAGCAGTACTCTTACCAACTAGCAGGAGGCTGGATGTTGGGCAGGCAAAACCGGGAGAAGCCCACCCCTCCCTCCATATCCTGGACTCTGACTAACTCCCCCACTCTCCTGCTCCCTGCCCCTGTTCCTCCCAACTGGCTTCGGTGCCGGAAGGGGCCACTCTGCTTCCTGGTGACTGCTGGGTGCCTGGCCCGCACCCTGGCCCTGCCCGTCCTGGGGCTGCGTGACATTCCATCCTGAGTCAGAGCTGGTGTTGGGCTGTTAGGACCAGGCATTTGTTCTGCCTGGCTTGGCTTTATAATAGGTGTGGGGATAGCCCATCACGGTGGCCCACACCTGTAATCTCAGCACTTTGGGAGGCTGAGGCAGGTGGATCACTTGAGGTCAGGAGTTCTAGGCCAGCCTGGCCAACATGGCGAAACCCTGTCTCTACTAAAAATACAAAAATTAGCCAGGTATGGTGGTGCACACTTGTGATCCTAGCTACTTGGGAGGCTGAGATGGAAAGATTGCTTGAACCCAGAAGGCTGAACTTGGGAGGCAGAGGTTGCAGTGAGCTGAGATCGCACCACTGAACTCTAACCTCGGTGACAGAGTGAGACTCTGTCTTAAAAATAAATACATAAATAAATAAGAGGGGTGGGGAGGAGAGGGCTGTAGAATCTCGCTCCTTCATCAGGTCACTGATATTCTCAACTCAGAGTTACAAGTTATTATCTCCTGCCACCAGAAGTCAGGCAGGAGGCCGTGCTGCACACCCGCTTCCAGCTGTAAGCTCCTCCATGCTCAGGTGGTGGCCCAGGGTACAGGAAGACACAGTTCTGGACACCACGCCCTCTACTGCCCCATGCAGGTGCAGATCTCTCCATGAGGCATCACATGTCTTTGCCTCAACCAACTGCTGGCCAGGAGCAGAAGGGCCACCCTTCTTGACTTTGACCAGAGCCACTCTGCAGGGCATGCTAGCTGTAGGGGAGGACAGTTACTCATTTGGTGGACTGTCCTATGCATTGCAGACATTTGGCAGCCCTGGACCCTGCACACAAAAAAGTCCACAGTCCTCCATCCCCTAGCAGTTGCCATGTCAAACTAGAGCAGTGCTCCACACCGGCTCCACCCTAGAGACCACTGGCTGAAATTAATGGAGACTCAATTTCTGGTGCTGGGGAGGGGCCCCTGTTTGAACACTAGGCTTTATGGAGGGATCCTGAACAAAATAGTAGCTTGTTAGTGAGGAAGAAGGGGACAGTGTCTTGTGGGCAGTGTTGGCCTCAGTTGTAAAACATCCAGTGGCTCAGGCCAGAAACTGTACCATCAGCCTTCTTTGGCCTCTTCTCTCATTCCCTGTGTTTGATCTGTCAGTGGGTCTTGTTGTCTGAGCATCCCAAAGGTCTCCCAAATCCCTCTGTTCCACCTGCGCTGTTGCCACTAGTGCAAGCCTCTGTCCTCTCATACCTGAACTGTTGTAGGAGCTCCTCATGGCCTCCCTGTCTCTACTTCTCCTCCACTTCATCCCTTTTCACTGGCATCCTGTCCCCACAGAAACCAGACCCCTCTTTCCTCGTAACACCCTTCTGGTTGCACTTAGAGTGAAGTCGAGTTGCCTGTGGGACCTGGCCCTGCCAACCTTTCTCGTATCAGCTACTCTGGCCTGTTTTTTGCCCTTGGGGCAGGACAAACCTGTTCCCACCTCTGGACCTGTGCATCTGGATCTCACATGATTCTCCCTGGAATGTTCTTTATCTCGATCTTTCCAAGACTGGCTCCTGCTTATTTATTGAGAGCTGGGCCCAAAATGTCTGACCACCCAGTCCAAGCAGTACCTTTATATTCATTGGGGTTTGGACTAGCTGTTGAAACAAAGGCTAAGATAATAGATTATTTTTATCTATGCATAACAGCCTCTGTGCAAGCTGTCCAGTACATGCACGGAGTCCCCATTGTGCTGGGGACCCAGACACTTTCTTTCTCACTGCTCTGTTACCCTCATACAGGGTTTCTACCTCATGGTCTGGGAAGACTGCTCTTGCTCCCACCGTCTCGTATCCATATTCCAGCCACCCGGAAGGGAGAAGGGCATGACCTGAAATTGGCAGACCTCACTCCAGCCTGGGCAACAAGAGAGAAACTCCATCTCAAAAAAAAAAAAAAAAAGGTTGACCAGGTGCAGTGCAGTGACTCACACCTGTAATCCCAGCACTTTGGGAGGCCAAGGTGGGCGCATCACGAGGTCAGGAGATCAAGACAATCCTGGCCAACATGGTGAAACCCTGTCTGTACTAAAATACAAAAAATTAACTGGACATGGTGGCACGCGCCTGTAGCCCCAGCTACTCAGGAGGCTGAGGCAGGGGAATTGCTTGAACCTGGGAGGCAGAGGTTGAAGTGAGCCGAGATCATGCCACTGCACTCTAGCCTGGTGACAGAGCAAGACAATGTCTCAAAAAAAAAAAAAAAAAAACTTGTGTTAGTGAAGGCTGGGCTGCTTTGCTCCCCTCCCAACAGTAGGGAAGGACCCATCTTCTTTCTTAAGATCTACTATGTGTCTTTAATATTCCCCATCACTTGAAGATTGCAGCTATGGCCTCATTTTATTATTTTTAATTAATTCTTTTTTGAGGCGTGGTCCCACTCTGTCACCCAAGCTGGAGTGCAGTGGCACGATCATAGCTCACTGCAGCCTTGAACTCC
>NW_012116377.1:5913249-5931966 GCF_000951035.1 Colobus angolensis palliatus
CCCCTTCGGAGTCTTCCCTCCCTTTCATCCAGAGGTGTTCTGGTGGTTAAGGGCTTGGACCAGCAATGGGAATATTCCTAAGCCCCCCAGCCCTGTCTTGGGCTGCTGTTGTTCAAGGATGGCTTTGGCAACGACAGAAGCAGGTCTCCTGTTGTGTTTCTGCAGACCTTGCTGACAGACATGCAGCTCACTGGGCGGCTCCTTGCTGAAGGGGAGGCCTGGGCCCTTGATGTGTTTTCGGGACACATCTTTTTTTTTTTTTTTTTTTTGAGATAGAGTCTCGCTCTGTCACCCAGGCTGGAGCACAGTGGTACCATCTCGGCTCACTGCAGCCTCCGTCACCTGGGTTCAAGCAATTCTACTGCCTCAGCCTACCAAGTAGCTGGGACTGTAGGTGCATGATGCCATGCCCAGCTAATCTTTTTTTTTTTTTTTTGTATTTTAGTAGAGATGGGGTTTCACCATGTTGCCCAGGCTGGTCTCGAACTCCTGAGCTCAGGCAATCTGCCCGCCTCGGCCTCCCAAAGTGCTAGGATTGCAGGTGTGAGCCACCGTGCCCAGCCACATCTTTTTTACTTTTTAAAATTTACTGAAGTGCACCTACGACTTAGGAGTCGTCAGTGTGTGGCTCAATGAATTATCACACAGTGAACACGCCTGTGTACCTACCACCTGGATCTGACACCCAGAAGCTGGCATGCCTCCCCCAGTTACCACGCTCTTCATCTCCCCAAAGGTGCCCCATCTACATTTGTCCACGGATCGTATGCCTGTCGGCCCTCGTGCCTGGCTTCACGCTATATCACTTCTGAGAGTCATTCGTGTTGCCTGTAGCAGTGGGTCGTTCTTTCTATGCTGTGCAGTGTCGACCATTTATGCTCATGCTCTGGGGCTGTTCCCCGCCTGGAGCTTTCATCCACAGGCTTTATGAGCATTCCTGGTGAAGCGGAGTCACAGGCATCTGGCCCAATCTGCTCAAATCATTCTAAATATTGGCATCTGTTATGTTCTGGTGCCCCAGGCCACACCTGGATCACCCCGAATTCCCTGCAGAAGTACCTGTTGCTATTCCCTGAGAGTCCTCTAGCTCAGGAGTCTTGGTTTTCTGACCAGACCCTCAGTCCTCCAACCCCGGAGTGGTTCCCAGGACCCCAGACCACCAGCTCTCCTGTCTTCCAGGCTAGACTCAACCTCTCGTGCTCAGAGTGTCATGTGGGCCCCTGCCTATGGGCCCACCCTGTCCCTGGCTTCACCCTGTAGCCTGACTGTTGCAGACACAGCTTGCCCTGCCCCTCTGTGGTACAGCCTCTTTCCCCATGCCCATCTCCACTTGGAGACCTCCTGTGCATCTCCCAGGCATGGCTCAGTGTCCCCTCCATCTTTGTCTGTGGTGGCAGAGGGAGATAAGGGCCAGAGGGTGCAACTGAGGAGGGCATGGTGCCCAGCTATGGCCCTCAGCAGTGCCGTGGCCTCATACGAGTCAGTGGCCTCTGAGTTCTGCATCGCGTGGTGGGTCGGAACCACGGCTGATCTTTACCAAGAACTCCCCACGTGTGTGTCTTGTTTGAGGCACTTGGCATCACCACAGCCTTACTTGTTACACCCATTCAATAGGTGGGGGACACAGGCACGGAGAGGACAGGAAGGAAAGGGCAGGGATGGGCTGTGAACCTAGAGCCTGTGCTCTCGCCCATGCTGCTCTCATGGGCCCTTAGGACTGAAAGGAGCCAAGTGGCTGTGCCTTACACACGGAGGTGCTCAGCTGAGGGGGTGGCTTTGTGACTGTTTGCGGGTCGTGAGATAGAGCCTGAGATGGGGGACTGGGCCCCTGCCTGGGGGATTGGATCGTGACCTGTGTGGAGTCCCACACTGAGTTGCAGTAGGTAGGGAGGGTGGTTTACAGGGGTGCTCTGTGCAGCCCCTCTGATTTTCCCCTGGGAGTCCCAGGTCCAGAGGAAGGAGGACAGTGGCCCAGGCCACACAGCTCCTGCGTGGCTCACTGGGTGGCTCTCACTCCCCCAGGGCTGGCTGCTGGCAGAATGGACACCCTGGAGGAGGCGACTTGGGCCAATGGGAGCACAGCGCTACCCCCACCCCTGGCACCAAACATCAGTGTGCCTCATCGCTGCCTGCTGCTGCTCTATGAAGACATTGGCACCTCCAGGTGAGGCAGTCACAACACTGGGCAGGCTCACTGAGTGTCAGTGGCTTTTCCTGGAGTGGGGGAGTGGTGAGGATGGGCCAGACTGTGTGCTGGAGAGAGGGTGCATATGTGGCCTCGCCAGTGAGCCAGCTTCTGTGCCTGTCTGCCAGGGTCCGGTACTGGGACCTCTTGCTGCTCATCCCCAATGTGCTCTTCCTCATCTTCCTGCTCTGGAAGCTTCCATCTGCTCGGGCCAAGATCCGCATCACCTCCAGCCCCATTTTTATCACCTTCTATATCCTGGTGAGTTCACTGCAGTTGACAAGAGCCAACGACAACTGGGTTAAACAAAAAGGAATTAACTGCTTCTATAATGAAAGTGAGCTTCAGGTATGGCTGGATCCAGGCAGTTAAATGATGCTGTTAAGGATCTGTTTCTGCATCTCTGCTCTCTTTGGGACTTATCTCTGATGAGTTCTCCTCATATGGTGTCAAAGATGGCCAAGAACAGCTTTGAGCTAACATCCTGCCTCTACAACTCAGGCAGACAGTGCCTGTTTGCTGATAGTGCCAGTGTAGACCTGGGATTTCCTCTGACTGGCCCACCTAGGATCCCATCCTCATCCCTGAGCCAAGCACTGTGGCTAGGAAGGAAAGGGGCACTGTGAAGCTGGGAGGGCAGCAGCAGCTCAGCCGGACCATATGGACTGAGGGAGGTGGTCCCTACAACAGAACTGGGGAGCTGATACTAGAGGGGAGGGGAACGGATGCTGGGTGGGAAAAATGCCCACTGCATCCTCCAACCTTTCATCCCCTATCTGTCCATTCTGTGAAGCCTCTTTGGAGAAGACATCTTACTTGCTGGGAGAGCCTGCATTCTCACCACTTGGTGGTCCTGGCACATGTTGCCTGGGGAGAGGTGTCAGGGCTGTGGTTGAGAAGGCAGCTCCAAATGTGGGCTGTCCCAGTATAGGCTCCAGGTGTGGGCTCCAGGTGTGGGCTGTCCGGTATAGGCTCCAGGTGTGGGCTGCCCAGGTATAGGCTCCAGGTGTGGTCTGCCCAGGTATAGGCTCCAAGTGTGGGCTCCAGGTGTGGGCTCTGGGAATAGGCTCCAGGTATAGGCTTCAGGTATGGGTTCCAGGTGTGGGCGGTCTCAATGCAGGTTCCAGGTATGGGCTGCAGGTCTGGGCTGTGCAGGTGTGGGCTGCAGAAGGCTTCAGGTGTGGACTACCCAGGTATGGGCTGTCCAGGTGTGGGCTTCAGGTATGAGCCGTCTAGGTATGGGCTTCAGGTGGGGGTTATCCAGGTGCAGGCTGTCTGGGTGGGGGCTGTCAGGTGTAGGCTTCAGGTATGGGCTGTGCAGGGACAGGCTATCCAGGTGTGGACTTCAGGGCTGTCCAGGTGCAGCCTGTCCAGGTGTGGGCTGTCCTGGTGTAGGCTTCGGGTACGGGCTGTCCAGGTATGGGCTTTGGGTGCGGGCTGTCCAGGTATGGGCTTCGGGTGTGGGCTGTCCAGCTCCCTTTCTTCAGGCGCCCTTACCCTGCCTGCAGGGTCTGCCTGGCTGGAGTCCTCCCTTCTCTGTGGCCCTTAGATACCACCACGTGAGAGCCAAGTGGCTCCCTGGTCGCCTCTTTGTGGTCTAGCCCAGAACTTCCCAGTCAGAGGAGTGGGCTGTGGGCAGGCAGAGAGACAGACAAGGGACTGGGGAAGCCTGGAGGCTGTAGTGGCCTGATGTCCCTTACACCTGCAAGATGGTGGTGGACAGGACTGGGAACTGAGGCCTGCTTTCTTCTCTGCTTCTCTCCCCATTTACTTATTTGTGTATTTATTCAACAGATATTAAACACCTCCTGTATGCTAGGCAGATGTCCTTTTGTGGGATAAGGGGGAGTGCAGGCAGGAAGAAAGAGCCAGGGCTAAATGTCCAGGAACATAGTACAGGACCCAGCCCATCAACTTTTGGGGACTTTGTCCTAAACAGTTCAGGAGGCAGTGGTAAGAGTGGACTCAGGAAGTCCAGCTCTGAACCCCAGCCATGCTGCTGTGTGGCCTGGAGCCAGTGGCTTGGTCTCTCTCTGCCCCAGTGCCCTTCTGCGTAATAGATGTTGATCGGCTTTAGCTATGGAGTTCGTGTGAGCACCTGTGAGGTCATCTGCATAGCTGCAGCCCAGTGGGAGCTTGGCACGCAGTAGGCATTTGGCAGTTCGTTGCTTTTGCTGCCTGCCCTGCTGACACAATTTCTCATGGCATAAAAGACAGAGTATATATGGATCTGGGCATGTGTCAGAAAACCCAGCTGAGGCTCATAGAAGCCAGTTTCTCACTGAGAAACTGGGCAGTTCCTGGGCCTCAGGCACAGCAGAATTTTGGGGCACAGCAGTGGTACTGGGGCACCATCTCCATCTCCCACTCATCCTGGGATCTGCCTGATGGCCCTGCTCTCTTGCCATCTGCCCTTGTGGCAGCAGGGTGGCGTCCATGGTTCCAGGTTTGCATGCCCTTGGTCTGCCTTTCCCAGCAGTTGCACCTGACAGCCTGGTTTCTCTCATGGGGCTCCTGTGGGTCCCATGCACTTCCCTGAACCAGCCCTCAGGCCAGGGGAATGGCATACACCACTGGCCAGTGCTGCGTCCTAGGCCCATCCCTGAAGCCAGGAGCGGTGGACTCAGCCTCATCTGAAACCACTGAAGTCGGGGTGAGGAGGGAGAGGAAGGGGATGGATATACCAGGCTGGTAAGTGCCACAGATGCTGAGCAGGCCCTTTTGTGAAGCCTGCTGGGCCAGTGGCTTCCCTGGAGGTCTCTGCACCTGTTGTCAGTGACCTTTCGCCTGGTCCCGCATGCCTCAGAATTAAAACCATGAATATGATAATAATAGCAAATGTATACTTGGCCCTTCCTGGGTGCCAACAATCAAATGCAGTAGGTTTTGTTTCTGCCCCCGTTTTATAGATGAGAAAGCTAAGGTACAGAGCCAGGAAGCAGCAGCCTGCTACTTGTGATGTGAACCTGGCCCATCTGGCTCCACTGTGCTCACCCCTACTCACCAGCCCAAGGCTGTTGTTCCTAGCCAGGAAACTGGGGCTCCGAGCGGGGAGGGCCAGGCTGGGGGTCACCTGCAGTTGAGGGTCTACAAGTCTGTGAGCCTTGCTCCCTGGAGCCTGATCCCCACCTCCCTGTGTCCCACCCTGACTTGCCCCTTCCTCCTTTCCGACCTCAGGAATCAAAGGCTCCTGTAGATAGAGGGATGAGCTTACTGCCCCTGCCGATGCAGAGGCTCTTGTTCCCTGACTACCACGCCACTCCCTTGCCCACCAGGTGTTTGTGGTGGCGCTGGTGGGCATTGCCCGGGCTGTGGTATCCATGACGGTGAGCACCTCGAATGCTGCAACTGTTGCTGATAAGGTGCGGCTGGGCCCTCTGAGGGAGGCTGGGGAGGCCTGGCCTGGGGTGGGCTGGGGATGCTGGCCCAGGCTGACGCTGTGCCCACTCTGCGTGCAGATCCTGTGGGAGATCACCCGCTTCTTCCTGCTGGCCATCGAGCTGAGTGTGATCATCCTAGGCCTGGCCTTTGGTGTGTGTACCGCTGGGCTCCTGGGCCCCGGCGACGCTCTCCCCTGCCCCTCCCTGGCTGTGGGCTGACTCTGGCGTGGTCACCTGGGCTGGCTCCTGCCTACTGACCAGCACATTTCTTCCAGGCCACCTGGAGAGCAAGTCCAGCATCAAGCGGGTGCTGGCCATCACCACAGTGCTGTCTCTGGCCTACTCTGTCACCCAGGTAAGAGGGTGGGTGTGGCCAGGAGACGCCAGGGTTCAGGGCACCAGGCACCCACTGCTTCTGGGTTTGGGTGAGGTTTCCAGTATTTGTCACCTTCAGAGTTCTCAAAACTTTGCACCTGAGAAATCACATGGGATGCTTGTTACTGAGGCATGTTCTGGGGTCCCCTGGAGATTCGGATCCAGTAGGCCAGGGCGCCAGGGCAGGAGGCTCAGGACTTGCCATTTTAATAAAGAGTTCAGGTAGGGACAGTGCAGGTCCGCAGACCTCCCTGAGAAGCATGCATCTAGAGGTCCCTTTCTTAGATTGGGGGCAGGTACTGCACCTTGTCCACCTCTGCCCCCTGCCCCATGTGACTCAGCCCAAGACTGGGCCGGCTCTGGATGCTACAATCAGGTGGGCAGTATGTGGCCTGGGAGCAGGCTGGGGCAGGTGACTTGAGGGTCAGGCCAAGAGGCTGGACTTGGTGTGGTAGAGAGCTTAGGGGGCTTTGCATCAGGGAAAGCCCCTGGGAGGGAGGAGCCTTGAGATCCTCTCCCTTCATCCCTTCCTGCTTGCCCCTGCAGGGCACCCTGGAGATCCTGTACCCTGATGCCCATCTCTCAGCTGAGGACTTTAATATCTATGGCCATGGGGGCCGCCAGTTCTGGCTGGTCAGCTCCTGCTTCTTCTTCCTGGTGAGGTTCAGGCTGGGGCAACTGGGGTGACTGGGGCCTCAGGGCCAGGTAGGGGATTGGATGCCTGGGTTTCTGGCTGTGGGTCAGGGCTGGCGCCCCCAGCACTGTCTCAGCCCTGCCTGTCTCTGTAGGTCTACTCTCTGGTGGTCGTCCTTCCCAAGACCCCGCTGAAGGAGCGCATCTCCCTGCCTTGTGAGCAGCTGGCCGGCAGCTCTGGGACAGGCGGGGACAGGAGGGGGTCTGCTGGGCCACTGTGGCTGGGAGCTGGAGAGCCCTGGGTGAGAGGGAGGCCTAGGGGGGTCCCGGGGGACACACCAGGCTTGAGGGTGGTAGGTGCTGGAGGCAGAGCCTGGCCTGGCCAGGGTGGGACCTCACGACCCACCTTGTCTGGCCCCCAGCTCGGAGGAGCTTCTACGTGTATGCGGGCATCCTGGCACTGCTCAACCTACTGCAGGGGCTGGGGAGTGTGCTGCTGTGCTTGGACATCATTGAGGGGCTCTGGTGCGTGGGGGTCGCAGGGTGTCTACCTTGTGGGGGCATGGGAAGTGGGTGGCAGGGTGTCCACCCACTGGGGGCGTGGGGAGGTGTGGAGTCAGCATAGGGCTGGGAGGCCCCGCGCTGACCCGTCTTCTCCGCAGCTGTGTAGATGCCACAACCTTCCTGTACTTCAGCTTCTTTGCTCCGCTCATTTACGTGGCTTTCCTCCGGGGCTTCTTTGGGTGAGTATGTGGCCGCTGGCGCCCCCGCGTGGCTGCTGGCGGAACTGCGCCTTCTTCCAGCATGGGTGTGAGGATTGAAACAAGTGAATGTGTATGCATTCAACGCGCATGCGCACGCACATACTTGCACATGGGCACACGCCTATAGATGCACATGCACACAGATAAACGCACACTCACGCACATGTGCATGGACACGTGCACATGCGCGCACAGATGCACAAGCATGCACACATGCACAAACATGCACATACGGATACACACGGCACATGCACACAAACATCCACACCCACATGCATGCATACACACATGAACACACATGCGCTCAACATATGCATGTAGATATATGCACACATACACATATACATATATATGCACATTGTATGTACAGTACACACAGACATACTCTCACCATAAGAGATAGAGTGACTGTGCATGTTGTTCTACATTGCTGGTTTTTATTTAATAATATATTAACTCATTCATTCGCAAGCATTCATTGAACACCTACTGTGTGCCAGACACTGCTAGATCCAGAAGATGCGAGGCCCACAGTGGATGCAAATCCTTGTCCTCATGGAGCTTGTACCCTGCTGGGGGAAGACTTAAGTGGGGAGCAGGTTTGGGGTGGGAAGTCAGTTGGATTCTCTGGGGGTGAGTACACTGCTGTGCACATGTGCATCTGCAGAAGTGTCTGTGAGATGGGATGCTGAAGACGTGGGATTGGGGGTCCCACTCCAGGCCTCTAATATGGTTAGAATGTGGGTGCTTTGCCCCTCCTTTCTCACCTGCCAGGTCTTGTGGGGAGGGGCTCAGCCTCCCCTCGGGTGAAGCTGGCAGAGGGTCATACTGGCCCACAGCCACAGCTCGGATCTGTGCACACAATTTCTCTCCTGAGCCTCAGGCTCCTTTTTGTAAATTGGGTATAGTGTGTCCCCCTTGGAGAGTTGCCCTGAGGGCCGAGGGACCAGGTCAGAGTGGAGTGGGTGATAACATGAGCAGCAGGGGTCAGAGGAGTGAGGCAGAGGCCACAGCCAATGTTTCCTGAGTGCTTGGGCAGGCGCTGTTGAAGTCTCATGATTTATGTCTGTTCTTCCTCCACATGGTGTCCACGCACCCATTTCACCATGAGGAAGCAGGCACAGAGGCCCCCTGCCTGAGCTCACACAGTCAGTGGGAGGAGGGCTGGGTTCCAAAACAAGTCTAGATGGGCACCGGGGTCCAGCTGACAGGCCTACTCGGGGTGGGTGTCAGGCAACTGTTGGCTGATTCCTTCCTTATCTGGTGGCCCCATTGGCCTGGAGGGAAGACTGTTTCTGAGTCACTCAGTGAGGCTCCTGTGCCCCTCTCTCCCTCCTGTCAGCTCAGAGCCCAAGATCCTCTTCTCCTACAAATGCCAAGTGGACGAGACAGAGGAGCCGGATGTACACCTACCCCAGCCCTATGCTGTGGCCCGGCGGGAGGGCCTGGAGGCTCCAGGGGCTGCTGGGGCCTCAGCTGCCAGCTACTCAAGCACGCAGTTTGACTCTGCTGGCGGGGTGGCCTACCTGGATGACATCGCTTCCATGCCCTGCCACGCTGGCAGCATCAACAGCACGGACAGCGAGCGCTGGAAGGCCATCAATGCCTGAGAGCAGCTGCCAGGGCCTGCGGAGGACAGGCCAGAATGGAGGCCAGCAGGCCCAGAGTCCCCGGGGGAGGAGGACCAGGTCAAGGGACCTTCTGTGGGCGGTAGCCCTGTGTGGCCCTGTTCCCACCATGAGTCTGGAGGCCCCACCTCCCTGGGGCTCCCAATCCCCTTTGCCATCTCTGCTCTCACTGAGGACCCTCCTCCCTTCCCATCTGGTCTCATACTGCTCAGCGACGTGGCCTGGGCTTTCCTTCCAGGGCCATGCTTGGCAAGGTTGGCTGAGGGCACCCTCCTTCTCTGCATCCTTGGCACGAGGGCAGGGCTGGCTCTCCCAATGCCTCCATCCCATCCCCATCCCCACTGTGGTGGATGGACTGAAGTGTGTATATTTTCTTGATCTATTTTTTAATAAAAAAGAAAAGGAGCAGAAGGTGCTAATGTGGAGATTTTGCAGGAATACCGGGGCTGGTTCCTTTCAGGAACCTGAGGGCTGGGTGAGGGGCTGGGAGGCTCAGGGGGCCTCTGCTCTACTAAGGAACAATCCCCAATGCCCAAGCTCTGGACTGCCTGCTGGGGAGGTGGAGAGAAACAGGATCCCAGCTGCCCCTGCCCCTGGGCCCATCTGAGTAGTGGGGACAGACATTGGAGAGAGAGGAGAACCATGTTTTGTGAGCTAGCCCCTCTCCCTTCTGTGTCAGAGACACACACTGTTGTCTTGAGCAGCCAGTTCCCTCTGCTCAGCTCCAGTAAAACTCAGAATGGACTTACTGTTGCCATCTGTAAAATCCCGAGAAGACCCATCCTGCAGGGCCTTTTGTAAGGATTGGAAAACACTAAGCGTGAGTGGCTGGCGTACAATAATGAATGATAAGGATAGCTCTTATTTTTAGCCTCAAGAATAGTGCTTGGTGCATAGTAAGCCCTCAGCAGACAGGATGCGGGGAATGATGTTTGTCATAAGGATGGGTGTGGTTGGCTGAATATGGGAGTAAATCAGAACAAAGCACTGGGATCATAAGGCGTGAGTACGGGAGAGGGGCCCATGTGTCCCTGCCACTACCCTTGTACCTGAATTCGGCTTTGAGCTTTTTGGCAGCCAGAGCGAAAGGGAGTTGCTGCCAGTTATGTAATCCCCAGTGTTGGAGAGGAGGGGCCCACCCAGGACACAGCCAACTGCATGCTTCAGAGCCTGAGGAGGTCGCAGTCCCAGCCATGGGGACCCTGAGGGTCAGGCGGTTGCCCGCCTCCACGATTGGCCTTTATTTAGGGGGGAACGGGGTGCCGAGGGCACCAGCTCCAACACAGCTCATGTCTGTGGCGCCAGTGTATCAGGCTCTCTGGGATCCAGGGCCCAGAGGGTTGCTGGTGGGCAGTGCTGACAGTACGGCCAGTGAGCTGGACTCCTGGGCTGCAGCGGGGACTGCAGGGTGCCCCTGAGTGGCATACTTTGTTGAGGCCTCTCAGCTCACATAAAAGCCTGGTAATCAGGGAAGGCAAGCTCACAGCATTCTGAGTGAGCAGGGTAAGGGTTGGGGGCCAGCAGGGATTTGACCATCAAATCCACATACAGTCCAAGACGGCAGCGTCAGCTGAGGTTTGTTGGGTGCAGTGAATGAGCAGAGAGGCATCCACAGAATAAAAGAGACCATTTTTGTAATTTTTGTTGTTGTTGAGATGGAGTCTTGCTCTATTGCCCAGGCTGGTGTGCAGTGGCGCCATCTTGGCTCACTGCAAGCTCCTCCTCCTGGGTTTACGCCATTCTCCTGCCTCAGCCTCCCAAGTAGCTGGGACTACAGGCACCTGCCACCATGCCCAGCTAATTTTTTGTATTTTTTAGTAGAGACGGGGTTTCACAATGTTAGCCAGGATGGTCTTGATCTCCTGACCTCGTGATCCACCCACCTTGGCCTCCTGAAGTGCTGGGATTATAGGCGTGAGCCACCGTGCCTGGCCATTTTTGTAATTTTTGTTTTTTAAAAATAGGTCATATACGTACATGGCAAGAAAAAAAAGGTTCATGCAGTACAGGAGGGTATTTGGTGAACGATAAATCTCCCTGTGTGGCACTGAATTCCTTCGTCACCCTCCTGAAGCAACCAGGGTCTCCATAACCTTCCAGAGCCATCCTGTGTTCACACCGATGGATGTGTATATCATTCCTCTTTCTGAATACTAATATTCTGTAGCTCCAGTGGATCTTGGAGATCATTCCATGTCAAGTGCAGGACTGCTTAACCCCTGCAGCTGCATACATGTGGATATATGGCAATTTATAAACCACTTCCCTCGGAGTGGACTTTTGTTTCTGAAAGATTTTCCAACAACAAACAGGGCAACATCAACAATCCTTACAAATTTGCTTTTGGTAACTCATGCAAGTAGAATTGCTGGAGCACACAGTCTTAGTTTTAATTACTCCTATGAGTCTTCTGCAGAGATTAATAGTTGTCCTCTGATGTATACTGTTGTTCTCCATTGAAAGAGAATCCCTGATTTTTAGCTGGATACACAGCTGTCCAGAATAAAGACGGCATTTTCTAACCTTCCTTGCAGGTGGGTTCTGGCCAATGGATGTAAGTATGCATGCAACTTCCCTAGGGATAGGAGGTGGCCTTTCTTTCGGGCTGAGTGGGATGTGCTTATAATGGCTGGAGTGACAGCAGCCATCTTGAACCATAGGGTAATCTGGGGAATGGAAGTTTCTCACTGAAGTGCAACAGGATAGAGCCCATGTCACGGACACTGTAGCTCATCTGTAACGACCCCAGACATCCTACCTTCAGATGACTTTTGGAACGTGCGAGAGAGATGAGTGGCTATCTTGTTCAAACCACTTTTGATGTTTCTCTTACAGGTGAACCTAATCTGAACTAACACACCCATTCCAAGAAGCTGTGCCAGCCTTCATTCCCACCGGCACATCCTCACTGACGTGTGTTGGTCACATTTTCAGTCTTTCTGAAGAGCCCTGCTTGGACCACATCTCCTTTGTGGTGTCTGGGTGGGAACAGGCATTAGGCCGAGGAGTGGCGGGATGCCGGGTTTCTGGAGTTTTAACATGGTGACAGAGTTCATTGTGTGTGGCCAAAGTCTAGTCTTACCTTCCCACTGCTGCTACACATGGGCTGTGGACCTTGGGCAGGTCACAGCTTCTCCTTGATCCTCAGTTTCTTCACTGGTGGTACAGGGTAGCAGGTGACTGGTTGCCACCAATATCCATTTTTCCTCCCTCAGTAACTGCACCCTGATGTTTGTGGGTCAGTGAAGCACCCACCTTAGAGGTGTCACCATTGAGAATGTAGGGAAGGAGACCTTGGACACAGGGTCCTCAGTTGCTGCCAAGCTCAATGCCAGCCCAAGCATGGCCCTGAAGCAGCAGAGCTCTGAGACCTGCAGGTCCACCCACCCAGAGCACTGGAGCACCGTGATATGACGGGTGAATGCGTGGCCAGTGATGTATGGGTTTGCCAGGGCTGCCATAACAAAGTACTACAAATGGGGGCCTTCAACAACAGGGGTTTATTTTCTTACAGTTCTGGAAGCTGGAATTCCAAGATCAAGGGGTCCACTGTTGGTTTCCTTTGAGGCCCCTCTCCTGGGTTTGCAGTCAGCCACCCCCTTGCTGCCTTTTCGAGTGGTCTTCCCTTTGTGTGTGGGGTCCCTGCTGTCTCTCTGGGTCCGAATTTCCTCTCTTTATATGGACACCAGTCAGATTAGGTTAGGACCCCCAATGGCCTCTTTTCACCTTAGTCACCTCTGTAAAGGCCAAATCTCCAAATGCAGTCCCCTGCAGAGGTGCTGGGGGCTGGAGCTTCAGTGCATGAGTGTTGGGGGATGCACTTCAGCCATAACAAGTGACGTTAGAGCCTCTCTCCCTCTGACCTTCTGATGCCGTGCAAAGTCCTGAGACCTTACCAGATCCATGGAACAGGCAGAAAAGCCCTAAGCATGACTGAGGTTAAGTCTTCCTCCTGATCAGCAGAGTGGGGCCATGGTGGAAACTCAGCAACATCCTAGAAAATCCCTGGTGTGCTGTGGTGGGATTCCTGGCCCTATGTGGGGCTGGGTCTTCTCAAGGACAGCCCCAGGTTCTGCCGTTTCCTTTGGGACAGTTGGAGGAGCACGGCCCTGCCCTGCCTTGTTAGAGGAGGGGTGAGGCCACCTGACTAACGCTGGCTACTGAGATGTGCGTAGAGGTGGCATGCGTCAGTCACTTGCAGGTGGGAGAATTTAATGGCCAGTACATTGTTCTAGCCAGCCACGGCGATGGCAGAAGCATGTGGTAAAGACAGAGCCTCTGCCAGCCTGGGTCCCTGAGGGTGCTCAATGAGAAGAATCCCCCTGCTGAGCTGCACTGAACATGTGACCAGAACAAGAAAGTGAACCCTGCCCTTTAAGCCTCCAAGATTGGGGGCTGTTTGTTACTGCAGCACATCCTGGCATGTCTCAACCTCTCCAAAGGTTAGCTGAGATGGACACCTGCTACAGTAGCTGTGATTAATTTGATTTCCAAGTAGAGCAAGGCCTGGGTTAGGGACAAGTAACAGCTCCTGGGCTCAAAATGTCACCCCTCAGCTCCTGTGTCACATGGGCTCATTTTCCGACTCCATGGATCGTTCTGTTTCTCCTCCCCTTCATAGCATCCTTAGGGATGCCTGTGCCAGGGCCATAACCCGAATGCCCTGGTCTTTCCCCCTCCCTTCAGCTTCCAGTGGCCTCATCGCTGTGCTTTGGGGTGACTGTGGAGGGGTGAAGGCATCTGGAGAGGAGCTAGTGTGCTGTGATGGCACAAGCCATTTACTAAGTGTGTGCTGGGCACCCAGCGCCAAGCTGCCTTCTGGAGTGACAGCCTAGGAAGCACTGTCCCCTTCCCTGACCAACTTCCTGCTGTGCCACTTGCAGAGCAAGGGCCCGGGCGTGGGAGAGAGGCCTGTGCCCAAGCCCTGGAGGAGTGAGCCTGCTCCTCCCATTGACGATGGGATAGGTACCTCTTGGAGCTGCCAGCCGGCCTCATGGGCTGTCCCAGAGATGCTCAGGTGGCCTGCACCTGGTGCCTGGATGTCAAACGCTGTGGCACTGAACCCACTGGCAGATGGGCTCCCTGGAGACCTGAGTCCACCCTCTGCCCCAGGCAGGTGATCAAGATGCGGCAGAGCCAGCCCGGAGAAGCAGTTGCTAAGCCATGAGCATGCCTCTCCTCGATCTCAGAAATGCCTTTTCGGAGCTGCAGGGGGTCAGAGGCACCTGCTCAGCACTGAGCCCAGTGAATAGACCTAGTGTGAGTGGCCTAAAGTGAGTGGCCACTTGCTTCTCCCTATGGCTTTGTAGCAGAGCTGGGCTGGAGATGACCCATACTCCCCAGGGCTGCAAAAACTGAGTGAGGCCAAAAGGATGTGTCCCAAGCTTCCCATGTCCCTGGGGATGCGTGCACAGGTTCTGCCTCGGGACCCAGGCTCAGTCCTGGGCACAGCAAATGTGAGGTCTTCTGGACTTCCCACGTTGCAGCCTCTCAGTGGACAGTCTCATCTTCAAAGCTGGCAATCCTGTTTCACACCCATGGGTCACCCACAAGAGGTTATTCTGCTAAAGTCCTGGTAATTGTCCTGCAAGACAGGTTTGCCTGATCCCATTTTACAGATGAGGACACCGAGGCTCAGAGAGGTGCAGTTATTTGCCCAAGATCCCAGACCTCATGGGAAGCAGAGTTGGGTGTTAAGCCCAGGTCTGCCTGAATCTGCAGCCTGACTTTACCCGGGTCGTAACACCCCTCTCAGGAGGACCCAGGTCAGTGGAGGGGGATGGAGAGCAATTTTACCAAACTGTCCCCCTTAACAACATCAGATGTGAAAGGTGTGAATGGGAGGAGCTGGCTTTCACATGTCACATCGGAGAGGAAGGCAGGGTCATCTGGCACCGCACATGTTTTTGGTCGATTATTTAGGCGGGATATGAAAGTAGTTCTAAACACTGTGTTCCGGCATCATTCTAAACACTCGCCATGGGTTATACAGCCCTACTTTACAGACGGGGAAACCTGAAGGAGTGAGGTCACATGGCCAAATACATGGTAGGGTGGGTTTTGACTCCAGGCAATCTGACTGAGTCCAGGCCTCTCATCACTGCCCCGCACTGTCACATCTGATAGAAACACCCTCAGCACTGGAATGGCCCTGAGTCTTGTCTCTTGGGCCATTGCACCAAAATGAGGAGCCTGCAGCCCCTCCAAAGCCAGTCTGGAGGATGCAGAGAAATGCCCAAAGGATTGCTGGGATGGGACTGAGAGCGCCTGGGGCGGTTATAGCAGAGCAGGGTCTGGAGTGCACACCTCTGGAGCATAGAACCAACTCGTTTCCACTCCTAGCTCTGCCACTTCCTCAAGTGAGCTGGCAGGCTTCCTGCGCTCTGTGCCTCAGTTTCCCTACCTATAATGTGGGGCTGATTGTGCCTCCTTGGCTTCTATGAAGCCCCCACCCCATCCCGTGCAGGGCCTGGCCCAGTGCAGCATCTTTATCTGGGGAACTGTTCAGGCTCTGTTTCTCAGCAGGACCTTCTCTGGGGGGTGCGGGGGCTGCTTGGGGGGAGTGGCCCGTGTAATTGGCTCTGGGATCAGGAGCATGCCCAATGTTTAATTTCTCATATTGTTTGGGGTCGATGACTCAGCTGAATGCATTCCTCAAATCAAGATCCAATGACCTGCTGTGAAGAGTGTTTAAAGCCGGCTCCGGGAGGCTCTGGGATGCAAGATCAGTTCTGCTTGGCTGGGGCTGAATGATATTCTGGGGAAGACAGGGCCTAATTCAAGGTGGAAAATGTGAGGGCCGCTCCAAGGAGCTGGCCCTCCCCACAGACCGGGGGTTGCCCGGGCTGGAGCTGGGCCCTGTGCTTGCGGGGCACACCCCCTCACACGATTGACCTCCCCACTGTGGGTACCTGGGCTGCCTCTGGGACTGGCTCTGTAACCCTTGACTACAGACTGGAGTGGGTGACAAGCACCCTTCTCTAGTCACCGATGCAGCCCTTGTGACGGTGGCCTTCCAGAGGGTTCCTGCTCTTCCCCATTCCAAATGCTGACCCTCATCATCCTCATAAATGGAGGTGTCCTGTGGGTTTGCACAATGTTTAAAAAATTAGTTGTCAGATTTTAAATATTACAAGATTTCATATATATGTCCAAGTATTTGGCTTCTCAAAAAAGTCGGAAGATATGACAGTCTCAGATTGGGACATTTTGCCCCCAGTTCTGACCGGTCCTTTTGGCATAGACCATCGTGTCTCCTGCCTGGTGCCTGCACATATCAGAGTTTCAGACATCCCTGCAATCCTGGGCCCTGTCATCAGGAGGACTCTCCCAGGCTACATCTTGTCCTTCCCACTCATGGCATTCTGCACATGTTTACTGAGCACCTACCTAGTATGCCTGTGCCACGCTCTATGGTAATCTAGATGTAGAAGGCAGACAAGAAAACAAATTACAACCTCGTGTTGCCATAGGGTCCAGTCTTTTTTGCCTCCCCAGTCTTCTTTAAAAAAAATTTTTTTCAAAATAAAATAGAGACGGAGTCTTGCTATGTTGCCCAGGCTGGTCTTGAACTCCTGAGCTCAAATGGTCCTCCCAACTCAGCCTCCCAAAGTGTTAGGATCACAGGCACGAGCCATCATACCCAGCCTGCCTCCCCAGACTTCTAAGATGCCCCCAACTTCCCTTCTGGGGACCAGCCCTTGCCTGGGCTCCTTGGTGGGAACATGCTCAGGCCTAGCCAATGAGGAAGATGCCAGTGAGGAACAGGCTGAGCCAATCGGAATCACTGAGCTGCTTCTGGAATTCTTGAGAACAAGAAGTGTCTTTCTGCAGGGTTTGCAGAGCTGGTGGAATGTGGTTCTGGAGCTGCTCTAGCTCCCTTGTGAGAGCCTCTGAGGATGAGGCCATCAGGGCCAGCAGAGCTTCGGAGAGAGAGGGGCAGGGCTCAGGAGCAAGCCCTCCGCCTAGCACTTGACCCATCCAAGCCTGAGTGGGGCATGGCAGGGGTTTCTAGGCATTGCAGCCAACACAGCTCCTTTTTGGCTCAAGCCAGTTTAAGCTGCGCTCTTGTCACTTGTAACTAGAGGAGCCCTGTCTTATGTGGGCTAGGGGAGAGCCAGGCAGAGGGACACCCAGGGGCTACAGGCATGGGGAGGAGACCCAGCTCCAAGCTGGAGGCAGGGGCCTTCCAACCGGTGAGATTGAAGGGTGAGCAGGTGTCAGGGAAATGAAGGAAGGAGCGGAAAGGGAGGGCATTCTGGTCCAGGAAAGTCATGAGCACAAGACTGGTAGATCAGTGTGGATTGAAATAAGACAGGACTCTCAGAACCTTGGTTCAAATAAGGAATGAAATAGCGTCTTAGCTTTTACTAATTTTTTCCTTCATGCAGATGGCAATGATCCTCTTATAGTTTGACCAAAAAATTTCAGAAAGTGACAGATATAAAATTAAACATTCTTAGCAGAGCAAGAAATTATCATACAAGACACCTCCTCATGGGTCTCGCAGCCTGGAGAGCATCGCAGGTCGTGCTGGGAAAGCCAAGTCCAGGAACCTTCAAGACTTCTTTGTCCAAATATCCCTTCTGAAGACACTTTTATACAAACAGAAAATAGAATGAGATTTTACATTTTCTTATCAGTCTCCACACTGGGGGTGGGGAGCGAGAGAGAGAGAGTGAGACAGAGACATACATATATCTATGTATGTATATAACATTTTCAATTCCCTATGTTATCAGAGGCAGCCTTATGATTCCAAAGAGTGCCTGTGTTTTTGCAGCTTTAAGGAAGGGGGAACATTTCTTTCTTCTTATCTTGCTGAGATTTCTTTCACTGGCAGTAAGAAACGCTTAGAGTTCTCTGGGCTAACTGTCGAAATTTCATTATTTGGCACCAAAAGGAAAAAAAGCAGGCTCAACAAGCTTATAACTCAGACTACAGAAGGGCGAAGAGCAGGCTAGGGTGAGTCAGTAGGAGAATTGGGGCACACGCCATTTGCACCGTCTGTGAGCGGCATGCCCCCTGAATGTGCCTGGGGAGGTGCGATTGTTCAGTTCAGCCAGTGAGTGGGGTCTGAGGGTGTGCTGCTGTGGACACACACAGCCGGACCAGAGAACCTTAAATAAAGAGGGGATGGAGCTTGAGGTGAGGAGGGGGCAGGCCAGCCAGTCCATGCCCTAGGCTCCTTCTGACTTTATGCTCTGCTGGCCTCAGCCCTGGCTCCTATCCCAAAGGTGGCCTCATAGTCCGGGGATGGCAGCTGTGGCTCCCACTGTCCTGTTCTGTCTAGGTCCCTGGGCTATGGGCCAGCAGCCCTTCCATGTGAAGAGCTGGCACATCAACTGTACTTAATAACTCTCACTTTCCCCTTGTTGGCCAAAAATTGCTGATTGAGTCACCCCTGTTTGCAAGGGAGGTTAGAAAAGGCAGGGTTTCCTTTTCTGAGGTGGTTGGGCACATGCTGTCTCCCATAAATCAGTAACAGAGAAAGAAAACAGATATTAGATAGGCAATTGGCAGTCTCTGCTACAGGTACTAAGAAATACAAAGTATCAGTTAATGAACTGGTGCTGGTGCTGATGATGGTGGTGCTGGTGGTGCTGGTGGTGATGGTGGTGCTGATGATGGTGCTGCTAGTGGTGGTGCTGGTGGTTTTGGTGGTAGTGGTACTGGTAGTGATGGTGGTGGTGGTATTGGTAGTGATGGTGGTGGTGATGGTGGTGCCAGTGGTGGTGATGGTGGTGGTGGTG
>NW_012116377.1:5932016-5946073 GCF_000951035.1 Colobus angolensis palliatus
GTGGTGGTGATGGTGGTGGTGGTGCTGGTAGCGATGGTGGTGGTGGTGATGGTGGTGGTGGTATTGGTAGTGATGGTGGTGGTCATGGTGGTGCCAGTGGTGTTGATGGTGGTGGTGCTGGCAGTGATGGTGGTGGTGGTGGTGCTGGTAGTGATGGTGGTGGTGATGGTGGTGGTGGTGATGATGCTGGTGCTGATGGTGTTGGTGGTGGTGTTGATGGTGATGATGCTGGTGCTAGTGGTGCTGGTGGTGGTGGTGGTGATGATGATGCTGGTGCTGGTGGTAGTGGCCTGTTATAGTTTCCCATAGTCATTCAGATAGGTCTTTCAAATGTTACCTTATAAGTTAAGACATCATGGATACAATTCATCCCCCCACCATGTGTAATCCTTCCTTCTTATTTCCCTTCTTTGACCCCCACAGTAGGCAGCTACTCTCCCACTCTCTCAAATTTTGTGTTTATCCATGCAGCATGTATCTGTGACAGTATGTGGCATTGTCTTGTGTGCATTTAAATTAATCAAATAAGTTCATACTGATTTCTTCCATAACTTGATGTTTCATTTCATTTTGTTTTGGCGACTCATCTATGTTAATATTTTCAGCTACTGCATAGTATTCCATTATACAAATATAGCATCATTTGTTTGTCAGTTATCCTACAATTCAGCTTGTTTGCAAGCTGTGACAGCAAACGACATCCCCATGCATGATTTGATGTCTGACTTTCTGAAGCCCTCCCTAGGGTGTGTCTTGAGGAATAAACATTCTGGGGTCATATGCATACACATCTTCAACTTCACTCAATGCTGCTAAAGTTTTCTTTCAAGTGGTCATAGCAATCCCTGGAGCTTTTGAAACGAGGATGTGACATAGACCAGGGGTTCTCAAACTTGGGTCCTGGCCCCTATAGATTTCTGAAACCCTTTGAGGGGGTTTGTGAGGTGAAAATGATTTTCACAATAAGCTATGATCTGCCTTTCTCACTCATTCTGTCACAGTGCATGGTGGAATTTTCCAGGCATGTCATGTGATGACATCACAGCTTTGACAGCCAGTGAGATGCATGCTCATGGCTTCTTGTGCTTTTGAAGCTCTCCATTCTAATGAGTATGGTAAACGTTGATCGATAAAGCTCTTCCTGACAAAAGCTGTTCAAGGGCCTCAATTTTTAAGACTGTAAAGGGGTCCTGAGACCTAAAAGTTTTAGGGTTGCCAAAGGACAGACCCACCATTTAGACCCACAGAGCCGGGGAGCACGAGGGGCAGTCCACGGGCAAGTTGCTTCAGGACTGCTGTTCCTCTTTGCCGGGTCTACTTCTTGGGATGCTGAGACAAAGTGATTTCAAACGCAGCTGGTGGAAACAGGCCCTCGTTGTGTCGACTGCCCTTGCTGCATGGATCCTCAGGGGGCAACTCGAGCTCTGGGAACCACCTTGCTGGGATACATTCCTCACATTCTGGGCCCATCTCAGAGCCATTGCAACTGGTCCCATTTGGCCCCTGGGGGTTGCTAACAGTGTGTCATTGATCCAACCTCTCTGATTCCATCCCAATTTGGGAAACTGTGATTTTCAGGCCAGAGGGACACTTCCAGATCTGAACAGGCCGGCTGGGAAGGTCAGCACTGTGCAGAGGGAGGCAGCCGTGTGAGGGAAAAAAGTCAGATGCTTGGGTTGCAAGTCAGACTCTACTTCTAAGAGTGACCTTGGGTGGGTCATTTTACCCTCTGGGTCTCAGTTTCCTCTTCTGTAAAATAGGGACACTCTTCCTGTTGGGGATTAGCTGACCTATAAAATAGCCATCGCTCAGAAGGCTCTTGAGAACTGTGGGTTCTCCCAAGAGATTGATAACTTGGCTTATTTCCCAAACATCTATGTATGTCCTGGTGCTAGAATCACATTCACAGGCCTCAGCTGCTCGGAATGATTCTGCTCACTGCCAGCTGAGAGGGCAGGGTCCCAGGTGAAGTCCTCTTCCAGAATAAGTCAGCAATCTGTCCAGGATGGAGAAGACTTGCAGGATGGGGAAGACTTGGTGATAGAGCATATTATGTGAAGAAAGAGGGTCCAAAGTGGTCACAGGCTGGCTTGTTCTATGGAAAGCCCCAAGCTGGCAGTGAGTCCATGGAACAGGCACCAGCAGGTGGGGAGTATGGGGCTGCTCCACCCGGCTGTGAGACAGTGGGGAGTGTGATGGCTGTGTTAGCTCTGGTCTGCCACTCCGAGGCCTGCTGCAACCAGCCTGGGGAGCAGCTGGATTCCTAAGACTGTAATAGACAGTGGTGGCTCCACAGAGCAGGCACATCTAAGGGGAAAATCAACATTGCATTGGGAACGGTGAGGTGACATCACAGGACCTGAATTCTCACTCCTTCTGCAGATTCTCCTTCTTTACCTCCTTTTCTGGTCAGCATCACCTCAGAGCAACACAGCTGAACAACCACACTAGAAAGCAGCCCCTTTTGTTGTTCATTTATCCACACAGAGGAAACAGCAGTGAAGAAACCAGACAAAAATCCCTGCCCTGAAGGGGCTGATATTCTAGTGTGGGAGGTAGATAATCCAGGAGACACACATAGAATGTACAGAGGTTTAGACAGCAGTGAGTGCTAGGAAGAAAAACAAGCAGAGAAGGGGAAGGGGAATTGCTGGAGTGGGGAGAAGAAGCAGAAAGTGTAAATAAACTGTGCAGGAAATACTTAGGAAAAAGTGACTTTGGAGTTAAGCTATGAGGAAAGTGAGGGGGCTCCATTGTGGGTATCTGGGGATAGAAGTGGGCAGCCAAGAGTATAGTAAGTACAGAGGGAACGTATATCACCCCAGAACAGCAAGTGCAGGGGAACAGTAAGTGCAGGGGAATAGTAAGTGTAAGGGAAACAGGAAGTACAGTGGGAACAGGAAGGGCAAGGTGAACAAAGAGAGCAGGGAGAAGAGTAAATGCAGGCAAATAGGAAGAGCAGGGAAGCAGCAGTGTGGGGGCAGGAGAACAGTAAGTAGAGGGGAAGAGTAAGTTCAGGGGTAACAGTAATCGTAAGGGGATTAAGAGGTTCGGGTGCAGGAAGTGTAGGGGAACAGGAAGTGCAGGATTAATAGTAAGTGCAGGAAACAGTATGTGCAGGGGAATGGTAACTGAGGGGCAAATAGCAAGTGCAAGGGGGCACAGTAAGTACAGGGGAAGAGTAAGTGCAGGGGGAGCAGTAAGTGAGGGGACAGTAATCAAAAGGTGAATAGCAAGTGTGGGAGAACAGTAAGTACAGGGGTAACAGGAAGTGTAGGGGCAACAGGAAGTGCAGAGGAAATAGTGCAAGGGAACAGGAAGTGCAGGGGAACAGAGGTGTGTAAGCACAGGATGTTTGGGGACACAGGAAGTGCAGGGAACAGTAAGTGATGGTGGAACACTAAGTGCTAGGGTACTGTAAGTTCAGAGGAAACAGTAAGTGCACAGGAATGATAAGTACGAGTCTTGCTGCTGTTTTACCCATGAGACTCCTGTTCACAAATTAACTGTGTTAACTTGTTTGTTAACACAGTTTCTTGTTGATCTCCCTTGTTGTGTAAGTTCCATGAAGGTACGGATTTTTGTATACGTTGTTTACTGTTGTCTCCCCAGTGCCTAGGATAGTGACTGATCGTATTGAGTGCTCAATAGCAATTTTGTTGAAGGAATGGATGAATGAATGAACTGGTGGGTGCTGTAGGGTGGGGAATGCTGAAGAATGGGAGGCTATATCTGATGTTTGACAGTGAAATCAAGCAGCACAGCCTTGATGGCTGGGAGTGTGTGGCTGGGGCTCAGGGTTGAGGCCACTGAGATGGCTCCCAGGGACGACAGACTCTGAGCCAGGACCAGGAATGCCAACCTGGGGCAGCTTGAGATAGGCCACACTGATGGCTAGAAGGGGCAATGCTCTGACCAGGGCTGGCTGGTCAGAGCATTCCATCCTGAATGTGCCTGGCTTGATCAGATGCTCCAGCTGGCAATGCCTGAGGGTATAGTGTATCCCCAGGAAGTGCTAGAGCTCTGGGGCAGGTGGGCATAGGTAAGAGGCCTGGAGTAGGAAAGGGGAGTGTTCCCTTCCTGACCTCCCGTGTCAAGTAGCATATAAAGGGCTTCTGGGGACCATTCCCCTCCAGTCCCCAGCAGAATCTGCTCAAAGGGGTGCGACGGCTGTGTTGTAGTCCTTGTGGTTTGGGTGGCATTTTGTCCAAATCACCAGCACACCTTTTTGGGGTAACATTAAAGACATTTTTTATTTTAAAATAATTTCAGGTGTACAGAAAAGATACAAAAATATTACAAAGAACTTTTTGTTTTTTGAGACAGAGTCTCGCCCTGTTGCCCAGGCTGGAATGCAGTGGCATGATCTCAGCTCACTGCAACTTCTACCTCCCAGGTTCAAGCAATTCTCCTGTCTCAGCCTCCCAAGTAGTAGCTGGGATTACAGGCACCTGCTACCACGCCTGGCTAATTTTTGTACTTTTTAGTGGAGATGGGGTTTCACCATATTGGTCAGGCTGGTCTTGAACTCCTGACCTCAGGTGATTCACCCACCCCGGCCTCCCAAAGTGCTGGGATTACAGGCATGAGCCACCATGCCTGGCCTCCTCCAGCATTTTTTAAAAAGTAGAAT
Source organism: Colobus angolensis palliatus (assembly GCF_000951035.1). Lineage (NCBI taxonomy): Eukaryota > Metazoa > Chordata > Mammalia > Primates > Cercopithecidae > Colobus > Colobus angolensis. Next base: position 5,936,650 of record NW_012116377.1, read on the forward strand.
GCCCCTCAATTTGGGTTTGTCTGCTGCTTCCTAATGATGAGATCAGGTTTTGCGTTTTCAGAGGGATGGCACAGAAGGGATGCTGCGTTCTCTTCACTGCACCCTATTGGGGCCCACGGTGGCGGTTTGTCTTGTCACTTGATTATGGAAGGAGCCTTCTTCCCTGCAAATGTGGGAAATGTGCGCTTCCCCTTTGTGAGTAACATGCCTCTGCGGAGAGGCAGTGCTTTGAGCCCAGGTGCACTCTATCTTCTCCCTCCACCTTCCATTTGCCAGGTTTTTTTTGTTTTTTTGTTTTGCTTTGTTTTGTTTTAATTGAGATGGAGTCCCGCTCTGTCATCCAGGCTAGAGTACAGTGATGTGATCTCGGCTTATCACTGCAACCTCCACCTCGTGGGTTCAAGCAATTCTCTTGTCTCAGCCTCCTGAATAGCTGGAATTATAGGCATGTGCCACCAGGCCTGGGTAATTTTTCTATTATAGTAGAGATGGGGTTTCACCATGTTGGCCAGGCTGGTCTTGAACTCCTGATCTCAAGTGATCCACCCACCTTGGTCTCTCAAAGTGCTGGGATTACAGGCGTGAGCCACTGTGCCTGGCCCTTACTTGCCAGTTTTAGTGTCCTTTGATTCTTGCCTGAAACAATTGTTCCCCAACTGGTGGCCAAATAGTGACTTTCAGATCACATACTCCACCCCTTCCACATTTACCGGTTAGCTTCCACTGTTGGGAAGAGCATTCTCGCCTCCCCATCCATTCATTTATTTAAAAATTTATTTACATTTATTTTTATTTATCATTCAGAGGAAAACAGGGACATTTTTGAGAGTGGAAGGGGTCAATAGGTACATATTTAGGGACGATAGGTATAAATCAGGACTGTCACCAGAAAACTGGGAGGTGTGTTCACCTGTGACACCCCTCACCCCCACCCCAGCTGGCTTCCCGGGTGAGGAAAGCGGCTCTGCTACCGCTTCAAAGGGGACACCTGCCTGCCCAGTTCCAGGAGCCAGGCCTTGGAAGTTCTCCTGACACCCACTACTCTCTCATCCCCACATCCATTCTATCACCAAGTCCTGTGCATTTTAATTCCAAAATGTAGCTTCAATCTACCTGTCCCTTCCCACCTCTGCCAGCCCGGTCCACGCTGCCATTCCCTCTCTTCTAGGCCAACGCTGTCATTTCTATTCTGCCCCATCCTATTCCATTTGCACATTCAGTTACAGAGACCTTTGAAACACAGAGATCTATTCGGTGGCTCAGCCCCCTCCCTCGGCTCCCCTTTGGCATGGCCCCCACGTGCTCCTCCCGTGCCTCCCCATCTACACCCCAGCACCCCAGGCTCTGGAGCCCTCAAACTCTCAGCTTTCCAACCCTAGCCCGCCAGTCGTTGAAGGTTATAGATTCCTTGTAGTTATACATTTTTATAGTTACAAAATCATTGTCTCACAACCATTCAAAAATGTGCAACGGTTGAATTTCATTGGAAAGTAACTTTGGCACCACTGTCACCTTTCGGATTCTGTCACAGCAACTGTGCCCAGTCGATATCCCACCTGCCACCAGAGGGCTCTCTGTAGTGCCGCAGGTGGTCCTCCTCTGCTGCTGCCTGCCGGGCCACTTCTCATCAGTGGTGACTGTCAGGAACCTAAAGGATTGACCCCTGAAAAACATTCCTGATCAGGGACTGAGCTTAGTTCGCTCAAACATGAAACCTGGTATATTGGTAGAAAAAAATGTATGCTTGTAAGGCTGGGTGCAGTGGCTCATGCCTGTAATCCCAGCACTTTGGGAGGCCAAGGCAGGCAAATCAGGGTCGGTCCCGATTCGGTTGGAAGTTTGAGACCAGCATGGCCAATATGGTGAAACTCCACCTCTACTAAAAATACAAAGGTTAGCCAGGCATGGTGTTGTGCACCTGTAATCCCAGCTACTCAAAAGGCTGAGGCACGAGAACCACTTGAACCCAGGAGGTGGAGGTTGCAGTGAGCAGAGATCGCGCCACTGCACTCCAGCCTGGGTGACAGAACGAGACTCTGTCTTAAAATAAAAAAAAAAAAAGAAAAAAATGTTATGCTTGTAGAAGCCAACTCAAGATGAACTTACATATTTAAAAATAATTTCCTTGGAAATTTAATACACATCCAATACTGACTATCTTCTTTAAGTACTTTGTATCTTATTCTTCCTGTCAAGCTTTGCACTATAAAGGCGATGTCATGCTTTTCTACCATGCCTCATGCAGGTGGCACCTCCCTTCCCTCACCGTGTCTTTTCCAGGTGAGCCGTGATGCACAAAAGGTTGGGATGCCTGGCACGGGACGCCAGCTAGTCGGTGTCTTTAGAATGCCCCTGCAGTCCCTCCCAAGGCTAAATCCTCTTCCATCATGAACCTTCCTTGACCAGCAGAGAAGACAAGTGCCTGGTACATATAGGCCACCAAAGGTATCTGTTGAGCAGACATGTACAGGGCTTCTGCTGTGGGTCAGGAGGCCCCACTCAGGAGCCTGGGTACTTTCCCGCCACAGGCCATGTAATCCTGTGAACAGATGAATAGGGCAGATGCACTTTTGTCTCTATTTTACAGATGATAAAGCTGAGGCTCAGAGGGGCTTAGAGACTTGGCTAAGCTCACCAAGCTGCTGGGAAGTAGTGGAGCTGTGATTCAAACCCAGGCATTCTGGCTCCAGGACCATGCCCTTAGCTGCTGTCTCTTCTTCATGTGCCAACCTTTGTGATGCTGTATTTGTTTATAGTATATGACTATTGTGACCTCTGTGGGGGCACTCAGCACAAGGCCTGGTTCTTGGTAGGTGCTCAACACATATTGTTTAAATGAAGGAATGAAAACAATTATTGTTCCTTTAGGTGATCAAAATTTCCACTCCACCCTAAGTTCCCCTTTCATGGAATGAAGGGATATGAGGCTAGGGAAAGTCAGCTCAGGACACTGATGGATTCTCAGAGGGCAGAGCTTGGCCATCTTGGTCTGCCAGTGGACAGAGAGACCCTCCCTACCTGAGGGGGCCAAGGAGGGCTTCACTAAGGCAGCGACATTGAGATAGGTTTTGAAGGATGAGTGGGAGTTCACTGAATCTCAGAAGTGCAGCCTGATGGAATCTGGGGTTGGAAGAAGTACATGCAATGAAGGGTCAGTCCCATCTTCAAGTGACCTCCCCATCATTCAGGCTGGAGGTACAAAGCAGGATGATAGGAACATATACAGATGGCCGTGAACCCGTGAATTGGCCAAAGGTTTCCTCTCATCCCTTTTGCTGAATCATTTAGTGCTTTTCAAAGACAAGGGGGTTAAGCCTTGTTCTCTTCGACTTCTCTCACTTGGAATGGATGCTTCTGGCTGCCAGCTACTCTCCTTCTCTGTGGCTGGAAGCATTTTGGGTTTCTGGGGGTCTCCTCTGAGACTGCAGTTATCCTAGGCATGAAGCAAACATGAGCATCTCTGTCTGCTGACCTCTTCACTGTGGGCTGCAGATGAGCAGATGGGGCAAGGGCAGAGGGAGCAGGGTGTGGCTCCAGAGAGGAGCTGGAGATCTGGGTAGGGAGGGGACAGGTGGATGGCCTGTGACACAGGCTAGTTGGCAAGCACCACAGTCCCATGGCCACAGGAAGGACATGTGATCTCAGCTGGCCCAATGTGGGGACATCCTCTGAGCACACTGGGAACCAGAACCAGGAGACAGACATCGATTCTGAACGGACTTTTTCAACACCTGGATCCACCTAGCCCCAAACCCCTGCACTTTGCAATGACTCAAAATACTCCTGTACTGTGAAGCCAGTTTAGGATGGGTTTCTGACTCTGGCTCCAAGAGGTTCCAGGGCAGAGGAGAGTTGTCTTGGTTCAGGGATCAGAGTGAGGCCTGCAACCTCTCCCACGGCTGTGCCCAGAGGAAGAAAGACCATGCAGGCTCAGAACCACTCCCGGATGTCCCTGGCTACTATGCAGAGGAGGGGCAGTGCTGAGTAGTTTTAGAGACTAAGGTTGAAGAGAAAGCACACATGCATGCCCTTTATGCAAAAACACATGGCAGATTTGCACCGGGACCTGCAGGAACCACAGGCTTAGGCCCACAGACACAAGACAGAAGTGCACACATGCACACACACACACACACACACACACTTCAAATGGTTTAAACATGTGCTGCAAAGAAAGTACATGCCCTTTGACCTAAAAATTCCATTTCTGGGAAGCTATTCTTAGGAGAGAGTTACGGATGTGTGCCAAGACTCAGCTGCAAGGAATATCCCTGCAGTGCTGTTTGTAATAATAAAAAGCTGGCAACAATCTAGATTCTAATAAAGGGGTGGTGAAGTCCACTGTCATTGGAGGGCACGGTGGCATGCTATTCAGCCCTCAAGAGGAAGTACGGAGCTGTTTACACAGAAGATGAGTGTCATTTATTATTGAGTGCAACAAAAAGCAGCTTGAAAAATAATCTGAATGGTATAAGCCCATTTGGGTAAGACAGAAGTCAGAAGCAGCTTGGAAGAGGGACTGAAATATTTGCTCTGGGGGGCTAATCACGGTTCTTTCTGGTTGCTTTTTTATTTTTATTTTTTAGACACAGGTCTCACTCTGTTGCCCAGGCTGGAGTGTAGTGGTGTGATCATAGCTCACTGCAGCCTCGACCTCCCAGGCCCAAGCAATCCTCCCACCTCAGCCCCTGGAGTAACTGCGACTACAGGTGTGTGCCACCATGCCTGGCTAATTTTTAAATGTTTTTTGTAGAGATGGCGTCTTACTATGTTGTCCAAGCTGGTCTTGAACTCCTGGCCTCAAGCAGTCTTCCCACCTTGACCTCCCAAAGTGCTAGGATTATTGGAGTGAGCTACTGTGCCTGGCTTCTAGTTGCTTTTGAGTTGGTGGGATTGTGGCATTCTTTCTTTTCCTGTAAGGGAATCAAGAATTGCTTTCTGGGGCCAGGCACAGTGGCTCATGCCTGTAATCTCAGCACTTTGGGAGGCTGAGGTGGGCGGATCACTTGAGGGGAGTTTGAGACCAGCCTAGCCAACATGGTGAAACCCTGTCTCTCCTAAAAATACAAAAAATTAACCGGGCATGGTGGTGTTCACCTGTAGTCCCAGCTACTCAGGAGGCTGAAGCAAGAGAATCATTTGAACCTGGGAGGTGGAGGTTGCAGTGAGCCGAGATCACACCATTGCACTCCTGCACTCCAGCCTGGACCACAGAATGAGATTCTATCTCAAAAAAAAAATTGCTTTCTGGGTAGGAAAAAAAGGGAAGGGAAGGGAAGGCAAGGGAGGGGAGGGGAGGGGAGGGGAGGGGAGGGATTGATTTTGAAAGGAATATGAATTCCATACACATATACCTCCACATGTACAAACTCGAAGTATGGATAAAGATTGAGATTGCTATGTGGTTTATAAAAGCATGAGGTTGGAAATAATTTATATATCCAGCAATAGGGGATTGATTAAGAAATCAAAGTACAGTCTTTCAGTGGAATTACTATGCAACTGTTCCAAAGATTGAGGAATGTCTAGATAAGCTCTTGTTAGTAAGAGTCTCCAAGATGTATTCTCAAAACCACCGCCACCGCCAACAGCAGCATAATGTTTATAGTATGTAATCATTTGCATAGAAACAATTTTATGCACATGTAAACATAAACTGTCTCTGGAAGGACCCACAGGAAACCAAGAGCGGTGTTTGTCCCTGGGGAAGGGAACTGGTGGTCTGGAATCAGGGTTAGGGGAAGAGGGGCTCATTGTAGATGTAAACCTGTTTAAATCTTGAATTAAAGTTTTTTTTGCATTATTTGCATGTGTTTTTCCTTTGAAAGCCTAAATTAAAAATGAAGAAAAGGGAAGCACAGACATGCTTAGGTAAGCACATGGCTGAGACGTGCAAACATGCTGGCAGAATAGCTGCTCATCCCCAAACACAAACGCCACCCTGCACCCCCATACCTATGGACATGTCAACAGGGATTCAAGCAAGTCCTTCAGGGAGTCGGGCCTCACACAGGGCTGGGGGTGGTGGAGTAGGGGGTATGGGGGCAGCTGGGAGCAGTGGCAGTTCTGTGCTCTGCCTCTTTAATTCCCTCTGGCTGAAATGCCAATTTTCTGCTAGGCTGGCCTGGCTGCTGCAGAATCGCTTCTGTTAACAAACTGCACCGAAGAGCTGAGCAATTAGGCAATTAAACTGTTTTAAATTGAATTTAGAGCCCTGATATTTCTCTGGGAAGATGGCCTCCTGGCCTCACCTCTGCCCTGGGTGGTGGATGGGAGAGGAGAGGGCGAAAGTGCAGGGCTTGTAACAGTGGCTGTGTGGGGGCTGCTCTGAGATGGACTCGTAGATCTATGGCCCAGGGAATGCATCCTTTCCTGGCTCATTGCTATGTGCCACAGTGTGCAGATTCTTCATTCACTTATTCACGTATTTATGGGACACCTCTTATGTGCCAGGACTGTTCTGGGCACTGGGATCTAGCAGTAGCGGTGAGTGGAATAGAGTCCTTGTCCTCTGGAGTTTATATTCTACTAAGGGAAACACATGACAAAGAAACAAAGAAGCAAGACGATTCCAGACTGAAATGGGAATGAGAAAGGGAATGATGGGGAGACATGTTAGCTAGAGTAGTGGGTGAAGGCCTTTCTAAGGAGGTTACACTCCTGCTAAGAAACTGAAGCCTGGGGAGATGCAGGCATAATAAGAGCTTTCCAGACAGAGGGGACAGCAAGGGCAAAGGCCCTGGGGTATGCCCATGCTGGGCTGATGTGTGCAAGACCAAAGATTAAAATGGAGAAGAGTTAGAGGAGATCAGTGGGGCCTCTGTGTGTGCTAGCACTGTCCCTGTGAAGTTCACAGCAGTTTAACAAAAGGGGACATGTGGATCCATATTGACTCAACATGGGCCCGAATCGCTCAGCAGGGGCAACCGTAACAGCCAGGACTGCTCAGAATGAAGAATAGTCCCAGGTGCCCTGGCCACATGCCCATGTGGTTTTCCCTCGTGGAGGGATTAGATGGGCTCCCAGGACAGAGCTGGGGCAGGCAGGCCCATTGCTACTGAGTGTGGGGAGGGGCTTTTGACCCAAACATCTGACCATGGAATGCCCTCCCTGTAAGGCAGCCAGCTTCCTATTCTGGGAGGTATTTGAGCATAGGCTGGGCAACCAGTTGAGAGGGTTTCATAGAGGAAATCCCTGCATTGAATAGTGTTGGGCTACAACGGTGTTTTCCAGCTGCTGGCCATGGGGACTTGCTGGGGGTGTACTCACCCTGTGTGACGCTGGGCAGGCCACCTCACTGCTCTGCAGCTCAGCTTCCTCGGCCATAAAGTGGAGCTGCTGATGGTACCTACAGAGAATGCTAGGTGACTGAATGCAACCAATGCCCTCGGAATGCTGTGGGGGGAGTTGCTGTGTTATTATACAGCCATGGGCTTTCACTCACTTGCTTTTTCATCTCTTTTTCTTTTGATTTGAAAATCTTAAAGCACGCATATGGTAAAAAACAAAAGCCAAACCAACCAACCATCCAAAAGGATCAGCAATCAAAGGTGAGCCTCTCTCCAATCCCTGGCCCCACGTTCCCCCTGGAGGCCATCACTGCCAGCACTTGAGGAGGGGACTGTAATCCTTCCAGAGATATTCCACACATAAGGAAATGCCTTTCCCACACAAACCGTAGCATTCTATATATATCCTTCTGTATTTGGCTTCCTTCCTCACTCCTCGTCAGAGCCATGTACATTGATTTAAAAATTTTTAAATTTCTGAATAGGAAATATATTATCACGGGGCTTAAAAAGCTACAGTGATGTATATTGAGAATTCTTTCTCTCCTCCCGATTCCTGACCACCCCATGCCCCAGACAGGTGACCACTTGTACTGATTTCTTATGGATCCTTTTAATGTTTCTTTACACAAACATTTACAAATAGACATTCTTATTTCCCCACCCCATTCCTACACAAAAGCCTTATACTCTGTGCATGGTTCTGCATGTTTGTTCTTCTGCTAACATCTACCAGGATGGCCCAGGGAATGCAGCCTCTCTTGACTCATCCCTAAGTGTTAGAGTGTGCAGATTCTTCATTCATTCATTCATGTATTTATTGGACATCCATTATGTGCCAGGACTGTTCTGGGCCCTGGGATCTAGAGGTAGTGGTGAGTCTCACAGCAATGTGGAAGGACCTGTTTCCCAACAGCATGTGGAATTTTCCTGTCAGCCCACGGAGCCTCCTCACTGTCTTCAACAACTGTGCGGTATTCCACTGTGTGCCCAAAGCAGTTTGTCTAACCAGCTCCTAGATGGGTTGTTTCCAATATTTTCACGACTATGAACAGCAGCAGTGGCTCCCCTGGTGGAACTGTGAGGATGCATCATTTCGTGGTGCTCGGGATGTTTGCAGGATCCATGCTCCGAGGTAGGGCTGTGGATCCATATTGACTCAGAGAGGAAGGGACCCGAATCGCTCAGCAGGGGCAACTGCAACAGCCAGGACTTCTCAGAATGAAGAATAGCCCCAGGTGCCCTGGCCACGTGCCCACATGGCTTTCCCTGGAGGAGCGATTAGATGGGCTCCCAGGACAGAGCTGGGGCAGGCAGGCCCATTGCTACTGAGTGTGGGGAGGGGCTTTTTTGAGACAGGGTCTTGCTCTGCTGCCCCGGCTGGAGTGCAGTGGTGTGATCACGGCTCACTGCAGCCTCGACCTCCTGTGCTCAAGCGATCCTCCCGATCCTCCCGCCTCAGCCTCCTGAGTAGCTGGAACTACAGGCACAGGCCACCAAGTCAGGCTAATTTTAATTTTTTTTTTTTGTAGAGACGGGGTTTCCCTGTGTTCCCCAGGCTGGTCTTCAACTCCTGGGCTCAAGTGATCCGCCGTTCTCGGCTTCCCAAAGTGGTGGGAATACAGGCATGAGCCACCGTGCCCGGCCTGTCGCTTGAGTTTCATTCCAGTGCTAAAAGGAAATGCACGAAAAGGCAGACTTAAACCAAAACTATGTGGACATTGATGGAGAATTTGGCACTTGGATACTTGGATTCTTACTGCTGAGATTTCAATGGGTTGAGAGGTGAAGATTGAAGCCGGGGGTATGATGATGCTCGTGCTACAGATGAGGACACTGAGGCTTAGACAGTCGTGCAGTCTGCTGACTTGCGGGGACGAGGACAGTGCTGCGGGACAGCGCCTGGCGCTGGTTCGGCCACTCCCAGTCAGTGACCTTGGCCATGTTCCGCTGTGAAGCGAGATCCAGAGAGGGGAGGGGTCTCAAGGACCCAGCCGAGTGCGGGCAGGGCGGATCTGAGCGTGGGTCCCAAGGAAGTCCCCGACGTTCTGCGCCCGCCCCCATGCCCGGCTTCGGAGGCCGTAGGGGCTCTCTGGCCTCTCGCCCCCATTGCAGCCCCGGCGCGGTGCAGTCGC
>NW_012116377.1:5946568-5982718 GCF_000951035.1 Colobus angolensis palliatus
TAGCCCCAGCCCCGTCCCTCCTCCCTTGACCCCTCCCCAGTACCCCAACTTATGTCCCCTCTCCAGTACCCAGTCCATGTCTCACCTCCAGACCCCAGCTTGAATCCCCAGCCTCAGACCGCACCCATCGACCACAGCCTGTGCCCCTCCCTCCCCAGTCGCACCACTTTCCCAACCCCAATCCTTCCCTCCGGAGTTTCCCTCTGAGCTTCATTTTCTTGCCTGGAGCTTTGGGCTTGGAGCCAGACTCTCAGGGTTTGAGCTGAGCCTGCCACTGGCCTCGGTGTGGAATGGAAAGCCCACCACCGCGCTGGCTTCAAACCCTCCAGGGTTCCTGTCACCTTAAAATAGAATCCCCAGGAGACCTGCTGCTGGAATGAATGCCCTGCCGCCCAGCTGACGCCGAGGCTCCCCTATACCCTTCTCTCCTCTTGCAGTGGGCACAAGAGGCTTGGGCCGTCCACAAGGCCTCAGGGTTGTGCCTGCCTCCTGCCCCAGCATGTGTGTCTCCCTCGCGTGGAAAGCCCTTCCTTGGCAATTCCCCTCCACCTCTCCTGAGGGCCCAAAATTCTCTCTGCCTGCAATGGACCAAGTAGTCCCAATTCCTCCCTGGATGTTTCTGTTCCACTCCCCTATTTATTCCTTTCCTGCTCCCCCTAGAACTTCAGGGCAGCACCCTCCCAGTCTCTGTCTCCATGGGACCTCCCTCCAGCACTGACAGGGTTGCCTGGCACATGGCAGGGACTCAGTGACGTGGGAGTGGAGGGTGACCTCAGTCTGGGACTATACCACTCAGGCAGGCGGACTGTGGATGAGGAGGCCTGGAGCCTGGCCTTCTCTGGGACACTGACCTATTGGTCATGACCCTGGCCTGTGCCCTTGGGGAGGGGACACGGGTCAGCTCACAACTTCCTGCTCTTGCTCACATTTGCTGAACACTTGCTATGTGCTAAGGGCTTTTCTTGAATCATCTCCTGGAATCTCGTAATAATCCCACAATAATCTCCTTTTTTGGATGAAGAAACCAGGCTTCAGAGAGGTTAAGCCACCTGCCCAAGGTTACATAGCCAAAAGTGGAGGCTGAGTTTGAACTCAGAGAGACAAGCTGCTCCTCTCCTGAGACAATGGGTACATGAGCCGAGAAGCCCCCACAAGCTTCACAGTGATCCCGTCAGTGAATGGCTGCGGAAACTGAGGCCTGTTGCCCAAGCGTCACAGCTAAATGGAGGTAGAGCTGGGGCTCCGAGCCCCAGGGTGAAGGGAAGAATGTGCTTCTTCACAGCATGTTTCCAGAAGCCCCAGGAGTGACTGGCTGGCCGGCCCCGAACCCCACTGGCCTCAGTTTTCCCTTGGAGGATAGCCCCATCTATGGTCTCTAGCTCTTAGGGTCTCTGAATTCATTCACATCTTGAAAGTTGGAGTTGGGAGTCTCAGGTCTGGTGGCAGGAAAGTGAGGAGACATTCGTGGAATTGGGGTAGGGGGTGGTGTGGGAGGATTGTTTGTTCCCTCAGATAATCTCTAGTGTATGTGTCCCTTGTCAGCTGAGCAAGGCAGGGGCTCGCCACGGCAGGTGGGCTCAAGCCCATCTCAAGCAGAGGTGGCCCAGGTGGCAAACTCAGGTGCTAGGGGAGCAGGTGAGGACACCAGAGGGGCATGGGATTGGGAGAGCAGGGGCTGTGCCCTCCGCTTTGAAGGGGCATCCTCAGACAACCTGGTGCAGAGCCAGGGCTCACACTGCCATAGCCTAGTGCCACAGACTATTGAAGAGATGCCAAAAGTCGAAACATCTTCAATGTGAAGCCTCCCAATATTGTAGAGTTGGCAATGGATTCAAATTTTCAAAGCTATGCAAATAAAACAAACTAGTTCTAAGGGCTGGATTCAGCTGGAATGGCTATTCCTGCTCAAATTCAGCTCTGCTTGTTCGGAACCTCAGTTTCTTGATCCATTAAATAAGCCCAACAGTTCCTCCTGGTGGAGGATCATGTGGGCCAATAAGTAATAATAAAGTGGCTGTGCACAGACGAGTGGCATCATTAGTCCCCACCACAGCAGAGGGAGCGGCTCCAGCAGGCTCAAAGCGGGCCCCTCCGAGCACACGTGGTGTAAAATATAGATTATTCCTGCCACAGACACAGGCCCTGCCTGAGAGGCACCTGCTGAAATCCTGACCTCCCCCTTCTCCCGTGCTGGTCCTTAAACAGCCCCCAGGTTCCTGCTGGTCTTTTGGCCTTTGCACTTGCAGTCCCCTCTCTGGGAGCCCCTCCCCAGACTGTGATGCAGCTGGCTCCATTTTTCCATTCAGGCCTCAGCCTAAATGTCACCTCCTTGGAGAAGCACTTGCTGGGTCACTCCACCCTGCTTAACTCTGCCTCCCCGCATGATGCATCGGATGCCTGCCTGCCTAGGGCCATGGGCCTCCCTGCCTGCCCGAGTGTGTGCTCCATCTGTGCAGCCCTTCCTCTTCCTGCTCACCCAGACCCCAGCTCAGGGCCCTGGTTCACATGATGCGTTCTCAGGGAACCAATGAATGGATGGATGGATGGGCTGGCTGGGATTGAGGCTGTTCTCCTTTCCAGGGGATCCAATTAGAGGGAAGTCCCTGAGTGCAGCAGCTGCCCAGGATAGCTCAGCAGTCATCCAGCCCTCCCCGGCAGGCAGAAGAGGTCCATCTGGAGGCTCTGTTTAAAAATGCTGAAATCAGGCCGCGCAGCTGTGCTACCACGGTGGACACAGCCCTCCTGAGGGCTGCAAGCCTGTCTTGCCCAGTTTTGCTGGGCTCTGCAAAAGGAAGTGTGGATTTAGACTGTCAGATCCTCTGGCTGACAGACCCTGGGGCCCCGCCCTCCCATGGAGGCTGTGGGGATTGGAACTTGCCCAAGGTCAGGTTAGGACCAGGGCTGAGGGAACAGTGGGGCAGGGACAAGCTCAGCACACAGTGGCGGTGGGAGGGGGCACAGGCCCTTCTGTCCTCTTTGTGGTGGCCGAGAGAGGTGATTGAGCCCTCCTCCTGCCTTAGCTGGGGCAACAGCCTTCCCAGGGATGTCTCTGCAGGCCACCTTGCACATGGCCACCAGAGGGCGACATCTTAAATAAAATTCCTCCGGTTTACAATCCTGCAATGGCTGCCCGGCCTCAGGACAGTTGAACCTCCAGCCAGGTGCGTGAGGCCGCTTAGGGCCCCAGACCTCGCTCCGCTGCATAAGAGCCAGCATGCCACTGCCTCCTAGCTTCGCCCTGCGCCTCATCTTTGCCCAGTACCCCTCCAGGACTGGGTTCACAGGTGCTGTGGTCCACAACCCTTCTCTGGCCTGCCCCCGCCCCAGGGGGGTCAGAAGCTCTGGAGCCCTGCTGTCCCTGTGGGCTAGGCAGGGGTTCAGGCTGCAGGAGGAGGGACGGGAGGATGGGAGACTCTCGGAAGAGCTTCCTCCTCCTTGGCTGCGTGGCTGAGGCTGCGTATTTGATGTTTAAAAGGAGTGTTTCTGCAAAGTTACTCTCATCAATGCTGCCAACTCCCTGCCCACCTAGTCAAAAAGACAAAGTGAATGTAGGGTGAATGAACAAATGAGTGGATGAGCACATTCTGTCCTGTCTCTTCTCTCTCCCTCACGCCTTACATCCGGCCTGCAAAGAAACCCTGCCACCTCCACCTCCAAAATATACCCAGAATCTGACCTCCCGCTCTGGCTCTGTTCCCCCCCTGCTGTGGGCTACCCATCCCACCTCTCCTGAGTCATTTTGCTGGCCTTGCTGCTTCTGCTTCTGCCCCACAGCAGACAGAGGGATGCTCCTAAACCCAAAGTCAGGTCCTGTCCCTCCTCTGTTCCACGCACTCCATGACCTGCTCAGAAGAAACAGCCCAACAATGGCCTAGAGGCCTGTACGGAGTGCCGGGGACCTCTCTGCCTCATGGCCTCCTCTCCTGGTGCAGAGTCTGCTTCCACCACACCCAGCTCCTTACTAGCCCCGGAACATGTCAGCGACAGCCATGGCCCTGGGCCTCTGCATGCACTGTTCCAGATGCTCTTCTCCCATCCCGCCCGCCCCTTCACTTCCTTTGGGTCTCTGCCCAAGTCTCCAGGAGGCCTTCCCTGACTGCCCTGTGATAAAATAAAAACTTTAGTTGAATTAAATGTAAAGGAGTTTAATTGAGCAATGAATGATTCGGGAATTGGGCAGCCCCTGGAATCACAGCAGATTCAGAGACTCCAGTGCAGACATGGCAGAAGAAGATTTATAGACAAAAATGGGAAAATGACGGAAATCAGCAGTCAGGTACAGAAACAGCTGGATTGGTTATAGGTTGGCATTTGCCTTATTTGAACACAGTTTTTCCAATTTTGTCTACTTATTAAGTTAGGTTACAGTTCATCCACAAGGACTAACATACAGAAATATGAAGTCCTTCTCAAGCCATATTCAGTTTGCTTTAATACCTGTCATGCTCTACCTGTGGCTTTTCTCCTGACTCTGTATTGTCACCAGGCCTGCTGTATTTCCATCCGTCCATGGCCAGCCTCCTCCATTAGGCGGGAGCTCTGCCCTGTTCCCTGTTTCCAGGACAGTGCTCCACACATGATAGATGCTTGGTGTTTGCTGGCTGGAGGTGTCCATGTCAGGTGGGGCAGAGGGGCCTGTGGGGCTGCCTCCTCCTGCCTGTGTGTGTGGGGCAGGAGTGCTGGAGTCAGGCTGGGCCCCACTCCCGTGTCTCCTCTGAGTGTGTTTGGTGGTGGCCAAGCTCTGTGCTTGTTTAGGCAGCAGGCTTGCTCTGCGTTGGAAGGAGAGGTTGCGTGGTGCAGAGTGCCGGCATTACTGGCCGCCCTTGGTGACAGCCAGTGCCGTCGCCGTCCCTAAGTCCACGGAGTGGGCCTGTCACAATATTTGTTTAACAGGCGGCGGCACACTAAGCCAGGCTGCAAACACAGCACTGCCAAGGGGAAGCCTCCCGTGCTGCTGGGATCCTTTGCCATGCTAGTGACATGATGCCCCTTCTTCTGTGTCTGTCCTGACTGCCCGCGGCCCGGCCTGGCCAGGCTGCATGTGTCCCTCACGGTTCTGCCTCCTGGTTTCTTTCCAGCCCAGGGCCACCCATGCTCAGCCCTGCCTTCCATTTGCTTGGGCCCTTTTGAACTTTTGGGCCCTGGCCCCCAAACCCTAAAGTCAGCCCAACTCTCCCAGAATCCTAGGTCCTGAATGCCACAGCAAGGACACCCTGCCATGCAGGGCCCTCAGGCTCGGGGCCACCTGGTAGCCCCAGGCTTCCCGCCTCTCAGAGGGTGAGGGTGGGTAGGACCTGCTGTGGTCAGGGCTGTGGAAGGGCCAGGAGCTGGGACACAGGAATCCAGCTGTCTGTTTGAACTTATCTTGCTTGTCTGTCTGGCCCATCTATGTCTGAACATCTGTCTGACCACCTGGCTCCTCCCATCTGTCTGCCTATCCTCTGTCTATATGTGCCTGCCTGTTTGTCTGCTTGGGTGTCCCCATGTACCAGACCCTGGGCTGGACCCGTACATGCACTTTCCCACTGAATACATCCAGCATCCCTGTTTCACAGATGTGGCACCTGAGGCCCAGCATGTCACAGGGTGCTGGGATCCACTGCTTACCCAGTGCAGTCTTGGGGCCCCAACCTGCAGACCCCATTGCTCTGATGGCTGCTCTCTTCCCTTTCTCTGCACCTTACTGTGCTCCTGCCACCCCTTGCCCCATTGCCTTGCCCCCACCTGGAACCTTGTTCCTTCTCTGGGCTGCCCCCGCTTAGTCATGCCCCCAACCTGCAGAAGCTGCCTCACCCAGCCACTCCAGCCTGGCATGACTCCCCCACCTCACACTCCCACAGCTCAGTGAGTCTGAAACACACAATTTAGCACTTAATTATACACTCTGCTCACTAATTATTTTGTGCCTTATCTCCTCAACTTGCATGAGCTCCTCCAGGCAGAGCCAGCTCTTGCTCTGGCTCTGGGCTCAGCACAGAACTCCTTGAAGGCTGCCTGGGCAGGGGGCGGCCACACCCTTAGCCTGCAGCAGGGGTGAGAGCACCTAGTGGCCACAGGTACGGAAGGAAGTCAGCTTTTCCATTGGTGTTACACATGCTTCTCTAGTTGTGGGGGCTCAGGGATAAGGCAGGATTAAACAATGCCCCATTCCCTTGCCCTCCTGAAGTGCATGACTTCCCCCTTCAACAAATGAGCTCATCCTTACCAGTGCTAGGATGGAAACATCTAGAGCCTGGAACAGGGCCTGACCACATCTGTACTTCCATCTTGACTGTGCTCATTTCCTCAAAGCTCACAGCCAAGCCAGCAGCTGGGCCTTCAGATGCTGCCTGCAAAATACACCTGTTTTTTGTTTATTGAGATGGGGTCTCACTCTGTCGGCCAGGCTGGAATGTAGTGGTGTGAGCACGACTCTGCAGCCTCCACCTCCTGGCCTTAAGTGATCCTCCCACCTCAGCCTCCCAAGTAGCTGGGACCACAGGTGCACACCACTATGCTGGCTAATTTTTTTTTAAACTTTTTGTAGAGACGGGGTCTCCCTATGTTGCCCAGACTGGTCTCAAACTCCTGGGCTAAAGCAGTCCTCCCACCTTGGCCTCCCAAAGGGCTTGGAACACAGCTATGAGCCACTGCATCTGGTCAATATGCTTGTTTTGAATTATGCATGCCTCCAGCTGCTCTATAGTGGCGTCACCTCTCACCTGGACCAAAGCAGCAGCCCCCTCATGGCCTCCTTGCCTTCTCCAGGCCGCCAGCCATTTAGTCTCTACCCGGGGAACAGAGGAAGCATCACCCCCACCCAAACCCTGTCCACACAGAACAAGTGCACATCTATGCCACCTTATGAGGCCCCACACGCACAGAAGGCCCCACTGCACTCCGACCCCTTCACACTGACTGTGGCTCTGGCCTCCCTGCTGTCCTGGAACATACCAAGCTCCCAGCTACCCTGAGGTTCTTTCCTGGAGAGAGAGAGAGAGAGACAGACAGAGAGAGAGAGAGAGAAAAAAAAAGAGAGAGATTTATCTTACGGAATTGGCTTACACGACTGTGGAGGCTGAGACACCCAAAGTCTGTCAAGTAGGCCCGGGGAAGAGTGGCCGTTGTAGCTCAAGTCCGAAGGCCGTCTGCTGAAAGAATTCTCTCTTTGGCAGAGATCAGTCTTGGTTCTATTGAGGCCTCTGACTGATCAGATGGAGGGTAATCTGCTTTATTCAAGGTCCATTGACTTAAATATTTTTTCCATCTAAAAAATACATTCATGGAAATGTCTAGACCGGTGTTTGACCAGAAACTGGGCAGCGTGGACTGGCCAAGTTGATGCACAAGATGAGGCATCACAGAAGCCTTCCTAATTAGGACAGCATCTGTGGGGGCTGCTCGGAACCCCCCCCAACCACCCCACCCGCTGGGATCCAGCATGCCCAGCTGCAGAGAGCTGCCTCAACTCAGGTCACGCCCCTCCCTATGAGTAACCAGAGCAGCTCCCCTGGGGCCCTCTGGAAGGCCATCAATCTTCAGAACCTCCGCCTGCGTTGCTGGGGCTTCTGTTGCAGCTGATCGCAGCTCCCCGCCAGCCCTGTCTCCTCTTGCCCTTTCTGTCCACAGTGTCAACCCAAGAGCCCTCCCTAAGTAACATCCTGCACGTTCACCTCCATCTCAGGGTCTCTTCCCAACCCTAGCCTGCGACAGGGCCACCTTCATAGCGGCTTTCTTCTTCGTTGTGTTCTGTACCTGACATTTCTTCTCTCATCTGGCTGGCTGTGTGTCTTGGGTCTTCTGCCCTGGGACATGGGCTCTGTGGGGCAGTGCTGTGTCAGAGTACCCCTGCCATGCCCCTGGCACCTCTGTCACCTGCTACATGAAGGGACAGATAAATCGGCAGGTGTCTGCTCTCAGTCTCTGGTGGAGATGGAGGCTCTACTTCTGGGATGCCTGGGGAAGCAGGACCCTCGGGCAGGACCCTGGTCACAGGACTCGGATCTGCAGCAGGCCTGCATCTACACACATGATAAAATGACAGAATTCAGCATGCATGTTGTATCAATGTCAACGTCCTGGTTTCAGTATTGAATAGCTACATAAGATGTTACCATTGGGGGAAACTGGATTAAGACTACAAAGGACTTCTTTATGTTATCTTTGCAACTTCCTATAAATCTGTGGTTATTTCAAAATTTAAAAATTAAGCAAAGAAGGTTAGGTTGTAAAATTATATTCTTTATTTTGATTGCATCCCTATGTATTCATAAGAATAATGATCAAGAGAGTACAAAGAATTGTATTTAGAAGGTTTTAAAGTTAATGGTGAAGGTATTGTTTTCATTTATAATTTTATTCACCTTTCTAATAAATAATTATTAAATTGGGGGAAAACTAGTTCCATGTGATATAAATATATATGAGAGTCTGTGAACACTCACTCATTCATTCTATAAATATTTATTGAGTGCAACAACAAGAGAAAGCCTTGAACATCTTCAGCAATTTTCAGCAGTTTCCCGACCTGGGAGGCAACAGTAACATCCTACTTTCCTGAAGGCTGGCAGTAAACCCCAAGTCCCAACTTTTGATGTTCCAACCCTTCCAATGGTTGTATAGGCCCCTGTCTCCCTGCCCTTTTTCCACTGGGGGCCTCGTAAGGTGGCACCTAGCCCCACTGATCTAACGCAGTGTGTGTGCACCTGCACCCGCACCTGCATGGGAGCCAGCTAGAAAGCACAAAGGCGATCGTGTCACTCCTCTTGCATGGGACCATGAATGGCCTCTGTTTGCCCTCTAGTTCTCTGGCCAGGAACTCAGAGATGTCCCTCCCTGTCCAATCTCGCCTCCTGCCACTCCCTATACCCCCTCCCCAGCAGCTCCGCTCCAGGACATCAATAAATGTGAATAGAAGACAGTCATTGGGAGATTTCACCACAATCTGAATGACCACTAACTTTCTATCTCCCCACAAGACTGTGAGCCCCTTGAGGGTGGAGGCTCAGTTGCATTTTTCTTGGTATCACTAGAAATCAGCATTGAAGTTGGCGAAAAGTAGGGATCAGGAATTTTTTTTCTTAAATTCATGAATGAACACTGTTTCCCTGGTCAAACTGTTTTCAGAGGATTGAGATAAGGAGGCTTTTGTCTGCAGGTTCCCATCTCCAGACCAGAGGCTCCGCATGATGTCCTCAAAGCAAGATTGGATC
Organism: Colobus angolensis palliatus; assembly: GCF_000951035.1. Lineage (NCBI taxonomy): Eukaryota > Metazoa > Chordata > Mammalia > Primates > Cercopithecidae > Colobus > Colobus angolensis. Next base: position 5,955,760 of record NW_012116377.1, read on the forward strand.
CCTACCCCAGTCTGGGGTGTGAGCTAGAGCTTCAGCCCTCACCAGCATATGCTATAGCAAGGGCTCCTGGCAGGGAGGAACCAAATCCTAGGTGCTGGGGGAGACTCTGCTCCCCTCCATTCTTTCTAGAAATGTACCAGGATCCCTTCTCTGTGCCAGATGGTAAGGATACAGCAGCAAGCAAAATAGGCTGTCCCTCTGTCATCATGGGCACAATATTCAGCCACGCTCTTTGCCTCAGTGTCCCCAAATGTTAACTGGAGACAGTAGCTCTTAAATTGTATGGTTGCTGCAAGGGTAAAATGAGTTAGAAGACATCAAGGGCTGAGAACAGTGCCTGGCACATAGTAAGTGCTAAATGAATCTGGTTATTATTAGATCATGGAGCTTATTATTAGATCATGGGTGAGTCACAGGATAGACAATCAGGGAGTAACTAGGACCATCTTAGAGCGAACTAAGTGCCTCAGGCGAGATAACGCAGAGGTGGGGGACAGAGTGGGTGGGGAGGAAAGCCGCCATACAGTGGCCAGGACCAGCTTCGCCCAAGTGGTGGCAACTGCATGACCACAGGAACGATGGTGTGAGCACCATGGCAACCTGGAGGAAGGGTGTGCTGGGCAGGGGAGGATGGTGCAAAGACACCAAGAGAGTCTGGCTCATTGACCGGCATGGCTGGAGTGTGGGGACAGAGCAGGGGTGTGCCAGGGAGACTGGAGTCCCAGGAATGATCAGGTTCCAGGGCGTTGAGGGCCAAAGGAGACACCTGGGCCTGTTCCCTTCACAACCCGCAGGATGGCCCACCCTTCACCCACAGCTGCACACGAACGCCCTTGGGCACTGGCCTCCAGGGTGGGGAAAGCAGGTTCCTGCAGGGAGGGGCAGATCTGAGTGTCCTCCACCCTCGCCTGAGTGCACTCAGGGTCAGGCCTCCGTGCCCCCAGAGTCCATCCCATGCCTCCATCTCATCACCCCTGCTTGGCTGAGGCCCACCCTGGGCTCCTGTTGGGTGGGGTCCGCTTCTGTGAGCTCCACCATTGTGTGAGCCCAACCCCGACCAGCCCTCTCCAGCTTCTGGGGCCTGCAAGGAGGAGGAAGGCCAGGGTGGAGGGGATGGAGAGAGACCTGTTCCATGCGGAGGGGTGAGCCACCTTCTGCGGTGGAGGCCAGGAGCAAGGATCTGCTCTGAGCCTGGTCTGGGGCCCCTCCCCCACTTCCCACCTCCCAGCTCTTCCCTCCTAGAGACACCTTCTTTGTCTGCAGAGGCCACTGCTCTGATTCTGTCTGTTGCTAGGTGATGGGAACTGCGGAGAGCGAAGAGTGGGGAACTGGGCAGGGTCTGGCGGGCCTGTGGTGGGGGGAGCTGGAACATGCAGGCTCATGGAGCACACAGACACCTACACACAGCTCCGCAGGCACATGGGGACACGGACCCACTCCCACAGCAGACACCCCCACAGAGCACTCATGGCCCCCACAGAAACACACCCACACTCATCACAGCAAACCAAAACAATCACACGCTGGTACACAAACACACACACCCCCGCACCAATCCAGGCAGACACAAAGCTCATGACAACAGGCAGCAGATCTGATTCACACAGACGCAGGCACAGGTGCCGCCCAACGCCACCCTCTCTTTGTCACATGCCAGCCCTCGGAGGGAAGAAGGTGCCTCACTAGGCTGAGATGCCCAAGGGACCTCCCAGGGAGGGAAAGCAGGACACATAGGGACAGTGGCTTCCAGCCCTGTCCACACCCTTGTGCCCAACCAGGTATGCTGTTCACCCCCACCCCACCTGGTCCTTGGTGTCAGCTAGGATTGCAGTAGCCGCCTTCAGCCCAGAGCCTGGGGCCTTGCCCACTGCCTCACCTCCTGGGGTAGGGCGTGCTGGTCTTCTCTCCTTCCCTTTGCTCATGTGTGCCCGCCTTTAGCAAACACCCACTGGGTGTGTGGGGACACTGTGGCCTTTAAAGAGAAGAGAAACACATTAGGCTCACAGCAGGAGGCCCTGCCTAGGTTCCAGGGGACATGGAGCAGAGTGGCTGCGTAGAGCTGGGGAGCATCCCAAGCCTGTGCCAAGGTTCCAAGAACAAAAAGGGCGAGGAGGCCCAGTGCAGGGTGGTGGGGGAGCAGCTAGCCAGGGCCAACAGTGAGCCTCGCGCCTGGGCAGGAGTAGCCTTTAAATGCAATGGGGGAACCATGGACAGCATCTAAGCAGGGACGTGCCATGCGTCCTGGGGGTTCAGGGGTGTCTAGAGGGGAAGCTGGGAAGCAGGGGCCACAGCTTTCCGACAGGTGGCTGAGTGTGGGGAAGACAGGAGGGGCAGGTGTGAGATGCACAGCAGGCATAGCTGTGTTCTGGGGTGTGGTGGGCTGTGGCGAGAGAGAGGAGCCGGTCTTCTCCTCCTGTGTTCAGAGCAGATCTAAACTCTTCTCCCATTCCTTCCTCCACCGTGCATCCTCAGCACCTCCAGCACTTGCCTGTTTGGGCAGCGTGAGCACAGAGAGCAGGAGCTTGCCCTCAGAGGCTTCAGGGGGTCGCTTACACCCACTGGTATGGTCAGCATCATGTTCGACCAAAGGGAGGAAGGTGGCTGTGACCAGAGCATCGGGGGATCCTGATGCAGCTGGGGAGTCAGGCTCGAGTGTATGCTGTGCATGTTCTCTGCCTCTCTTCCTTGGGGGTAGGCGAGTCTCCAGAACCTGGAGGACAAGTTAGCCTTGTGAAGGATGGCAGAGGACCTGGCCCAGGGGTCCCCAAAATGGAGCACCAAACCTTCATGCAGGCCAAGACACTGGTGAATATGCTGCAAAAAATATGCTGGAACTTCTATGCATACCACAGGGTGTGAGAAGAAAACATTAGAACTTCTAGTTTGTATACGTGTTACTCCACAACAAGAAAGAAATCAGCTTGATTAATGCATACTGTAAAGACAGCACCGCCCTCTGGAGGCCCTCTGGAGGCCCTGGTGCTGGGACAGTTGCGTCCCATCGCAGCAAGGGGAGCCCTGAAGCATAGAGGGGCCTACACAGGTCTATTCTGTTTCAGTGAACTTCCTGGTTAAGTGGATTTGTGGATTATAGTCTCTGGTTTTAATTAAACTAACCCTAACAAAATGAGCAAATGGCTTAAGAAGTTTCATGTGAAGGAAATGTGTTTTGAAGATAATCGAAGCAAGAGCTTAGAACAAGAAATGGTAACTCGGCACTTTTCTTCACTCCTGGAAGGAGCCACTCATGCTGCACAGCACTAGGTAAATACAGCGTCTGTGGAATCGGCCCTGATGAGGAGTCGGACACAGAAATTACAACTCACCCAGAAGCCTGCTTGAAATATGGTTTACATCCACGGCCATGAACACATGTCCCACCTGGAAGATGCCCCATTGGGAGTAACAGGAGAAAAAGCAAGTGGCAGGACACAGTGTGCTTTTTATCCCATTTATGAGAAAAACAAAATCGAGTTATGATATGTGTTAACACATGCATGGGACCTGGAGGCACATGCGTTACGCCAGCTTCTCCTTTAAGGGAGGCCGGCACTGTCACCATTGTGTGTCTCTGCTGATTTGAGTTATTACAATGATTATGCATACAGTTACAGTGAGAGACACAATAGGAATTTTTAAGCAACTAGGGTGTTTGGACCTTTTATTTTGAAATAATTTTAGATTTACTGAAGAACTGAAAGGTGGTGCAGAGAATTCCTGTCCTGTATGTTAACACATCACGTAACCGGGGTACAACTGTCAGAACTAAGGAATAACTGTTGCTATGCCACCGTGAATTAGAGTTCAGATGTCTCCAGCATTTCCACTGATGATCTTTTACTGTTTCAGGAAATAATCCAGGATCCATTTCGTGTGTGGTCATCTTGTCTCCTCAGTCCCCTCCAGCCTTTCCTCATCTTTTGTGACCTGGTCACTCTGGAAGGGCACTGTCCAGTTAGTCCACAGGATGGGCCTCCCCTGGGGCTTTTCTGATGGTTTCTTGTGATGGCACTGGCATCCTGCGGGGGAGGACCACAGAGAGGAGGTGCCCCTCATCACACCACATGGGGGTTCATGCACCAGCACCACTGCTTTCCGGGGCCCTTCACCTCCATCACCGGTGGAGGCGGCATCTGCCAGGATTCTCCACTGTCCGTTGATTTTGTCTGGAGTTCCAGCAGGGCAAGGCTTCACAGGGCGGGGATCAGGAGACAGGGAGAGAGGCAGCCAGGCCAGGTCACAGGCGACCTTGACCGTGGCATGTGAAGAGTGCTGGGCAGATGCAGTGAGGTCAGCTGTGAAGTTCTAAAGTCTCGGTGGTGTCTTTGGGAGAGAGGGTTGCCGGGGCAAGGGAGGAAGCTGGGGTCCAGCCAGGCCAGAGTAGTGTTGTCAGGTGATGGGCGAGGAAGACAATTCAAGGGCAAGGGAGAAGGTGAGACACAGAGGGGTCGGCGTCAGACACCCCACACAGTGCTTCTCTCACTTGGAGAAGCAGAAAGCCGAGGCTTAGAAAGTGCATGGCCCTACCTCTTCTGAGGTGCCCCTGCGGGCTGTCTACAGACCAGGCAGTACAAGCCTGATAGCCTGATAGCAGCTATATAAAGAAAAGCAGGAGCCCGCTTGTGCACAGTGGCCTCAAGTGTGTGCTGGGCATGTTCTCTGCCTCATCACCCCTGTGTGACAGATGAAGGTACAGGGGGCCCAGGAGGGGAGGACACTGGCCCAGGTGGCAGTCAGTTGGGGCGGAGGGACCTTGAGCCCGAGTCTTTTTCCCAGATCCTGCAGGCCCGGTGCTGAGGCAGACAAACTGCCTCCTCTGTCCTGGGCCTCCAACCCCTCCAGCCCCCTGCCCACTTAAATGTAGGGGAGCCTTAGCTACTCAGGAGGCTGAAGCACAAGAATCACTTGAACCCAGGAGATGGAGGTTGCAGTGAGCTGAGATCGGGCCACTGCACTCCAGCCTGGCTGACGGAGTGAGACTTTTTCTCAAAAAACAAAAACAAAAACAAAAGGTAGGGAAGTCTTTTGGCCCAGGTGGGAATGGGGTGAACAGGAGGGGAACTCTGTTCTAGGTGCCTGGGTGACAAACCACTCCAAGCCTAGAGGCCTAAAACAGCAGCCATTTTCTCCTGCTCTCCAAGTCTGTGGGTCAGGAATTCAGCCAGAGTGCATCAGGGTGCTTCCCCTCTGCTCCACATGTCCCAGAAAGCTGGGGAGACTGAAGGCTGGATGGTAACCCTGGTGACTCAGGCTACTGGGGGCTGGAGGGACCTAGAGGCTTCCTCACACCAAGCCTAGCTCCGGGGCTTGAGTGAAAGCTGACATAGCCTCTCTGGGTGGCTCACCCTCCTCACAGCATGGCAGGCTGGGCTCTGGAGAAGCATCCTGAGGACCAGTGTTCCTAGGGACCTCATTCTTCTGACCTCATTCCTACAATGTTTTGCCAATGCAAAATAAATCACCAAGGCCAGGTCAGGTTCAAGGCTAGGGGCATGGGGGCGGGGAAATTAGAGGCCACCCTTCGGCAGGGACAAGACAAAGTCAATGCTGCGGTCTGTTTGTCCCCAAAGCTCATGTTGAAATGGGATCTCCAGTGTGGTTGTGGTGGGAGGTGGGGCCTAGTGGGGGGTATTCATTTCCCTCATAAGTGGTTGGTGCTGTTCTAGGTCGTGAGTAAGTTCTCACTCTGATGAGGCTGGAGGAATTCTAATGGGAATAAGTTAGTTCTCTCGAGAGTGGGTTGTTATAAAGCCAGACACCTCTCAGTTTATCTCCCTTCACACTTGCCCACTTTCCCTTTGACCCTGGCCATGTTATGAGGCAGCATGAAAGCCCTCAACAGAAGCCAGGGCCATGCCCTCGAACTTCCTAGTCTGCACAATGGCCAGCTAAAGGACCCTCTTTTCTTTATCAATGACCCAGCCTCAGCTACTGTTTCATAACAACACAAAATGGACTAAGACAGTCACATTGCTTAAGAGTCTGTGGGATGGGAGGTGCTCTGTGGCTTCCTCTGGAAATGTGATCTGCCCCTGGTCCTTCAGCTCTGTGTCTGGTGTGACCTTGGAGGTCCTTTCACCCAGGGCCACAAAGCTACTGCATCTCCGCTACACCCACCACCACTGTGCAGTGCTAGTCCAATCCATTACTTTGTGCTCCAGCCTCAGTTTCCCCATTCAATTCCTCACAGTGACCTAAAGGCCAGACCCTGACCCTGGCTGGGTCTCTGTATTCAACTAGGGACATGCAAACTCCTACGCCCTGAGAGGGTGACCTCAGAATCCCAAGTTCCAGTTCCAGTTTGCCCCTGGCTTGCCACACTGTCTAGAACTGGCTGCCTGTCCTCCATGAGGCTCAGCCTCTTAGAGGCCACCCACAGGCCTGGCAGTGAGTGCCTCTCTGCATTTTTTAAGGAAGATGCCTCTTTTGTCTCCACCTTTTCCCAGCCTGCACAGCGCCCTCCCTCTCCACAACCCTTGGCTGAAACTGGGTGGACAGGCCAGCCCTAGGCTTATGACCCACTCTGACACCTCACTGGGTTCTGTCTCAGCTCTGAACACAGGCCTGCCAAATTCTATTTTGGTTTGTATATAGTGCATTTGAGAGCATCTCTTTGTGCAGATTTTTTAGTGGTCATTCCAGGTATTAGATTCTACATTTATAACTTATCACAGTTAACTGATGTTGACATTTTATTAGTTGTGGTGAAGTGGATAAACCTAAGTCCTTCATGTTCCCTGTTCTCTCCCCTGTTATAATATAATTCTCTTTAATATTTCCTCTACATATATTGGTAATCACATCATTCAGTGTTGTAATTTTTGCTCCAATTATCAAGCATAATTTAGAAAACTCAAGAGATAAGGTCTATTGTATCTATGTATATTTTGTTGACTGTGTTCTTCCTTCCTTGAACTTTGAGATTCCTTCTTTTGTCATTTTATTTGCTTGGCAAACTTCCTTTAATCATTTTTTTTGGATAGGTCTGCTGGTGACAAAGTCTCTGTTTTTTTTTTTTTCTTCTTCTGAAGATGTCTTGATTTCCTCTTGATTTCTGAAGGATGTTTTCACTGGATGTAAGATTCTGGGCTGAGAGTTCTTTTCTTTCAGCTCTTGAAAAGTGCTGTGCCACTTCCTTTTGGTCTCCATGGTTTCAGTGAGAAATCTGCTGTCATTAAAATGGTTTTCCCTTAAAGGTAAGATGCTGTTTCTTTTTTTTTCTCACTCTGTCGCCCAGGCTGGAGTGCAGTAGTGTGATCTCGGCTCACTGCAACTTCTGCCTCCTGGCTTGAAGTGATTCTCTCAGCCTCCCAAGTAGCTGGGACTACAGGTGCGTGGCACCACACCCGGCTAATTTTTTGTATTTTTAGTAGAGATGGGATTTCACCGTATTGGCCAGGTTGGTCTCGATCTCTTGACCTTGTGTCATCCACCCGCCTCGGCCTCCCAAAGTGTTGGGATTACAGGCGTGAGCCACCGTGCCCAGCCTGTTTATTTTTATTTATTTATTTATTTATTTATTTTGAGGTGGAGTCTCTCTCTGTCACCCAGGCTGGATTGCAGTGGTACGATCTCGGCTCACTGCAACCTCTGCCTGTCAGGTTCAAATGATTCTCTTGCCTCAGCCTCTGTAGTAGCTGGGATTACAGGCATGGGCCATCACACCTGGCTAATTTTTGTGTTTTTAGTAGAGACGAGGTTTTGCCATGTTGGCCAGGCTGGTCTTGAACTCCTGACCTCAAGTGATCTGCCTGCCTCGGCCTCCCAAAGTGCTGGGAGTACAGGCGTGAGCCATGGCGCCTGGCCAAGATGTTGTTTCTTTCTTGCCACTTTCAAGATTTTTGTCTTTGTCTTTAATTTTCTGAAGTCTCAATAGAAGGTGTCTTAGCATAGGTTTGCTTCGATTGATGCCATTTGGTGTTTGCTTCAGGATCTTGAATCTGTAAATTTATGTCTTTTGCCAAATTTGGGAAATTTCTAACCATTATTTCCCTGAAAATCTTTTCAGCTCCACCTCATCTTTCCTTCTTTCTGGGTCTCTCATGACACGAATGCTAGGTCTTTTGTTATAGAAAGACCAAAATATAGACCAAAATGTATATAGGCCAAAATATACATACCCGAGATTCTGCTCATTTTTATCTAAGTCTGTTTTTTGCTTTGTTGTTCAAATTGAGTAAATTCTATTATTTTATCTTTAGGTTCACTGACTCTTCCCTCCGTCCTCTCTGTTCTGGCGTTGAGCCATCCACTGAGTTAATTTTGGCTGTTGCGTTTTCAACCCTGAATTCCCATTTGGTTCCTCTTTGTGGCTTGTTTCTCTGCAGAGATTTTCTATTTTCTCACTTGATTCCATTGTGTTTGCCGTTGAGCATTTTTGTGACGGTGGCTTCAAACTGTTCAGATGATGCTGCCATTTGTGTCATCCTGGGTTAGTCTCTGCGTCTCTTCTCACCAGGGTCGGTGTTTTCCTGGATCCTGTTGTGGAGTGATTTGCGATTGAAATGTGAATATGGGGGTTATGTGATGGGGCTCCTGGCCTTATTTAAACCTCTATCTCAGCAGCCTCCTCTGTGGCCTGGCTACGGTGGACGTCTCCGCCCCCAGCTGGGCTTCTCCAATACCTTCCCAAGGAGGGGCGGCACCTCAGTCAGTACACCTGGGTGAGGGTGGAGGTCTAGGTTCCCTCCGCAGTCTCTGCTGGCTAGGGTGGGGTGGGGCCTCATCTTTCCTGTGTGGTCTGATAGCATAGGTCAGTTATCATCTAAAGTTTTCTAGAATGCTCCTTGCCTGGCTAGAGGGAGCGGGTTTTTCTGGGGGATTGTTTTCTGAGCCGGTTGCTGTTTCTAGGTTGCTGACTCTTTAGCACCCAGTTTGGCATACATGAAGCAAAAAGAAAGATGGAACTCATCACCATGCTGTTGCTGGGTCCTGAGGCCCCTGGCTGGTGCTTCTCTGCACCTTTTAGGGCCTTGCAGTATTCATTCTACACAGAATACCCATGACTTTTAGCTGTATTTGGTGGGGGGAAATAAGAAAAAGTACCTTGGCTTCTTCCATCTTTCTGGTTGCAGAAGTTCCAGTGGGTAAAGCCCTTTGAAACTGCACACTACGCCATCCTCTACCCCAGCCTCCTTCAAGATTCCGAGCTGTGCATAGCTGCTATTCATACTGCTTGTCTGCTCTAATTGTCCAATTCTTGTGAAAAGTCTAAAAATGACCTTGGGTGATACCCTGGGTGCATAGAGCAGAAAGCCAAGCTCTCATGAGAGGTTCCTTGGATCCCAGAGGGTGGGCAGGGTCTGGAGGCCAGGCAGCTGGGATGGGGCTGGGCTGAGGTCTGGAGACAGGCCAGAGAGGAAAGCCAGTCCTTGGATCCACCAGTACCCACAGCCAATCCACACTACTTCTAAGCATTCATGAGTTGTGCTCTAAAACTGTTCTTCCCAATTTCCCCCAAAACCCTCCACTTCATCTAGGCCAGGGTCCACCCTATGCCCCTTTGCTGTGCTTATGGAAACTTTTTTTTAAATTAACTTCAAAGACAAGTGAGCTCATGGAAACCTCTCCATCGTTGACCAGTATCTATAGGAAAAGCCTCTTCTTCTTCTGTATGCAGAGGCTGCACAGCTCCTGGTTCACCTGCACCTCTCCAGACCACTATGGTGCCTGCAGCTCTGAGGGCATTTTAAATCATCACAGAACAACAAGCATATAAGCATTATGAGTGCCTCTGGACCTCTCATGTGCCTTGCTGGAGACCTGCCAGGCCCACATTTTAACTTACATGAACTCGATGGCCTCTTTGACAGGGAGAGATCTGCTTCTTTATTCGTTAGCATTTCCCCTGGACCTGCTAGATCTGGACCATCCCCAGGAAAGGAAGGTCACACCACAAAGATAAATAAAAAGAAAATGAGTTAATTAAGAAGGAGTTAATTTGAAATTCCATATTCCCAAGAGTCCAGGCCCTTCAGTTCTAAGGGAATTTTTCTCCCCCGTAAAATAGAACTGTTGGGTAAAATGAGATTCCACTGTATATGGTCTCACTTAGAATTTCTGTCTCATTTCACATATGTAAACACTGAGGCTCTGTGAGTTGAGAGATTTGTTGCACTAGGCCCTGAAAGGCACGGCCAGTGAGCATCCAGCCCAGGGTATGTCTGCTGGCTTCACAGTTGCCCTGCTATTCTGTGGTCCAATGTGGCTGCTCTAGCTCCAGTCATCACATCTGCATTCTTGCTAGTGGGAAGAGCAAAGCATGACCTTTCTTTTTAAGGACACATTTGAAGTTGCACACATCATTTCTGCTCATGTTTCACTGGCCAGCATTTAAATGGATGGGCGTACCTAGCTGCAGGGAAGGCTGTCGTCTTCATTCTGGGACGAAGTGTACCTAGCTAAAAGTCTGGAGTTTTATTTCTGTGAGAGAAGTTGAGCATGGATACTGGGGGACAATGAACCATTTCCACTTCATCTTCTAATAAATGTGATAAGTGCAATGCTTATCATATGTTGTGTACTGACTCAATTCAGAACACACTGGGCATCCACCCCGTATAAGGCCTTGGCTTGAGCTCAATGGGAAATACACATATGTGTGAGACCCAGTGGCACAGAGAGGCCAGAAAAGAGAACAAGTGACATTTATTGAAGACTTATCATGTTCTGGGCCAGGAGCTTTGCACACATCATTGCTTTTGATCTTTACAACTCAGTAAATCTGCAGAAACTGAGTTGTACATCTGCAGAAACTGAGTTTCAGAGAAACGAAGTGTGTCTTAGGTCTGGTTCCCAGGGAAACAAACTGTGAGATGAAGATTTGCATTCAGGAAGTTTATTAGGGAGTAGGCTCAGGCTCGACGCTGGTGAGGGAGTGAGGGAAGGAGGACTGGGCAGAGGGAGAAGTTGAGCAGCAACGAAGATGCAACAGAAGCCTCAGCCATTCCCACCTGAACGGCCCTTCAGAGTGGTTCTTAATTTCTAATTAAGGAGCCAGGACTCTGTACCCCCCCATCAGCCAGACATTGGATGTGGAATGCCTACCCCTAAAGCCCCCTTCCTCCCCAGGAGGGATGTGACCTTGGGCGAAGTGGCTGCTGCTATCCAAGGGCACTACCCAGGGACGCAGCTGTCAGCCTTCAGCCTTCAACACTCCCAAATACCTTGGTCCAGAAGGAGGGGTCTGGGCTGCATAGGACAGTGTCTTCTACAAAATGACACTATCAAGGTCAAATAGCTTGGGGTTCAGAGCTGTGATTCCAGTTTAGTTCTGTCTCCAGAATCCATGTGGTTCCTCATGTTCCTTGCTGCCTCCCAGGCAACTGCTCAGGGATGGATGGGGCTGGCAGAGGAGGAGCCTGGAGGCTGGATCCTCCCCTGGCACATTGCCCCTAAGGACAGTTCAAGACAAGGTCCTCCTTCACAACTCCGGGGCCCCATCTTACCCTCCTCTTCACTCTGCTAGGTGTACTCCGGCCACACTGCCCTCTTCACCGCTCCTCTGGTAGCCCACGCTGCCTCCAGACGCAGCTATGTCCATGCGCAGCTCCTTTCCCTGGGAGCACACCTCCTCCAGCATTCATACATGGTCTGCTCCCTGTCACTTGAGTCCCACTGAAATGTCACCTTCCCTGATCACCCTTTTGACATTGTCCCCCTGCCCTAGTCCTTCTGGTCCCTTGTAACTGTCTTGCTAGCCCCTGGCATTCCGGAGCCCCTCTCTAAATGATCTTCTTCATTAGATTTCATGCGCACACTCTGTCCCCACTAGCACACGAGCTCCGTGAGGGCAGGGATCTTGTCTGTCCTGCTCACCACTGTCTCCCCAGCGCCTAGCCCAGTGCCTGGCACATAGTAGGTGTTCAATAAAGATAAGTTAGATAATGGAATGAATAAATAAATACATGAAGAAGATATAAATCACCCCAATCCAGGGCAGAAAGAACTTGGGCCTGTGAGGGACGGCCCAGAGCTAGGAGGGTGTTTGAAGGGAGCTATTCCTTCCTTCCAGCTGCCCCAAGGAGATACAGCAGTGTCAGTCTCAGTTTGCCCAGCTGTAATCAAAGGGATGGGACTGGCTTCCCACCTCCTACAAAGTGCCTGAGGTTGTTTCTTGCGTGGTGTGTACATTGGGGGAGCGCAATTGTGTCAGTGGAATTTCTTCTGAGGCCTTTCTCTCCTTGGCTTGCAGGTGGCTGTCTCTTCCTCCCAGGTCTTCACCTCTGGGTGACGCACAGACTTCACCTTTGTGCGTCTGTGTCCAGATCTCTTCTTACAAGAACACCAGTTATATTGGGTTATGAGCCACTTGTTTTAACTTAAGTACTCTTTATTGACTCTGCAAGAGTCCCCGATCTGCAAGAGCATGCTCTAAGACTCCCAGCCCAGTGGATGTTGGAGACCGTGGATAGTACTGAACTTTTCCCACACATACACACCTATGATAAAGTTTAATTTATGAATTAGGCACAGTGAGAGACTAACAGTAGCAGCCACTAATACAATAGAGCAGTAATACGGACATACTGTCGTAAGGGTTATGGGAGTGTGGCTTCTCTCACTCTAAACGCCCTATTGTGCTATACTCACCCTTTCTGTGAGGCTGTGAGATAACACAATGCCTTTGTGAGTGAGTGACATGGGCACTGTGACATAGTGTCAGGGTGCTGCCGACCTTCTGATGACACATACATGAGAGGGAGGGTCACCTGCTGTGGTTGCCCTGGGCCACTGAGCCATGATGACACTGCAGGCTGGATGACAGGAGCAGACGATGTTGACGACTCACAGATAGGGGAGTTGCAGGTCCAGCATAAAGACGCTGGACAGTGGGATGATTCACACCCAAGCTGGATGGGACAGCACTCAGTGGGATTTTTCAGTCTACTCCGAATGGTGTGCAATTTAAAACTTATGAATAGTTTGTTTCTGGAATTTTCTTTCTTCCTTTTTTTTTGTTTGAGACAGGGTCATGCTCTGTCACCCAGGCTTAAGTGATCCTCCTGGGCTCAAGCCATCCTCCTGCCTCTGTCTTCTGAGTAGCTGGGACCACAGGCACATGTCACCATGCCAGGCAAGTTTTTAGATTTTAAACTTTTTGTAGAGATGGGGTCTCACTATGTTGCCCAGGCTGCAGCATTTTCCGTTTAATATTCTCAGAGGTGATTGACTGTAGGTAACTAAAATTTCAGAAAGCAAAACAGCAGAGAAGTGGGAACTACTGCATCTCCAAGTGCAGTCCCATTCTGAGGTACTGGGCATAGAGTTCAGTGTGTAAATTTGGGGCCATCATGCAGCCTGCGAGATGGGGTGCCAGACCATCCCCAAGAATAGGAGAAGCAGGAAGCCCTGGCACCTCCCATGTATTTATTTATTTAGAGGATCTTGGCATACTAAAAAATAAAGGCGTGTCTCAATGGTTTAAAGAATTGGTCTATATTTTAAGTGGTTACTTTAACAAGTAAGTTCTGTAAACAAATAATGCACCACAACTGTACAAATCACAAGATAATTGCAATATTGTTAACAAAAATGTTCATTTAGTGAATTGTCTGGTGTGGCCATGGGACGTAACTTTTCAGTTTTGCGATGAGCGGCTTTGTCTTTTAATCTTATCATGCATCTGCACATTTGGGGATGAAATATTCAAACTTCTGACTCCTTGAGTCAGGGCGCTGCCAGGCGCACAGTGGGTGCAACCTTCCTCACCTCCTTTTCTGCAGCCTGAGAAGCCTCTGCCTGGGTGCACAGCCCCACAGCCCAGCCTCTGCGGAGTAGGAGGGGAGCCAGGCCCCGCTTGGGTAGTATCACCATGGCAACCTCTCCCAACGCTGCTCCTCGCTGAGACCCGGGCATCTGTGGCCATGGCGACTGGGCCCGCCACTGGCACATCTGCATAGCAACCAGAGAGGGTGCCGAGCGCAGCTGGGCCCCGCTCAGGAAAGCAGGTACACTCAGAGCTTTTATCAGTCATTAAGAAGCTGGCTGCCTCTATGGGGAAAAAGGACAAAGGACGCAGACAAAAGACTTGGAACTGCAAGTGGCTAATAAATCTATGACAAGTGCCCAACATTACCAGCGATCATAGAAATGCAAATGCAAACAACAATAAGATACTTAAAGAAAAACAACAACTAGTGCAATTGGCAAGAGATGAGGCACAAAAGAGATAGAACCCAGTGTTGGGGGTGTGTAGGGAATGGGTACTCGAACACCCTGCTGGTCTGAGTGCACATTCATGGAATATTTCTGAGAAGGCAATTTGCAATCTGTATCAAAAGCCTTTAAAATGCACATACCTTTTGAACCAACAATTCTAGTTGTAGTAATTTATTCCAAGGTAATAATTAAGTGAGTAAAGATTCAGCTCCAAGTGTGTTCCCTGTAGGGGCAATTATAATGGCAAAAACTTTGAAACAACCACAATCTGAAAAAAAAGAGAATTGATTAAATCATCTATTTTGCATTCATACAAGGGAATGCTATGCAACTATTAAGAAATGTTATAGAAGACTACTTAGAGGCGCAGAACGATAGTTACAATAGCATATTAAGCAGAAAAACAGATTATAAAACAGATGTATAGTGCTGCTCAGGGCCCTCCTCCCAACACCTCCAGTCTTCAGCACCCTCTGCACCCAGGAGAGAGTGTTAAGGCTCAGCAGAACACTGCCCAGGGTTCCTAGAGAGCGCGACCAGAAGTTTCTGTGCACATGAACGCATATCTGAGTGTACATCTTGGGGAGAAGCACAGTCCAGGGCTGTGGGCCTGGGAAGCCCAGGTTGTCTCCTGACACCACCTAATTGTGTGATTCATGGACAGCCCTACCTGGAGAGCTTGTCAGGTTGAAGTAGTCGCTGCTGCACTGGCCATCCCATCCCAGGGTATTCCCAAGCCAGATGCCATCTCTTAGCTGGGTCAAGAGGATAAACCATGAAGAGTCAAATAATGTTTTCAAGGCAACAGATTTGGAGCCTTGCCTGCATGAGGAAAGTCAACTTCAACATAAGGCATTTTTTAAAAATTCAAAAACTTTTCAGTTGTAGTAAAATACACATAACAAAATTTTTCATTTTAACCATTGTTAAGTGTACAGCTCAGTGTGCAACTATCATCGCCATCCGTCTCCAGAACTTTTTTCTCTTCCCAAACTGAAACTCTCTCCCCATTAAACACTAACTCCCATTTCTCCTCCCACCAGTCCCCCTAGCAGCCACCATTTTACTTTCTGAATCTGACCACTCTAAGGACCTCATATAAGTGAAATCATATGGTGTTTGCCCTTCAGTGACTGGTTTATTCACTTAGCACAGTTTTCAGGGTTCATCCATGTTGTAGCATGTGTCAGCGTTTCCATCACTTTTAAAGCTGAATATTTAATATTCTGTTGTGTTCATACACTATATTTTGTTAATCCATTCCTCTGACAATGGACACTTGGATTGCTTCCACCTTTTTGCTGTTTTGAAGATTGCTGCTGTGAACATGGGTGTGCAATTATCTCTTTGAGACTCAATGTAGGACTTTCTGATGAAGATCCATCCTGTGGAGTGAAGCTAGAGAGGCTGTCAGGGACGGGCTTTTCTATCTCCATGTGGAGAAGTTGTTGCTGTAAGGATGGGTTGGAGAAGAACAAGGCAAACCAAGAGACACACATGAAGGAAGTGGCATTCATCCAGACGGAAGAGCCAACTCACCAGAGAGCTGGGAAGACAGTGAGGTGGAGGAAAAGAGTTTGTGCATCTTGTCTTCCTACTCATAATCAATGTGTTCACAGATTGGAGCATAACTTAAACAGTTATCAGAAGAGTAAAGAGTGAGAAGTCATGTAGAAATAATGAAAGTGAGAAACCTCTCAGAGCATTCACTTTATTTGGCATAAAAGAACTCAAATAGAAGACAAACCCTGTGGAATTTACAGAGAGTGTTCAATTTGGCAGCCACAGTACACATATGCATTAGACAGTTCTTAGGGAAGGAAAATATTGCATGCAGAGTCTGTGGGCAAGTGTGGAGCTGTGGTATATCCCTCAGTGGACCCCAGAGAATTTGTGTGGAAGAAAGTCTACATGCATGATATGTAAAGTATTTTGTACTACTTTTGTACTACTATCTTCATGTTGTATGTACACCCTTTCCTGGCTCCTGCTAGCTCATGGTTTATCTCCTCTATCTTTATTTGTGTTGAGCTCTTGTATCTACTTTCCACTCTTGTTTTATACTGGCAGTGACTACATTATGCTTTAGTAATTTATAAAGTAAAATTTGGTATCTGTATTCTGCTGCTCAAGAGTGATATATTTTCTAATGAATGATATGTATCTGCCATTTGTTTTTCTGTGACATTTTTCATTTTTTAGCTATTTCAATACCTGCATTAAAATAACTAAAATATGAGATAACTTTAATACCTTATCTAATACCCAACTGCAGTCATGTGTCACTTAACAATATGGATATGTTTTGAGAAATGCAGCCTCAGGCAATTTCATCATCATGCAAAGAGTGTCCTTATACAACTTAGCTGGCATAGACTACTACACAACTAGGCTATATGGGATAGCCTGTTGCTCCCAGGCTACAAACCTGTACAGCATGCGACTGTACTGAGTACTGTGGGCAATTGTAACGTAGCAGCGTTTGTTTATCTAGACATGGCTAAACATAGAAAACAGACAGTAGGCCGGGCCTGGTGGCTCACGCCTGTAATTCCAGCACTTTGGGAAGCTGAGGTGGGTGGATCACCTGAGGTCAGGAGTTTGAGACCAGCCTGACCAATATGGTGAAACTCCATTTCTACTAAAACTATGAAAATTAGCCCAGTGTGGTGGCAGGCGGCTGTAGTCCCAGCTACTCGGGAGACTGAGACAAGACAATTGCTTGAACCTGGGAGGCAGAGATTGCAGTGAGTTGAGATGGCGCCACTGTACTCTAGCCTAGGCAACAGAGTGAGACTCTCTCTCAGAAAAAAAAAAAAAAAAAAAAGAGAAAAGAAAAGAAAACAGTAAAAATAAATATGGTATAAAAGATAAAAATGTGAATCCCTGTATAGGGCAGTTACCATGAATGGATCTTGCATGACTAGAAGTTGCTCTGGGTGCGTCAGTGAGTGAGTGGTGAGTAAACGTGAAGTCCTGGGGAATTACTGTGCACTACTGTAGACTTTGTAAACACTGGACACTTAGGCTATGCTACATTTATAACAAATATTTTCTTTCTTCAATAATAAATTAACTTTAGCTTACCATAGCCCTTTTACTTTGTAAACTTTTAAATTTAACTTTTTGACTTTTTTTTTGTGATAACACAGCTTAAAACAAACACATTGTACAGCTGTACAAACATATTTTCTTTCTTAATTTTTTTTCTTTTTAGAAACAAGGTCTTGCTCTGTTGTCCAGACTGGAGTGCAGTGATGCAATCGTGGCTCACTGCAGCCTCGATCTCCTGGGCTCAGTCTCCTGAACAGCTGGAATTATGTGGCACCTGGCTGTATTTTTGATTACTTATCTCTATGTAAGGCCATTTTCCGTGGAGTAGTGGTTGTTGGCGGTTCGAAGGCGGAGAGCCTGTGTTGCACCCAGGACTGCTGTTGTCTATGTGTGTGCAGCCCTCAGTGCCGACTCCTTCCACCCGGCAGAGCAGCCACCTGAGGTTCTGGTCTTTCCCACCCAGCCATATGGCCTGGGGTGCTTGTTGCAAATGTGTTTTCCCTGCCTTTGAGATTGCCCAACCCACTGTTTCTCAGACCCAAACTAAGCACAAGGAAGATAATGCATTTCTTTTCTTTTCTTTTTTTTAGTCTGAATATATCTTCTTTTTTAAAAAAAATTATTATTATTATACTTTAATTTCTATGGTACATGTGCACAATGTGCAGGTTTGTTTCATATCTATACATGCGTCATGTTGGTGTGCTGCAAGGACAGAAAACCAAACACCGCAAGATCTCACTCACAGGTGGGAATTGAACAATGATAATGCATTTCTTTTACATTCAAAAGGGATTTGGTGTTAGGTTAAGGCTTTTGATTCTGTCTTGGATACACGTACCTTGTCAACTCTTTCTGGTCCCTGTAGCCATGGGCACTTTATGTTTTCTCCTACACTCCTGCTAAATTTTTCTGCTTTTTATACTTCACCTATTTTTTGGTTTGGCGTTTCAGCTAAATCCTAGCTCTGAGCAAGGTGATGTTTGATTTTCTTGCTGTTTCTGAGAGATTTCAGCGAGAAGGAAGAACATCAGCTTAATGGGGCTGTTTTCAAAAGTCTTGTTAGCATTTTAAAATTTTATAACAATTTTGCTTCCAATCATTGTCATCCAGTCCATGTATCTTATTTGGCATAGGTGACACATTCATACCTACATCTTTAGAAAATATAAATTTCAGCCAGGCATGGTGGCTCATGTCTGTAATCTCAGCACTTTGGGAGGCAGAGGCAGGTGGATCACCTGAGGTCAGGAGTTCGAGGCCAGTCTGGCCAACATGGGGAAACCCCATCTTTACTTAAAATATAAAAAAAAATTAACTGGGCATGATGGTGCATGTCTGTAATCCCAGCTACTCAGGAGGCTGAGGCAGGAGAATCACTTGAACCCAGGAGGTGGAGGTTGCAGTGAGCTGAGATCATGCCATTGCACTCCAGCTTGGGCAACAAGAGAGAAATTCTGTCCCTGACACCCCCCGACCAAAAAAAAAATACATAAATTCCAAGAAAAAAATTCTAGGTTGTTCATTGAGGTTACATGTAAATGGTACTGTTTCACCTTAGAAGACTGGGTGATTTCATCATTGCATAGCATGTTACTATTTTCATACTCTAGCAATCTGGCTTCTTAGTTCGAAAGCTCAGGAACCAACTTCAGCAGATATGCTCAGAAATAGAGCTTGTTAAAAGGATACTGGGTACCTCAGAGATTTACAAAAAAAATTTACATAATCATTTTCATTTTCAGGGCCAAATCTTTGGACATCACTCCCAGAATCCTGCTGTGGAACCTGGGACTGTGCCTTGGCCCCCTATCTGTGCATGTGGGTCTGGCAGAGCCTGGATCATGTGCCCTTGCTGGAGGGAGGTCACCAAGTGAGATTCCAGGGTTCTCAGCTGCTTCCAAAGCAGTGGGCAGGCTCTGCCTCCCAACCAAAACCCATGGGGTGGTGACTTGCCACTCATAGGAGGGTGATTTATTTGCTAAACAGCAAAACGAACAAATAGACAGCATGCACTTTCTTTTCAAACTTTCACACATTTAAATATACATGTGGGTGTGCTGCTAATGCAGTACAACTTCCTTATTACTGAACTCACTCTCCCTTTAAAATGAAGGTCTCCCAAAATTTCAAAAGGTAAGAGTCTGTGTCCAAGGTCAGCATCTCAAAAGCATGCCCATCCTTTCTATGGTGAAATTTCTTCAAACATCGAAAAAAGATTCAGATTCTGAGTATCCGAAAAGAATGGAAGAGTCATAAAACCAGGTCTTATTACCAGTCTGAAGGCAAGGCTTTGGGTGGGCCTTTCTAGTACATTCTTTTTGGATACTTTCTTTAAAAGAGTTGTTATAAACTGTAAGCTAGTTGGTGAAGGAATAAGTTGTTCACTGCCTAAGATGATTTTCATCCTTGCTTGCAGTTCGTTTTGCATCTGACACAGTCAGCAACTCTGTCTTTGCTATAAGAATTATTTCGTTCCATAAAAACCATCATTTGACCTTTCCTAGGAAGTTCTTGGTGCTGTAAGAATAAGATAGAATAGCTCATGTTATGGCAAAAAGACAGATGAACCTGTAACCCACTGGGGGTGTGACTGTAGTCATGATGGCGTTTAAGGTAGCTGAGTCACCTGTTCTTTCGTCTTAACGTGTGCTTTGTTCTCCTGAATATTCACTCTAAGGCATGAAGTTCTCTGTGATGACTGCTTTCCTCCCCCAGTGATAATTCCTGGGACCAGATGTTAGGTCAAGTTCTTGAAAACTGGTTATCCCCTTGCCTTCTCCTTCTTTTCCCAGGTGGTATAAGCTCACTCTCTGATGGTTGTTGACTTAGTCCTGGTTTGTTGATATCTGGGAGGCCAAGTGCCCAGAGACCCTAGTGGTCGCAGTAGATACGGCTGTCATCTGACCATCAGCCATCTTCTCTCTCCCTCATGCACTGCCCTTGGGCTTCCCCCATTTGCCTGCTGCCACCTCATGCCATTCCTTCTGAGAGGACAAGGACAGCACTACTCCTGACAGTCACTTTCTGAACATATGCTCCTTTTGATAGGGGTAACTTACTGACTCTACTGCTCTGAGAGTAGTTACTGTTGTCTTGCCAACAACCTGGGTTGGTAGTGTATTCTTTTATAAAATATAATATGGGTTATATTATAGGATTGTAAGCGGGATGTGCTGAAATTCTAGTAGTGAGACTTGAGTCAACAACAAGGAACCAAGTTTACCTAGAGGCTGGAGGTAAATTTTGGTGAACTCTCAGAGGTGATTTGGAGAAAGCTGTTGTGTTCTCTCACATGACAGTCTCCTTCTCATGTATTTCCTTGTGTAGACCTGGGGCTGTGCTCAGGTGATGGCGACAGTGGAGATCATCTGGGCCTGTGAGCAATGCAGCCACCTCTAAGGCACGTCCCTGAGAAAAGGGACACTCAGTCCCTGTAGTATCCCATGCAGTGCGTTCTGCATCGGCATCTGACATCCACTTGAGGCTCTACCACCCAGGTGGGAAGCTGGGGTGACTTGTATTTGGAATATTTCTGTTTGTTTTGCTGGGTAGAATCCAACTGTGTTTTTTAAATACAAAATTTGGGCTGGGCATAGTGGCTTATGCCTGTAATCTAAGCACTTTGGGAGGTCAAGGTGGGAGGATTGCTTGAGCCCAGGAGTTTGAGGCCAGCTTGGACAACATAGTGAGACCCTGTTTTTACAAAAATAAAAAAATTTAGCGGGGTGTGGTGGCACATACCTGTGGTCTCAGCTACTTGGGAGGCTGAGGTGGGAGGATCACTTGAGCCCAGGAGGTTGAGGCTTCATTGAGCTATGACGGCACCACTGCACTCCAGCCTGAGTGACAGAGTGAGACTTGGGCTCAAAAACAAACTATATATACATATATATATATGTGTATATATAAAACCCCAGAACACCCAAGATGTACAGTGTGATTTTATTTTGGTTAAAAAAAGTGAATACATGCATAGAAAAAACTATTAGAAGGATATATACCAAAATGTTAACAATGGTTATCTCTGAGTGGCAGAATACCCATGATTCTATTTTGTTTCTTTCCTGTTTTCTAAATGCTTACAGTGAACACATACTGCTTTTGCAATAAGAAAAAAAAACAATAAAAGCCATTTAGGAATGATCAATATCTGAAAAATGTAGACCTGTACACCAATAAATTAATGAAGGATTTATTCACTTTATGAGAGAGAATTTTAGATTTCAGGGGATTCACAGTTCTGTGAATAAAATAGGAACTTGATAAATATTTGCTGAATCAATAAATGAATTTGCTCTGGGGTTTTCTTTAAGTGGCAGGATCCCCAGTGTATTTCAGGTGAAATCAATTTACAAAAACATGATTTGCATATTTCCCCGGAACACTATGCACTATCCATTGTGTAAAGGGGAAGATCAGATGAAAGGAAGTGTTCTGGTTCCTGTTCTGCCCCTGGTTATAGTCCTGGCCCTTTCCCCTGTGCCTGGTGCCTAATGATCAGTTTCTTTTTTTTTTTTTTTGAGATGAAGTCTTGCTCTTGTCCTCCAGGCTGGAGTACAATGGTGCAATCTCGGCTCACTGCAACCTCCGCCTCCTGGGTTCAAGTGATTCTACTGCGTCAGCCTCTTGAGTAGCTGGGATTACAGGCGCCTGCCGTCACGCCCGGCTAATTTTTGTATTTTTAGTAGAGATGTCGTTTCACTATGTTGGCCAGGCTGGTCCCAAACTCCTGACCTCAGGTGATCCACCCACCTCGGCCTACCAAAGTGCTAGGATTACAGGTGTGAGTTACCACGCCTGGCCATGATCAGTTTCTTTAACTAAAAAGGGGAATAATAGTCACCTGCTCTCAGGTTACTTTAATGTTTGTGAAAAACTTTTAGCAAGTGTAGGCTTGATGTAAGGCAGGCAAGCCCTAGAATTGGGGCTTAGCTTGGGAAGGTTCCTGGCTTTGCTGGGAGAGAATTCAAGAGTGAGCCAGTGGGAGAAGAAAACAGCTTTATTGAGGTGGCAGTGTTAGAGCTCTGTGACTGCTCCTGAAGAGCAGGGCTGCCCCTAGGCCGTGTATGGAGAGCAGTAGCTCAGGGGCAATTCTGTTATATTTATACCCATGTTTAATTACTTGCAAATTAAGGGATGGGTTATTCAGAATTTTCTAGAAAAAGAGTGGTAACTTCTGGGTCATTGACATGGAAGGGGGTGGTAACTTCTGGGTACTGCCATGGCAATTGTAAACCGATATGGCACTGGTAGTCATGTCTTATGGAAAGGTGCTTTTGCCTCTTTCCTGTTTCAGCTAGTTCTCAATCTGATATGGAGTCTGAACCCCACCACTGGAGTTGAGCCTTGCCTCCTACCTCATGTTGGGCTGACAAAGAGTAAGAGCGTAAGGGTTAGAATTTATGTGACTATGAATATGCTGAAGCCAAAGAAACAGGGTGGTTAAAATGATGTTTCCATTGTAAATTGTGAACACACAAATTGCACCAAACAGAAATGTGCAGCTTAGTGAATTACTGCCAGCGAAATTCCCATGAAGCTACCAACCAGGTCACAAAATTGAGCACTGCAGGAAGTTCCTATTGTGTTCCTCCTAATCCTTCCCACCTCCCTCCTCCCCCAACGTGACCACACTGCTGACTTGTATGGTAATCAGTTCCTCTCTTCTTTATTGTTTTATCACTATACTAAGCATGCATTCCTAAAACATAATTGTTTAGTTTTGCCTATTTAAAAAATACAGGTTGGAATTATATAGTTTGTCTTTTTTTTTGCTTGCATCTTTTGTTTAACATTTTGTGAGATTCATCCATGTTGTGTGTAGTTGCAATTTACTTGTTTTCATTGCTGTTTGGTATTTCACTGGGTAAATACAACACAATTTATATTTCTATTTTTCTGTTTGTGGACATGTGGTTTGTTTCAAGTTTGGGGTTATTATGAACAATGTGGCTATGACCATTTTTCACTTGTCTCAAATGAGGTGTGCATGCTGCCTGGGACTATTTTGTACCTATGCACACATTTCTCTTGGGAACACATCTAGGAGTGGAATTGCTGAGTTATGAAGCATGTATATCTCAACTTTAGAACATAAATGCAAAACTGATTTCCAAAACAGTTGTGCCAGTTTACAGGTTTATCAGTAGTATGTGAGAACTCCTGTTCCTCTACATTGTTACCAACACCTTGTATTATCAGACATTTTAATTTTAGCCCATTCTCATGAGTGTGTAAAGATATCTCGTTGTGACTTGAATTTGCATTCCCATAATTACTAATGAGACTGAGCACTTTTTCTTGTGTTCAATGATCATTTGTATATCCTCTTTTGTGAAGTACCTGTTGAAATCTCCTGCTTATTTTTCTGTTTTCTGTCTTTTTCTAATTGATATGTAGGAGTTTTAAAAATAGTCTGTATATAAACCTTTTGTCTGTTACATATGGTACTAATGTTTTCTTCCATCCTGTGGCTTACCTTTTAACTTTCTTAATGGGGTCTTTTGATATATAGCTTTTCTTAATTTTAACTTTTCTTAAATGTGATTTACTTTTAAAGTCCAATATTATCTCATGTTGCATTACTCCATTTTCTGTTGCTCATAACAGTGCACCTGAAACTGGATAATTTATAAGGTGTAGAAAATTATTTCTTACAGTTATGGAAGCTGAGAAGTCCAAGGTCAAGGGGCCACATCTGGTGAGGGTTTTCTTGCTGGAGGGGACTCTGCAGAATCCTGAGGTAGCGCAGGGTATCACATGGCAACGGGGCTGAGCATGCTAGTTTAAGTCTCTCTACCTCTTCTTCTTTAGGTTGGTGCAAAAGTAGTTGCAGTTCAATGGGAAAAACCGCAATTACTTTTGCACCAACCTAGTAGAACGTCACCAGTCCCACTCCAATGATAACTCATTAATCCATTAACCAATGGGTTAATCTATTCATCCATTAGTCTATGAATAAATTATGGGTTAATCTATTAATGAATAAATTATGAATAATCTATTATTTATTCATAATGTATTATGAATAAATTTGGGTTAATCTATTAATTATGGGTTAATCTATTAATCCATTAGTCTATGAATAAATTAATCCATTCATGAGGGCACTGCTCTCATGAGCCAATCACTTCTTAAAGGCCTCATTTCTCAATTGTGAAGGAAACCAAAATGGTTTATCCCAAAATATACTTCTTTGACATATTTTGAGATGCCTGTTTAGTTCAGAGGGTCTGCAGACAAAAGTAGTCCCACAAAGCTGCCTTTTGTGGGGAGATTTGCATCTACAGAGGAAATAAAGAGAATTAAACAGTACATATGTAAGTGCTACCACTTGAATATTTGTCCCCTTGTCTTGATTTGCCACTCACTTCTTCTTTCTGAGGGCTGCTACCTGTTGAAGTTTCTCCTGCATAACAAGATTGCCTTTTCCCCAGGTCTTTCCTCTTCTCTCTCTCCCGAAACCTGTTTTTGCCACCATCCAAGCCCCTATTCTTTCTGTAACCCCAAGACAGTACAAAAACATCAACCATCTTGCCTTTCTTTGAGTGTTTATACTTTTTATGACTTCTTGCACACATGTGAGCAAGTAAAATTTGTATGCCATTTTTCCTGTTACTCTTTCTATTGTAAGTTTGTTCTATAGACTCAAATTATCGAATCTTCAGGAGAAAACTTAAACTTCCCTACAACTGCCACACTGGGGATTAAATTTTAACGTGAGTTTGGGAGGGAACAAATATTCAAATGATAGCACTTACATATGTATTTTATTTATATATATATTATTTATTTATTATTATTATTTTTTTGAGACAGAGTCTCATACTATTGCCCGGGCTGGAGTGCAATGGCATAATCTTGGCTCACTGCAACCTCCACCTCCTGGGTTCAGCGGATTCTCCTGTCTCAGTCTCCTGAGTAGCTGGGATTACAGGCACACACTACCACGCCTGGCTTATTTTTTATATTTTTTAGTAGAGACAGGGTTTCACTATGTTGGCCAGGCTGATCTTGAACTCCTGACACTGTGATTGCCCACCTTGGCCTCCCAAAGTGCTGGGATTATAGGTGTGAGCCACTGCACCCGGCCTACATATGTATTTTCTGCATACATAAAATGCATTCCATATATATTTTCATGCATTCTAATATGTCAGTGCTTTCCTTTATGGTTAGGTTTTTTGGTATCTTAGTTAAAAGTTGTTTCTTACCCTGAGATTATATATTCTCCTATATTATCTTACAGAAGTTTTGTTGTTTTACCTTTGACATTTAGATATACAATTCCACCTGCAACTGACTTTTTAATATGGTGTAAGGCAGAGATCAAGTTTACTCTTTTCCTCATATGAATAACCAACAGTTTTAGCAATATTTGTTAAAAATAATTTCCTACACTCTGTTCTGAAGTGTAATCTTTTTTAAAAAAATAAATCGAGTATCTGAATACGTGTGGGTGTGTTTCTGGGCTCCCCTTTCTGCTCCATTGATCTATTTGATTATTCTCGCCTCAACATTATGTTTTCTTAAGTATTGTAGTTTTATAATGGCTCTTGATGTCTATAGAGCAAATTCTCCTACTTTGTTTTTCTTTTTCCAGATTGACTTGGCTATGTCTCGTTGTTTATTCTTTCATATAATATTTGGATCAGCTTGTTAATTTCTACAAAAAATCCTGCTAGGATTTTTGATTAGGATTGCATTGAAACTATACACCAATTAGAAATAATTTACATCTTTATAATATTGAGTCCTGTAAGTCATGAACATTAATTTACTTAGATTTTCTTTAATTTTATTCCTAAGTACTTAATATAGATTGATACAGGCATAAGTGGCATCTTTTAAAACAATTTATATTTGGTTTCTTACTGATATATAGAAGTTCAGTTGATTTTTGTATATTGATCTTATATTAATTCTAAGAATACAACATAAATTATCTTAAGAATCTTTTGAATTTTAGCTGTACATTATCATATAATCTATAAATAATTCCAGATTTAGGAGTAGTTTTCTACTCTTCATATCTTTTATTTCTTTTTCTTGCCTTGCCTGACTAGCAACTCTCATAAAATGGCAAATAATGGTGATGGCGAGCACCCTTGACTGATTTCTGATCTCGAAGGGGAAAAAGTTTAACATTTCATCATTAAGCATGCCACTTGCTGTGTATTTCTCATATATGTCCTTTTTCAGATCAAGAAAGTTTGCTTCTATTCCTGCATCCAAAGGATATACAACTATTGTGAATGTATATTAAATTTTATCAAGTTTTTCTCTTCATCTTTTAAGATGTTTATATGTGTTTTAAAAAAATTCTACTAATATAATGATTTACAGATATTAAACCAACTTATGCTTAACTTACACTTTTTGGAATAAGTTTTATTTGGTGTGCTATATCTCTGGATTTAATTGGCTAATATTTCACCATTTAATGATTTTTTCATTTATTTTCTTGAGTGGTATTTCCCTTTCTTATAATGTCTTTGTTGGGTTTGGGTATCAAGTGTATTCCTGCTTCACAAAGCAATTTGTCAAATGTTTCCCTTTTTTCTCTTCTCTGGGTTGAAATTTCTAGTAGAATTTGCTAGTGAAGACATTTGGATCTAGAGTTTCCTTTGTGAAAATATTTATAACAGGGCCGGGCACTGTGGCTCAAGCCTGTAATCCCAGCACTTTGGGAGGCCAAGACGGGCGGATCACGAGGTCAGGAGATAGAGACCATCCTGGCTAA
>NW_012116377.1:5982829-6002717 GCF_000951035.1 Colobus angolensis palliatus
GAGCTTGCAGTGAGCTGAGATCCGGCCACTGCACTCCAGCCTGGGCGATAGAGCGAGACTCTGTCTCAAAAAAAAAAAGAAAATATTTATAATAGTATTTTTAGTTTTTCTAGTAGTTTAACAGTTCTAATAGCTTTAATATTTTATATTTCTTCTTTTTTCAGATATGGTAAGTTGTATTTTCATAATTTTTTATTTCGTAGAAATTTTCAGATATATTGGCATAAAAATTTATTCACAAAGTATCATCATTTTATTATCTTCAGGATTTGTAACAATGTTCTTTTCTTTGTTCTTGGCATTTGGTTATTTGTACCTTTTTTCATTTTACTTTACCAAACTCGTCAAGGGTTTATTAATTTTGATTTCTTTTTTTGTTATCCAGGCTGTAGTACAATGGTGCTATCTTGGCTCGCTGCAACCTTTGCCTCCCAGGTTCAAGCGATTCTCCTGCCTCAGCCTCCTGAGTAGCTGGCATTACAGGTGCCTGACACCATGCTTGGCTGATTTTTGTATTTTTAGTAGAGACTGGGTTTCATCATGTTGGCCAGGCTGGTCTCGAACTCCTGACCTCGTGATCCACCTGCCTTGGCCTCCCAAAGTGTTGGGATTACAGACGTGAGCCACTGCGCCTTTCTAAGGGTTTATTAAAAAACTTTTTGGTTATGTTGCTTCTTTCTATTGTATGCTTGTTTTCTACTTTGTTTTTATTTCTGTTCTCATTTATTTTTCGATTTTCTTGTCTTGTAATAAGTTTTGAAATCGGGAACCTTGACTCTTCCTACTTTTTTTTTTTCAAAATGATTTTGGCCATTCTGAGTCTCTTGCTATTCCATATGAATTTTAGAATCAGGTTGTTCATTCCTACAAAAAAGTCAACTGGGATTCTGTTAAGAATTGCACTGAATATGTACATCAGATTGATGAGTAGTGCTATCTTAACAGTGTTCAGTCTTTCAGTCCATGAACACGGGATGTTTTCCCATTTATTTAGATCTTTAAAATTTCTTTGAACAATATTTTACAGTTTTTAGAGTATAAGTTTTGCCCTTATTTTGTTAAATTTATTCCTAAGCATTTTATTCTTTTTGAATTGTAAATGAAATTGTTTTCAATGTAAATGAAATTGTTTTCTTAATTTTATTTTGGATTGTTCATTGAAATTGTGTAAACATACAATTGATATGGTGGAAAGGAAAAAATAAGAGAGGAAGATAATCTTGATGACAATGTTTGAGGACTGGTTTCAACTAAAGTGTATATTATTCCTCGACCATTCAGTTATCACTACTACCACTATTGAAATTACTACTATTACTATTTTGATTTAGTCTTCTCTCACTTGCAATCAAATGTTTATTGATTTGTTAGTTGTATATTTTGGTTCAGTAATTAAAATAAATATACTATAGTATGTTAATATTAGAGGTTAGAGGGCACTGGGTCTAGGATATAAATAACTCTTTGTACTATCTTTGCAAGTCTTTTTAAAATTTAAAACTATTCTAAAATTAAAGATTTATTTAAAAATACCGTTGATTTTTTTTTTTTTTTTTTAACACAGAGCCTCACTCTGTCACCCAAGTTGGAGTGCGGTGGCATAATCTTGGCTTACTGCAACCTCCGCCTCTTGGGTTCAAGCAATTCTCCTGCTTCAGCCTGCCAAGTAGCTGGGACTACAGGCCTGCACCACCATGCCTGACTAATTTGTGTATTTTTAGTAGAGACGGGGTTTCACCATGTTGGTGAGGCTGGTCTTGAACTCCTGACCTCAAGTGATCTGCCTGTCTCCATCTTCTAAAGTGCTGGGATTACAGACATAAGCCACTGCACCCAGCAAAAATACAACTGATTTTTGTATATTAATTTTGTATTCTGCAACCTTGCTCAACTCATTTATTGGTTCTAATAGTTTTTAATGGATTCCTTAGGATTTTCTTTTTCTTTTTCTTTTTTTTGAGATGGAGTCTTGCTCTGTCACCCAGGCTGGAGTGCAGTGGCACAATCTTGACTCACTGCAACCTCTGCCTCCCAGGTTCAAGCGATTCTTGTGCCTCAGCCTCCCAGGTTCAAGCGATTCTTGTGCCTCAGCCTCCCCAGTAGCTAGGAGTACAAGTGTGTGCGACCATGCCGGCTAATTTTGGTATTTTTAGTAGAGACATGGTTTTGTCATGTTGGCCATGATGGTCTCAAAATCCTGACCTGAAGTGATTGGCCTGCCTCGGCCTCCCAAAGTCCTGGGATTATAGGTGTGAGCCACCATGCCCGGCCCCTTAGGGTTTTCCATGTACAAGATAATGTCATCTGCAATAGATATAGTTTTACTTCTTTCTTTGTAATTTAAATGCCTCTGTTCTTTTTTCTTGCCTAATCACCCCAACCGGAACCTCCAGTACAATGTTGAATAGAAGTGGTGAGAGTGTACATCCTTGTTTTGTTTCTGGTCTTCGGAGGAAAGTATTCAGTTTTTTACCATTGAGTATAATTTTAGCTCATTTAGCTGTTATTCTATTGATATGGTGATTTAATTGATTTTTAGATGTTGAAACAAGCTTGCATTCTTAGGATAAATTGAACTTGGTCATGGTGTTTAATTTGTTTTATATGTTATTGAATTTGGTTTGCTAGTATTTTGTTGATAATTTTTGCATAAGAGGTATTGGTTTGTAATTTTCATTTCTTGTGCTATTTTCATCTGGTTTGGATAGTAAGATAATACTGGCCTCATAAAATGAATTGGAAAATGTTTCCTCCTCTTTTATTATTGGAAAAATTTGTGAAGGATTTGTATTAATTTTTCTTTAAGCATTTGATAAAATTCAGTGATGAAACCACTTGGACCTAAGCTTTTCTTTGTGAGTAATTTTTTATTACTAATTTGATCTCTTTACTTGTTATACGTCTATTTAGGTTGTCTGTTTACTTTTGAGTCAGTTCCTGCAGTTTTGTTTTTGTCCTTCTACGGAAGGACATTTCTTCTAATTTACCTAGTTATTTTTTGATACAATTATTCATAATATTTCCTTATAATCTTTTTATTTCTGTAAGGGTAGTAGTAATGTTGTGTCTTAATTTCTGATTCTAGTTATTTGAGTCTTCTTTCTTTTCTTATTGAGCAATCTAGCTAAAGGTTTGTCAATTTTGTTTATCTTTACAACAAACTGACCTTGAATTAATTGATTTTCTTTATTGTTTTTCTGTTCTTTATTTCATTAATTTCTGCTCTAGCCTTTATTATTCCCTCTCTTTTGATTGCTTTAGACTTAGTTTGCTCTTCTTTCTCCAGTTTCTTAAGGTGGAAGATTAGGTTATCTATCTAAGATCATTCCTTCTTTTTTTTTGAGAGGGAGTCTTGCTGTGTCGCCCAGGCTGGAGTGCAGTGGCACAATCTCGGCTCACTGCAAGCTCTGGTTCCCGGATTCACTCCATTCCCCTGCCTCAGCCTCCCAAGTAGCTGGGACTACAGTCGCCCGCCACCATGACCGTTTAATCATTTGTATGTTTTAGTAGAGATGGGGTTTCACCATGTTAGCCAGAATGGTCTCCGTCTCCTAATCTTGTGATCCGCCTGCCTCAGCCTCCCAAAGTGCTGGGATTACAGGTGTGAGCCACCGCACCCGGCCCATTCCTTCTTCTTAATATAGGCACTGCAGCTATAAATTTCTGTCTAAGCACTGCTTTAGCTTTATCCTATAAGTTTTGGTATGGTGTGTTTTCATCTTCATTCTTGTCAATGCATTTTTTAATTTGCCCTTTTATTTCTTTTTTGACCTATTGATTACATAGGGGTGTGTTTAATTTCCACATATTTCTGAGTTTCCCCAATTTTTCATTATTGATTTCAAATTTTATCCCAATTGTGGTCAGAGAACATCGTTTGCATTACTTCTACTCTTTTAAATTTGTTAAGATTTGTTTTACGGCCTAATATACGGTCTATCCTGGGGAATGTTTCGTGTGCTTCTGAGGAGAATGTGTATTCTGTTGTTGTTGAATGGAGTGTTCTATAGATGTCTGTTAGGTCTCCTTGGTTTATAGTGCTGTTCAAGTCTAATATTTCATTATTAATCTTCTGTCTAGTCTTTCTTTCCATTATTGAAAGTGAGGTTTTAAAGTCTTCAACTGTTGTTACTGAATTGTATATTTCTCCCTTAGTTTCTGTCAGTTTCACTTCATGTATGCTGATGCTCTGTTATAAAATGCATATGTGTTTATAATTGTTATATTTTCCTGATTGATTGACTCTTTTATCAGCATGAAATGTCTCTTTGTCTCTACTAACAGCTTTTTCGTTTTAAACTCTGTTTTGTCTGATATCATTACAGCCACTCCAGCTTTCTTGCGCTGTTCATTTATTTCTTTTTCCATACTTTGCTTTCAATGTATTTGTATCTTTGAATCTAATCTGAATCTAATATTGCCCTCTTATACACAACATATAGTTGTATCTTTTTTTTTTTTTATTTTTTTTTTTTTTTCTTTTGAGATGGAGTCTCGCTCTGTCGCCCAGGCTTGAGTGCTGTGGCCAGATCTCAGCTCACTGCAAGCTCCGCCTCCCGGGTTTACGCCATTCTCTTGCCTCAGCCTCCTGAGTAGCTGGGACTACAGGCGCCCGCCACCTCGCCCGGCTAATTGTTTCATTTTTATTTTTTTAGTAGAGACGGGGTTTCACCAGGTTAGCCAGGATGGTCTCGATCTCCTGACCTCGTGATCCGCCTGTCTCGGCCTCCCAAAGTGCTGGGATTACAGGCTTGAGCCACTGCGCCCGGCCAGTATCATGTTTTTTACACCAAGTCCAGCAATCTCTGCGTTTTTATTGGATTATTTAATTCACTCATATTTAATATTGCTATTGATATTGTTGGATTTACATCTGCCATTTTGCTTTATATTTCTATATGTCTCATGTCATTTTGTTTCTCTACTCTTTCTTGCTTTTTTGCATTAAGTGAATATTTTCTAGTTAGCATTTTAGTTTCTTTAGTGTATTTTCTAATTTATTTTTCTGAGTTTTTTTAGTGATTGCTTTTGGGTTTACTGTGTACATCTTATCAGATTCAGCTTTTGATGTATACTAACTTATGGTGATATATAGAAGCCTTACTACTATGTAGCTCTATTCGCTTTTCCCTTTTCTTGTGGTATTATTGTTATGCATGTTACATCTATCAATGTTATAAACCTAATGATAAATTGTTGATTATTACTTTACCATCTATCATCACATCCTTAGTGCAATACAACTCTGCTTATACCCATTTCTTTTGCGTTATTATTGACAAATACATTACACATAATATTACACTTCTCTATGTCATAGGCCCAACATTACATTATATACACCTTATTTTATACAATTACTTCTTTCTTTTTTTTGAGTTAGGGTCTTGCTCTGTCACCCAGGCTGGAGTACAGTGGCATGATCATGGTGACTACAGCCTCAAACTCCTGGACTCAAGTGATCTCCCACCTTAGCTTCTGAGTTGCTGAGGTTACTGGCATGAGCTACCACGCCTGGCTGCAGTTGCTTCTTAAATCACTTATGAAAAGAAAGCCAAAAAAAATAGACTTATACTGATTTTTATAATTAATTATCTTTTGGGTGCTCCTTATTTTTATTTGTTTGTATTCATATTATCATCTGGAGTTACATGCTTTCAGTCTGAAGAGTTTCATTTAGTATTTCTTGGAAGATAGATCTGCTAGCAATGAATCCTTTATTCATTTTATCTGGGTAAGTCTTTATTTCCCCTTTATTAAAAAAAATATGGTTTGGGCTGGGCATGGTGGCTCACGCCTGTAATTCCAGCACTTTGGGAGGCTGAGGCAGGTGGATTGCTTGAGGCCAGGAGTTTGAGACCAGCCTGGCCAACATGGCAAAACCTTGTCTGTAGTAAAAATACAAAAACCAGCTGGGTGCATTGGTGCACACCTGTAATTTCAGCTACTTGGGAGACTGAGAAATGAAAATTCGTTGAATCCAGGAAGCAGATGTTGCAGTGAGCTGAGACTATACCACTGCACTCCAGCCTGGGTGACAGAGCCAGATTGTCTCAAAATATATATTCAGTTTTGTGGGATATAGAATTCTTGGTGGACAGCTTTTTTTTTCCCCTTGAGTACTTTGAATATGTTATTCTACTGCATCCTTACCTCTGTTGTCCTGCTGAGAAGTCAACTATTAATCTTATCGAGGCTTCTTTGTACGTAATTTTTCTCTTACTGGTTTCAGTATTTTCTTATTGTGTTTGACTTTCAGCATTTTTTACTATGACGTATCTGTGAATTTCTTTGCATTTATCATACTTGTAATTCTTTGTGCTTTCTGGATGTATATTGCTTTTTAATACTTTTGGGAAGTTTTCTGCCATTATTTATTCAAATATTTTTTCTTCTCTTTTCTTTTTGTTGGCCTTCACTCCCATCATGTTTATGACTTTGAGGCTCTCTTTGTCTTCATTTTGTTCTGTGTTCTTTTACTTGCATAATTTCTATCAATGTATATTCAAGTTTATTCATTCTTTCTTCTGATAGTCTAATCTACTGTTGTGCCCCTCTAGTGAGTTTTTAATTTCAGTTACTGTATTTTTCAATTCTAGATTTTTCTTGACGTTCTTTTAAAATAACTTCAATCTCTTTATTGATAGATGTTTGATGCAACACTGCCATTATATCTTGCTTTAGTTTTTAAAATCATCCTCTCTTTTAGCTCTGTGAGCATATTTACAATTTGTGTTTTGAAGTCTTTTTCTGTTAAATCCAACATCTTGTGGCTCTTAGAGGCAATTTGTGTTGCCTGCTCCTGTTTTTTTTTTTTTTTTTAAACCAGGGTATAGGTCTTACTTCTTTACAAGCCTTTTGATATTTCACTAGAAACTGGTCATTGTAGGTAATATATTTCATTATAATATGTTGTAGAATACTATAGATAATATATTATAGAAACTCTGAGCACTAGCTTCCT
Organism: Colobus angolensis palliatus; assembly: GCF_000951035.1. NCBI lineage: Eukaryota > Metazoa > Chordata > Mammalia > Primates > Cercopithecidae > Colobus > Colobus angolensis. The sequence goes on from NW_012116377.1 coordinate 5,989,794, forward strand.
CTCCTCCTCCATGGGGCTTATAGTTGTTATTATTTGCTTGTGTTTTTTTTAGTGACTGGTTGGAGGAAGGGAACCCCCATAGCTTGATTGCACTCATTTGGAGCTTAGCCTCAGCAACAGGTAGCTGGGGACAGGATAAGAAACACTGAAATTGTCTTTCTTCTGGGAAGAAAGACTTACAGCTGTAAGCTGGGGGTGATACCTTATCTTCTTGACTGCAGCTATCTGGATTGGATTCTCTGCCTCACAGGGGTGGGATGGAGGGAGTCATGAAATACCACAGACTCTAAACTTTCTTACCCAAATTCTATGGGTTTTTCTTAAATAGATGTTTCTTAATTTTCTTTTTGTCCTTTGGGCCATTTCAAGAGGACTTAATTAAAAAATTTTTTTTACTAGTTTCACTGAGGAAGGGCTGGCAAAGCTCCTCATGTCATCATGCTGGCAGTTGATCTCCTACAGCATACATTCTTGACTAATCAAAGTTTTCTTGGCACATCGCCAATTTCCTGGACAACACAAGAACTTAGAGCATTTCAATTCATTTAGCTTCTTCTTGACTTATTTGGTATTTTTTTTTGTGGATTTTAATTCTTTACCTATTAAAACTCTCACAAAGACATTATTATTACATTATACAGTTAATATTCATTTAGCTTTACATACATATTTGCTATTTTAATTTTTTTTCTGCATTTCCATTTATCCATCTGAAATATACTCTATGTCTGAACACTATCATTTTAATTTTAGCTCGGGTGTATTTTTTTTATTATTTCTTTCCATTTTTGTTTGGCTGAAAATATTTTTATCTTACCTTCATTCTTGAATGATTTTTCTCTTCTAGGTAGGTAGTTATTTTTTTTCAGTAGTTTGAGGACATCATTCTGTTGTCTTCTGGTTTTTATATTCTCTGTTGAAAAATCAGTTGTCAGTCTACTTGTTGCTCCTTTGCAGGTAATACAAGTTGTTTCCTCTAGCTGCTTTGAAGATTTTCTCTAGTTTTTGTCTTCAGCAATTACTTTCATGTGCCCAAGTGTAGATTTATTCTGATCATTATGTTTGGGGTTTGTAGAGCTTCTTCAATATGTAAACAAATGGCTTCCATCACTTTTGGAATATTTATTTATTTATTTATTTTGTAGGGATACGGTCTCACTATGTTACTCACTATGTTGTAGCTGGTCCCAAACTCCTGGCCTCAAGCAATTCTCTTCCCTTAACCTCCTAAAGTGTTGGGATTACTGGTGTGAGCCACTGTGCCTGGCCTGGAATATTTTCATCATTTATGTCTTCGGTTCTATTTTCTTTGTCCTTTTTTTCCTGGTGCTTCAAGCACACATATGTTAGATCTTCTCATTCTATTCTCTTTGTCTCTTATATTCTCTTTTGTTTTCTATTCTTTTGTCCTTCTCTGTTTTATTCTGGTGTTTTCCCCCACCCTTTCTTCCAATTTAGTAGATCTCTTCAGTTATGCTTACTCCAGAGGTTCCCAGACTTTCTTGGCTCATAATATCTTTAATACCTCATTCTTCTTCCCTCCCCCACCATGGTGCTCCTAGGTAAAAAAGAATACCTAACAGTGTTCTTAAGTAGCTAGATCCTAACAGTATAGGTATTTGCGTCATAACAGTGTAGCCACCTTTTTGGCATTGCACAGCTTCTCAAATCATGGAATCATTGAACATTACTATCTTCATTTCTTGCTTTACATTGATTTTCATGCAGTAATCTCTTTGCATTACAGCAATCTCTGAAAACTTGGCTTTGCAAAGATATGATGTTATCATAAGGAATGTAGCCATCTAATGTTGAAACTATGAACTACTTTGAGCTAATAGTTTGTGTTGTGTCCAGCAGATAGCAATATGTTTCCTTTCAATATATAAAATAGTTTGCAGCACTCCTGTGATGCACAGGAGCAGCTGGGGCACCTTGGTACATGGTTTGAGAACTGCAGGTCTACTCTTTTGTTAAATATATCCATTAAGTACTGGGTTTCAATTATCGTTTGCATTTTAGTTCTAAAATATCTGTATTATTCTTTTTTCAAATATTCTCTGTCTTATTTAGAGATAGTTTTCAGTTTCCTGCCAAAATTCTCAATGTTCTCTTGAGCATAATAACCATAGTTATTTTAAAGTCTGTAAGTGGTCACCCCAATGTCTGTGTATCTGCAGATCTGTTTCTATTGGCAGTCATTTCAGTTGTCATTATCCTGTCTTTTTATGTGTCTGATTGTGATGATAAGGATGATGGTGGTATTGATGATGATGGCAATGATGATGATGTCGATCACATTCTGGACATTGCATTTGAAATACTATATGTAAAACAGTTTGAGGCCTAGATGACATTGTCTTCTCCTAGAGAAGATTGACACTGAATCTTGAAAGGTGACTTGTGTCACTAGCAATTTTACTCCACTCTCAGAGACTGGTATACCTCAGAGTTGGGCTTCAGTCTTTGAGAGCTGGTCCAATTTCGGTTCACAGTTATTGTGAGATGCTTTCCTCAGGATGCCAATGCTAGGCTTTGGGAACAGGGATGTTTTCTAAGTCTCCCTAGTATTATTGTATCCTGGATCCCACGAAGCTGTCAAAATTCTTCTCAGTCTTTCAGCCACTTCTGATGAAACTGAAAATGCCACCAGGGAGAAGCGGCTGAAGTGAGTATCTTTTTTTCCTTTTATTTTTTTTCTGCAACCTAACCTGGTGATTTTTCACTATCTTATTAGCTCTCTTATTTTCTCAAAGAAGATGTTAACAGAAATCTGTTGTTCAGTTTTTCTGTCCTTAACAGAAGAGTTAACTCATCTTGCCTACTACCATCAGTAGCAAAAGTTTGCGATGATGTCATTTCGACCTGCAGAAATGTATTCATTCTGTGGTTGTGGGGGGACAGGGTAAACCAAACTGTGCTTTTGTTTAGGATTATACATTACTTTAGAAATAAATTCTTTTGTTCAGAAAGGGATGGTCCTAGGTAAGCCTGAATGGGAGGATCTTGCAGTGAAGGGCTGGGGTGAGAAAGGAGGGCAGTAATGTCTTTTAATATTAGGATATCTTTTTATATTAGGAGGACTTTTTTTTTTGTTTCACCCCAGCAATGTGAGAGATAGAATGGGTGCCCTAAAGAAGAGGATACAGCAGAAATTAGGACGAGATGAAGAAGAGCAACATCCCTTAAGAAGTGCCCTATGGTTAGGAATGGCCATTTTATGTTAGGAACAAAGGTGATAATATTCAATTTTGGGCAGTCTCCTGCTCAGTGTTATAATTACCATTTTTTTTGAGTCAGTTTTGCTCTTGTTGCCCAGGCTGGAGTGCAGTGGCACAATCTCAGCTCACTGCAACCTCCGCCTCCCAGGTTCAAGTGATTCTCCTGCCTCAGCCTCCTGAGTAGCTGGGATTACAGGCATGCGCCACCACACCTGGTTAATTTTGTATTTTTAGTAGGGACGAAGTTTCTCCATGTTGGTCAGGCTGGTCTCAAACTCCCAATCTCAGGTGATCCACTTGCCTCAGCCTCCCAAAGTGCTGGGATTGTAGGCGTGAGCCACTGTGCCCAGCCACCCTTTTTAAACTCACCCTCCAAAACCTTTAGTAAAATCTATTTTACCCAATGCCTTTGTTTTTGTGGTGTCTTTAGGTGAGAAAGATAGGTTCTCCCACGTGGTAAGAAGGAGCAGGGATTGGACAGAAGCACATGGCCTGAGGTGACGGACAAGATGCTGGATGGGAGAACACCAGGGAATGCCAATACCTTCCCTGCGTGTCTCTGGGATTTGGGGTTATGTACTGGACTCCCCAGTCATATAAGTTTCAAACAATTCTAAAGCTGTGGCCACACTCCCAGAGGTTTCCAGATTTAATTGGTCTTAGAGAAGACACAGCCCCTTTTTTTTTTTTTTTTAAATAAAATCTCCTTAGGGGGTTTTAACATGTACCTGGGATTGAGAGTCACTGTCCTAGACATACCCCCTCCATCAGATGTGGAGGGCCTCTTCTTTCTCAGCCCCACAGGGCACTTGAGCCCATTCAAATCTACTTGTGAGATGTGATGAAACACCAAATTATTAACGTTAGTGGCTCAGGCACAGCATCTTAATGAAAAAAGTTGATTGATGAGGACAAGAGGCAGAGATAGAAGTCACAAGTGAATTTTTGAGTTTGTCTTCCTTGTTTCTGAATAGTTCAGATCTGGGTTTTGCACTGTGTGCAGCCTGAATCTTCTAAAGCTGGCCTCAGCAATGTCTCCCTTCCTCCATGCTCCTCTGCAATGTGACCCTAACACTCCTCCATCAAAAGGTGGGGCCCAACTTCCCTCTTCTTAAAGCTAGGTTCATCTGTGACTTCTTCAACTCATGAACTTTGGCGAAAGTGATATGCTGTGACTTCTGGGGTTTGGTTGTGAGGGACCTGCTGCCTTGTTCAGATAACACATGTGCCGAGGTCCCACAGCCACTGTGGAAGACATCCAAGCTCCATAAAGATAGATCGTGTGCACATGCTTCAGTCAACAGCCCAGCTGAGCCCTCGGCATACAGCCAACACCAACTGTCAGCTGTGGGTGAAACAACTTAGACATCCACTTGGATGTCAAGCTGGACTTTAGATGCCTGTGGCTGCAGCTAACCTCCGTCTGTAACTACATGGAAGACCCCATGTAAACCACCTAGCAGAGCCCTTCCTAGAATTGTTGACCCTTAGACTCTACATGTGTACCAAAATGAATGTTGTTTGAAGCCATAAGTTTTGTTGTGATTTGTTATGCAGCAACAGTAACTGTAACATCACAGGATCCTTTGGGTGTCACTTTTCTGGCCAGAAACTCTGTGGCTGGTGGTGCCTTTGCCCAAGTTTTGCTCGAGCTCACCGGGCTCATTCTGCCCACTCAGCCTGGCAGGTTGTACTTGGGTTGTGCTACCAGCTTGGGTCCCATGCCTGCCAAAGGTGAGCCAGGCATGGAGTGGTGAGGGGTGTGTGAGTGAGCAAGCATGGGTTCTGGCCACTGTGCACAGCCAGGCATGCCAGCTGTGGTGGGGCAGGTGGCGCTGGATGCTGGTACAAGTACTGCTTCCCTGTGAGGCTGCGGCTGGACTAGGCATACTGCAAGCAGTTCTATGGCTGGCATCAGGGAATGTAGTGGTTCCTGGAAGCTTGGAGATGTCAGGAAACACAGAGTCCCAAAGAGGGTATCATAGCCCTGGCTTGGGGAGCTCCTAGGTCTGGGGTCCCCAAAGGGCTATAGCTCTTCTTTCCTTCTCTCTTTTCTCCTTCTCATTGCCTGAAACCTGGTGAGCAATGGGCATATTTCAGCCCTGTTCATGTTACAGTTCTTTCTGCCCCACCATTTGGTGGGTCCCAAGACCTTGTCCTGTGTCCAGGAAGAATGAGGAACTCAGACAAGTGGTGGGTGAGCACAGCAAAGAGGAGCTTTATTGAGTGACAGAACAGCTCAGAGGAGACCAGCAGTTGGTAGATCCTCTTTGCAGGCAAGTTGTCCTGTCATCTGCCCAAGTCTGGTTGAGTCCAGGGTTTTTATGGGCTTTAGAGGGGAGGAAGTGCATACCGACCAGTCCATGGGCAGCCATGGGGGTGGTGGGTGGCCCAGGAAAAGCACCGTAAGTTCTCACTCTGGTCCATTGGCGCTGACAGCCTGGCCCCCACACTTCAGGCAGTCCCTGATTTGAAGGTGGGGCTTCACTGGGAACCAGTCCCTTTCTGCTCAGGAGCTTATCTGCTTCCTGCCACTATTAACCTGCCATCCACAGTGCCCATGATGCCCAGGCTGTTTGTGTTGAGGGGTGCCTGCAGGCATGTGCTGAGCCACCCTTAGCTCTGCCTCAGCCTCCCTCCCATGCTTCTCAGTGCCCAAAGTCCAAAGGGGGCCGAGGTGGCAGGGGGCTGGTGTATCAGCACTGCCCTGAGTATGTGCACACCTGGCTTAGGTCATGACAGTGCTGGGGTCAGCCACAACTTTGCTCTGAAATTGGAGTGGGTGCCAGGACAGGGAGAGGCCAAGCAGCAGGAACAGGTACTTTTGAGGTTGCAGGGGAAGGGGGACTACTTTCTGGGATCCCAAGAGTGCAGAGATGCCTGGGTCCACAGCAGTGCCTGGATGGCTGCAGTTGCACCCAGGAGGGCGGGGCTCCTGCCCCTCCAACTTGGAAGGAGGCAGGGATTCCATCTGTTCCTGGCTCCTGCTGGCTCCATGGAGCATGCAGCCCAGCCACACCTTCTCTACTGCAGCTGGCATCATGGCAGCAGGTGTCCCAGATGGGCTGCCACCATCGCCAGTAACATACTGTAAATTGTTATTCTGTTCCACAAATATTACTGGGTGGCTCTTGTATTCCAAGATTTGTGTCGGATGCTGTGGACACTCAATGAAAAGACTTGACCCTTGCCTTCAAGTTGCTTGTAATCTAGGTGGGGAGATAGGCATAGAGTAGGATGATGCACTGTTTTAAGTGCTGTTTTTGTGGTAGACATTGTTACTTGTTCCCCAGTATCTGTTCTCACATTCCTGATTAATAATAGAAATCCTGAGAGTTGACTGGGCACAGGGCTCTCAGAATAAAAAGATGCTTCCTGGCTTCCTTTGCAGTTAAGTGTGGCCATACGAGCAGGTTCTGATCAATGAGATAGAGGCTGGTGTGGTGTGTGCAGCTGCTAGAAAGTGCTCTCAAAGGAAAAACATGTGCTCTTCCTTCTCTTTCTTCCTTCCAGGTGTCCAGAATGTGAGTGAAGTTTGCACCATGAGGTGAATGCCACATCCAAAGAGTACAATATTAGAGAAAAAGAGGCTGGGTCCTTGATATTGTTTGGATGTGTGTCTCCTCCAAATCTCATGTTGAAATGTGATTCTCAGTGTTGAAAGTGGGGCCTGTTGGGAGGTCTTGGATCAGGGGGGCAGATCTCTCATGAATGGCTTAGCACCATCCCTTTGGTGATGAGTGTGTTCTCACTCTATTAGTTCACATGAGAGCTGATTGTTTAAAAGAGCCTGGCATCTCTCTTTCTCCTTCTCTTGCTGTGTGACACACCTGTTTCCCCTTCACCTACTGCCATGATTATAAGCTTCCTGAGGCCTTATGAGAGGCCAAGCAGATGCTGGTGCCATGCTTTTACAGCCTGTAGAACTGTGAACCAAATAAATCTATTTTCTTTATACATTACCCAGTCTCAGATATTCCTTTATGGCAACTCAAAACAGACTAACACAGAAAATTGGTACCAAGGAGTGAAGTATTGGTATAAAAATACTTGAAAATGTGGAAGCAGCTTTGGAACTGGCAGAGGTTGGAAGAATTTGGAGGGCTCAGATGAAGACAGGAAGTTGAGGAAACACTGGAACTTCTTAGAGACTGGTGAAATAGCTGTGACCAAAATGCTGATAGAAATATGAACAGTGAAGACCAGGATGACAGGGTCTCAGGTGGAAATGAGAAAGTTATTGGGAACTGGAGCAAAGGTCACTCTTGTTACTCCCTAGCAAAGAACTTGGCTGCATTGTGTCCATGTCCTAGGGGTCTGTGGAAAGTTGAACTTATAAGTGATGACCTAGGGTATCTGGCAGAATAAATTTCTAAACTTCAAGGCATGCAAGATATGGTGTGGCTACTTCTAACCATATGATCAGATGTGGGAGCAAAGGAATGACTCGAGACAGGAACTTACAATTAAAAGGGAAGCAGAGTATAAAAAATTGAAAAATCTGTAGCCTGGCCATATGGTGGAGAAGGAAAATTTTTTTTTTTTTAAGGAGAGGAATTGAAGTGGACTGAAGAGCAACCACTTGCTAGAGAGATTTGCATGACTAAAAGGGAGCCAAGTGCTAATATTCAAGACAATGGGCAAAAGGCCTTTAAGACATTTCTGAGATTTTTGAGGCAGCCTCACCCATCCTAGGCCCAGAGTCACCCATCCTAGGCCCAGAGTCACCCATCCCAGGCCCAGAGGCCTAGGAGGAAAGAGTAGTTTCAAGTGCCAGACCCAAGGCACTACTGCTTCGCACAGTCTGGGGACACTGCACCCCACATCCTGGCTGCTGCAGCTCAAGTCATGGTTCAAAGGGCTCCAAGTACAGCTTGGGCCACTGCTTCAGAGGGTGCAAGCCATAGCCTTGGTGACTTCCACATGGTGTGTTAAGTCTGCAGGCTTTCAGAATGCAAGAGTGAAGAAGGCTTGGCAGCTTCCACCTAGATTTCAGAGGATGTATCAGAAAGCTTGGGTGCCCAAACAGAAGCCTACTGCAGGGAGCCCCTGTATGGGAGTGCCCTTACATGGGAGCCCCTGCAGAGAGCCCCTACATGGCAAGTACCAAGGGGGAGATGGGGGGTTGGAGCCCCTACACAGAGTCCCCACTGGGGACTATCTAGTGGAGCTGTGGGAAGGAGGCTGTCATGCACATCCGTGTGAAGAGACCACCAAACAGGTTTTGTGTGAGCAATAAAGCTTTTTAATCACCTGGGTGCAGGAGGGCTGAGTCCAAAAAGAGAGTCAGCGAAGGGAGATAGGGGTGGGGCCATTTTATAAGATTTGGGTAGGTAAAGGAAAATTACAGTCAAAGGGGGTTGTTCTCTGCGGGCAGGGGTGGGGGGGTCACAAGGTGCTCAGTGGGGGAGCTTTTGAGCCAGGATGAGCCAGGAAAAGGAATTTCACAAAGTAATGTCATCAGTTAGGGCAGGAACAGATCATTTTCACTTCTTTTGTGGTGTAATGTCATCCGTTAAGGCAGGAACTGGCCATCTGGATGTGTACATTGCAGGTCACAGGGGTATATGATGGCCTTGCTTCGGCTCAGAGGCCTGACAGAGGCTACTACTACCCTCCAGACCTGAAAATTCTAGAGCCACTGGCAGCTTGCACCCTGAGCCTGGAAAAGCCACAGGTACTCAACTCCAACTCAAGAGAGAAGCCATGGAAGCTGTACTCTACAAAGCCACAGGGGTGGAACAGTCCAAGGCCTTGAGAGCCTATCCCTTGCACCACTGTGCCCAGGATGCAGGATATGGAGTCAGGATTATTTTGGAGCTTTAAGGTTGAATGTCTCCTCTTCTGGGTTTCAGGTTTGCATGGGACCTGTTGCTGCTTTCCTTTGGCTGATTTCTCCCTTTTGGAATGGAAATATTTACCCAATACCTGTACCACCATTGTATCTTGGAAGTAAATAACTTAATTTTGATTTTATGGGTTCGTAGGTATAAGGAACTTGCCTTGAATCTCAAATGAGACTTTGGACTTTTGAGTTGATGCTGGAATGAGTTAAGACTTTTGGGAATTATTGGGAATGGATGACTGTATTTTGCAGTGTAAGAAGGACATGAGATGTGGGGGGCCAAGAGCAAAATAATATAGTTTGGATGTGTGCCCCTCCAAATCTCATGTTGAAATATGATCCTTAATGTTGTAGGTGGGGCTTAGAGAGAGGTGTTGGGTAAAGGGGGTGGATCCCTCATGAATGGCTTAGTGCCATCTCCTTGGTGGTGAGTTCTCACTCTGTTAGTTCATGTGAGAACTGGTTGTTTAAAAGATCTTGGCATCTCTTTTGCTCCCTCTCTTGCCATATGACAACCCTGTTTCCTGTCACTTTTGCCATGATTATAAGTTCCCTGAGGTCTTACCAGAAACTGAGCAGATGCTGGTGCCATGCTTGTACAGCCTGCAGAACTGTGAGCCAAATAAACCTCTTTTCTTTATAAATTACCCAGTCTCAGGCATTCCTTTATAGCAATGCAAAATGGACTAACACAGTCCTGATGCCATACCAGCCTGGGACCATCTACCTCAGAGAAGAATTAATTCCATCTTGTTCAAGCCATGTAATTTGGGGTTTCAATTTATCTACAATCAAACCCCAATAATACTAGCTCTTTTTGTCTTTGCTTCTCCTGAACACCAGCTTCAGTGCCTCCTCATGCAGGTTCTACTGTCTCCCATTGTTCACAACTCCCACCATTAAAGATGGTTGAATGGCTCCCTCAGCTACAGTGCAAAAACCCAGGGAAGGACTCTGATTGGTCCAACATGGGTCAGTTGGACATAGGTCAATCAACTGTGGCCAGGGAGGCAGGCCAAGAAGCACAGATGGAGAAGTTGGGGCCACCTAGGTAGCGCGGGCCACTTCCAGGGCAGTTTCACTGCAAAGTTGCTGCATTGGGCTAGGTCCCCTGCTCACTCCTCAGTGGCAGGAAGTGATGCTCAGCTTGTCATGTGTCTCTGTAGGCCATATTTCTGAGGGGACAGGAAGGCTACATGCCAGTTTGTGCCCTGGAACCAGCCTTCAGGCCCTTCCACTGCTGGAAGCTTCCAGCCTGGGAGGCAGAGCAGAACAGTGAACAGTACGGATTCCAGACTGACTCTCAGCCTTCCCAAATTTCTGCTGTGTAAACTGAGCAGGTCATTTCACCTCTCAGATCCTTGGCTTCCTCTTCTGTGAAGTGGGGATTGTGACAGTTCCCACCTCTCAGGTTCCTGTGGAGATGAGACACGCCGAGCATCACAGCACAGAGTGCTCTGTCTGGCCCTTGCAGGCTGCCCAGTAAATGTTGACTCCCGTGTTTGACCAGGCTCAGAGGGGAAGTGACAGGCCCAGGTCCCCCTGCGGTCTGTGTGCATGGACTCCTCTCCCTTCTAGAACCCAGTCTCTTTGCAGCTCACAGCACTCTCAAGTCTTCACCCTTTTCACTCAGCAGGGAAGTGGGATCCCCTCACTAGTTTGGGCCTGGGACCACCCACCCAGTCCCAACTATCCCTAATGCACTCATAAGCCCAGTTCCTTCCCTCCCACCCTTGCCCGGAGTCAGTGCTGGGTTTTGCTTTGCATTTTTTTATTGTGGTAAAAAATACATAACGTAAAATTGGCGATCTTAATCAGTTTTACATGTACAATTCAGTAGCATTAAGTATATTCCCATTGTTGTGCTACCATCACCACCATCCATCCACAGAACTTTTTTTTTTTCTTTGAGACAGAGTCTTGTTCCGTCACCCAGGCTGGAGTGCAGTGGCGCAATCTCTGTTCACTGCAACCTCTGCCTCTCGGATTCAAGCAATTCTCCTGCCTCAGCCTTCCAAGTAACTGGGATTACAGGCACCCACCACCACACCTGGCTAATTTTTTGTATTTTTAGTAGAGATGGGGTTTCCCAATTTTGGCCAGGCTGGACTTGAACTCCTGACCAAAAAGTGATCCACCCACCTCAGCCTCCCAAATTGTCGGGATTACAGGCATGAGCCACTGTGCCCAGCCAGAACTCTTTCATCTTCCCAAACTAAACCTCTGTCCCCATGAAACACTAACTCCCCATCCCCCACCCCCAGGCCTGGAGACCACCATTCTACTCTGTCTCTAGGATTGCGACTGCTCTAAGGACCTCATATGCTGGAAGGACAGTATGTGTCCTTCTGTGACTGGCTAGTTTCATCTAGACTAGTGTCTGTGGTATTCATCCATGTCATAGCATGGGTCGGAATTTCCTTCCTTATTAAGGCTGGATCATATTCTACTGTATATGTGTATATGTAGACACACACACACACACACACACACACACACACACACACACACACAGGCTCACCACATTTTGTTTATCCATGTATCTGTCAGTGGACATCAGAGTTGTTTTAGTTTTCTGATTAAATTTTTTCTTTTTCCTTTCAGAGACAGGGTCTTGCTTTGTTGCCCAGGCTGGAGCGCAATGGTGCAATCCTAGCTCACTGTAGCCTTGACCTCTTGGGCTCAAGCCATCATCCTGCCTCAGCCTCCTGAGTAGCTGGCACCACAGGTGTATGCCACTGCACCGGCTAAGTTTTTAAAGAGTTGTTTTTATGCCCCTTTGCTTAGTAGGCTAGGAGGGGCTGTGGGGAGGGGCTGAGGCTCCCTTGAGGATCCCCTCTGATTTGCTTAAATGCCTTCTAACCAAACACCCCAGCAGACATAGACCCTCAGTTAAGGAGGTTTTAGGGCTGGTTGTCAGGAGCTGGATAGGCTGGGGAGAGATGGGGGCCCATGAGAGGAAGGCATGGTGGAGGTAGGGGCTAGAATTCCAAAGCTGCAGGAGATGAGGCATCCAGGCTTAGGGGTAGGTCCTCCCATGGAGCAGGCGCCTTCAGGCTGGCTCTCCAGCTCCCCAAGGGAGGGACATTCACAGGTCTGGGAGAGAGGTGGGAGGAACCCCAGGTTCTCATCCCAGTTTTGCTCTGGCTGGGAAACCTCCGACCTCTTCCAGAAGAACCTGCCCCTGCCTTCTGACCCCCTGAGCAGTGCTCTGAAACTCAAATATGGCCCTGCTGCTCCTCCCATGAGCTAGGGCTAGGGCTACAGAGAAAGCAGAGGAGGTAGCGGTCCCAGTTGTGAGCAGGCAGGCACTGTCCACCGTGCAGGAAGCACAGTGTGGGAATGTCAGGTGTGGGTGGTGGAGGGAGATGGCCTGGGCTCCAGTCTTAACTCTGACTTACAGCTGTGGGATCACAGGCAAGTCATGTATTATCTCTGGGCCTTGGTTTCCCCATCTGTAAAGTGGGGATACAAATAGCTGCTCCTTCTGGGTGGTGACGTGAGGATGTCAGTCTACTCAGGCTGTCATAGATTGGGCAGCTTCAACAACAGACGTTTACTTGCTCATAGTTCTGGAGACTGGGAGTCTGAGATCAGGGTGCTAGCAGGTGCAGGTTCTGCTGAGGGCTCTCTTCCTGGCTGCAGACAGCTGCTTTCTTGCTGTGTCTCTACATGACCTGTTATTTGTGCATGGTTAGAGAGCAAGAGAGTGAGTTTTCTGGTGTTTCTTCTTCTCATTCTTTTTGTTTAGAGACAAGCTCTTGCTCTGTGGCCCAGGCTGGAATGCAGTGGCGCCATCATAGCTCACTGCAACCTTGAGCTCCTGGGCTCAAGGGATCCTCCCACCTCAGCTTCTTG
>NW_012116377.1:6002767-6006583 GCF_000951035.1 Colobus angolensis palliatus
GAGAGAGAGAGAGAGAGAGAGAGAGAGAGAGAGAGAGAGAGAGAGAGAGAGACTGATCTCAGCGACTGGAAGAACGCAGCTAGTATGTACTGAAATGGGGATGTCTCAGAGGAGCTGATTTGGGGGTAAGGTCAGCGGTTGAATGTCTCCACATTGCTTGAGATACCATCTAAATCAGTTATGGTAATGCAGAGAAGAGGTAGTGAGCCTCCCTCTTTTGGAAGCCATCAAGGTAAGGCTGGTGGCTGTGGTCATCCATTGCACAAGGGGTCCCCAGGCAGGTCTGGCAACAGGTACTGAGAGGTCTAGCTTTTTATCCTTCCATGTGGGGTCTGCAGACCGGAACTGCTGGCCTGTAGCCCCCACTGCGGCCGGCCTTGTCTCCTGCATTGATGCTATTGCCTATGGCAGGAGCCAGCCCTTCGCCATGGCTTCCCTGCCCCTCAGTCCACTGGCCTGTGAGCTGCAGCCAATCCTGGCTCAGGGGAGGCCTTAATGTCCGCTGCACACTCACCTGTCTGAGGTGCCTCAGTGGAGGCTCTGACGTTCCTGGGGCTGGCATGGGCAGGACGGACACAGGGTCCTGGCTCCTGAAGCCTGTGATTAAATGATTATTTTCCAGCTAGACACTGATGCCGCCCACACCTCAGAGTTGCACATGTGACCACATTGGCCAATCAGAGTAAACCCCAGGATTTTTGCTGTAACCACCAGGAGAGTCCTTTTTCCCATGGGGTCAGGAAGCTAAGGAAGGGAGCTTGGAGCTGCTGGAAGTTGTCTTTGCTAACGCCAGGGGAAAGGTTTTTTTTTTTTTTTTTGAGACGGAGTCTGGCTCTGTGGCCCAGGCTGGAATGCAGTGGCGCCATCATAGCTCACTGCAACCTTGAGCTCCTGGGCTCAAGGGATCCTCCCACCTCAGCTTCTTGAGTAGCTGGGACCACAGGCTCATACCACCATGGTGCCTCTTCTTAGGAGAACACGAATCCTATGGGATCGGGGCCCATCCCATGACCTCATTTAACCTTCATTATCTCCTGATAGACCCAGTCTCCAAAGGCAGTCACAGTGGGGGCAAGGGCTTCAACAAATGACATCTGAAGGGGACACAGCTCAGTCCACAGCCAGAATGAATGTGGCCATCCCTGTGGAGTTCATTCCAGTTGTCACCTCCCGATTCTTGCTCCTGCTCTTTCCTCTGTCCTCCAGAGCATACTTCCTCACCTATTCTAGGAAGCCCTCCCTTATAGACCGGGTGAGGTTCCTCCTACCCTGGGCTCCCACTGGCCCATGGGGCTTCTTGCTGCCCCTCTCTCTATGACAGCAACACTCTGTGACTTTCAATAATCTGCTTATCTAATGTCCACTCACCAGTGTGTTCCTGTGGGATTGGGGCACCGTCATTTCCCTGTATTCAGTGTGCAGCCCAGACCCCGGGATGCCCCAGGGGCTCAGTTGTCTGCTAGGGGACTGGTGGTCATGGGCCTCAGTTTCCCACACACACTCACTCTCTTGCTCCATTCAGGTCTCAGCTCAAAGGCTACCATGTTCGAAAGGCCTTCCCTGACCACGCGGAAGGGGCTTACCTCCCTGTCACTCTGGAGCCCTTGCCCAGATTTATTTTCTACTTAGCACTTACCATGGCCTGAATCACCCTAGTTCTTTATTTGTGTCTACTTCTATTTACTTATCACCTGCAGTGTAAGCCCACTGAGGACAGGGACCTTGTCTGATATCTCTGGCACAGTGCATGTGACACATATTTGCTGACAACAGCAGAGTAGGCAGTTGAGGACTCTGAGGCCAGAGCAGGGAGGCAACATGCCTCGGGTCTCCCGCACCATTATCTTGCTTGTAACAACCCCATGCCCTCAAGTGAGTAGGTGAACAGCATTTACCAAGCACTTTTCTTATCCCTAATCTCATTTGATTTCCAATTTCATTTCACAGATGGGAACACTGAGCCTCGGATGGCCGAAGCAGCCTGCCCAGGGCTTGGTGGCAAATCAGGGGCTGAGTCAGGGCTTGGGTAGGTCTGGCTGCCATATTCCTTCCTTTTCCTCTGCCCCTCTTCTCTTTTGAGGGTCATCCCCCACAGCGCCCCATCATAGGATCCTCAGAATGGTGTCTTTCCCATCTGGATCAATTATTCATCTCCTCTCTGCCTAAGCTCCTGTTTTCCAGCTCTTGGGGGACTCACTTGTGCCCTGAGTGCCGTGTCCTCTGACCAGGATGCATCCCCTCCTCCTGTCTACATGGGAACTTCTCCCTGTCCATTGGAACCCAGCTCTCCTACTCTCTTGGCTTTGTCTGAATCCTCTCTCCTCTGAGGCCTGGGGCTGAGTACAACCTCCAGCACACAGTGTGTCCAGGGCCTGATTGGTTGGAATCATTTTGTTCCAAGAGCCAGAAACCCACAATGGACTGCTCAGGCAATGAGGAGAATGTGTGGGTGTGTTCAGCCCAACCAGGAAGGCCAGGGGTCGGCTGCCAAAAGATACCTGGGCCGGGATGCTTCCTTACTCTTCCTGTTGGATTCCCACATGTCTCTGCATGTTGGCGACATTCTCTCAGGCTAGCTTCTTCTGTGGCCCTGGAATGGTGGCACCTGCAGCTCCCTGGTTCACATCTTCTGTTTGTAAACTCAAACATCTTGGGGAGTGGCTCTGAGGGGCCAGTTTGGGGCAGACCAATCACTGTGGCCAGAAAGATGGAAACATTTGAAGCAAAATCAAAAACTTACTGGCATTACAGCTTAGACGCACAAAACAGATCCGACTTCCCCACAGGTGCCTACTCTGCTGTGTGTGTGTGTATACTTACGTGTGTGTACTCATGTGTGTTTGTGTGAGTGTATACTCATGTTGTGTATACTTGTGTGTGTGTACTTGTGTGTTTGTGTGTGTACTCGTGTGTGTTCATCCTTATGTGTGTATACTTGTGTGTGTACTTGTGTGTTTGTGTGTGTGTACTCCTGTGTGTGTACTCGTGTGTGTGTGTGTACTCATGTGTGTTTGTGTGAGTGTATACTCATGTTGTGTATACTTGTGTGTGTGTACTTGTGTGTTTGTGTGTGTACTCGTGTGTGTTCATCCTTATGTGTGTATACTTGTGTGTGTACTTGTGTGTTTGTGTGTACTCCTGTGTGTGTACTCGTGTGTGTGTGTGTACTCATGTGTATGTGTGTGTGTGAGTGCTCTCTGACTATATTGAGTACATGCTCAGTCTTTCAATTTTCCCCTTTCACTCCCTTCCTCTAAGTCCCTATGATTGTGGAAGTCAATCCTGTGTGCTCTCTGGTGGCAAGGGAGGGGAGATGTGAGGAGAGGATAGGGATGGGGACTGGGTGCCAAAAAGGAGCCAGCTACGCAGAGGTGAAGGAGTGGTGTGGCAGAGCAGTCAGGCAGAAGGTGCAAGGGTCCTGGGGCAAGAGTGTTCGTTGCACATTCAAGAAATAGCACAGAAATCTGTGTGGAGGAGGTCAGTGGAGGGGGTTGGTTTGGGTCACATAGGATCTTCTTGGCCATTGAATTACGTGTGAGATGGGGAGACATGGTGGGGGCTGAGCAGAGACACCATCTGACAGGCATGTAGAAGCCTCACTCTGGCTCTTGGTAGGAAGGTCAGGAATGGCGGCAGGGAGACCAGAGGGGTGGCTGCTACAATTGTCCAGGCCAGGGGTGCAGGGGCCGCAGTCAGGGTTGCAGCAGGAGGGTGGGGAGAATTCTGGATGGAGTCTGCACGAATCTGGAAACGGAGCCAACAAGATGTGTGTATGGGTTAGGGGTGTGTGTGTGTGTGTGTTTGTGAGAGAGAAAG
>NW_012116377.1:6007610-6050030 GCF_000951035.1 Colobus angolensis palliatus
ATCTCCTGACCCAGTGATCCGCCTGCCTCGGCCTCCCAGAGTGCTGGGATTACAGGCGTGAGCCACCGCGCCCGGCCGGGGAAAGGTTTTTTTTGAGGTGGTGCCAGCTTAGAGGAAATCAAAGCAGACTTGCGGAGAGGCTGAGCCCTAGGACATCCTGAGCCCTGGGTCCAGCTTCATCAGATCTGCTGTAGAATTTTCAGTTTTTGAGACCACTCATCATCTTTACGGCTCAGACCAGTTTGAGTGGGAATCTGTTGTTTGCAATGGAAGTAATTCAGACCGATGCACAAAGAAAACCCTGCACCACGCTTGACAGGTGAGCTAGGGCCTTTGTGGTCACTGACGTCCTCTCTTGCAGCTCCGCCGCTGCTGCGGGTCCCCTGGTCATGCATGTGAACTTGGCCTCTTGCCTGGTCCCCACCCCTCCATCAGCCCCAGTCTTTCCTGGGCCCAGGGCTCGCTTATCTCAGTAGCTGCTGCCCCTTCCTGGTCAGAGTTGCTCAGTTTTTTATCTCTGACGTGTACGGCTACTCTCTAGGCCCTGACCACCTTCCATGTTCTTTCCCAACTCTGGCAATGCTTCAGTTGTCCACCAGGAGCCAATTCATGTTCCCTTGCAGGTGAAATGGATAAGGGACCTGCTGCTGGTTAATGAGAGGAAAGGCCATATCACCTGGGGGCCTTGGGGAAAAGTTTGCTTCCAGATGAAGAAAGAGATGGAGCCTCTCAAGGAGAAAGCATTTCTCTCTGGTGCTTCCCTTCTTTGTGCCTGCAGCTTCAGGGACCACAGAGGGACAAGTGCAAGAGTGAGAGGCTGGCATGCTGACAGTGGCCAAGGGCATTGGAGGGAAGGGCCTGTCATCACCGGGCCAAGGAAGGAACTCCAGACTGCCTACTTCCAGGGGGCCTGCTGAGTAAGCCACACACATCCTTGTGGTTTAAACAACTGTTCACCCAGCATCTTGTCATTTATAGCAAAAAGCAGTCCTACCTAATACACCAGCCAAACACCCACGGGCTCTCCCAAACATTCAGCAAACACTAAATCAATGTTTGCTGAGTATTCCCTGCATCCTGACACTTTATCATATTTAATTTAACCCACCTAGCAACTTGAAGATCCAAATTATTATGCCTACGTTAAAGATAAGGAATGTGGGTGTGATAGGGCAGCCCTAGTGGCTGTAGAAAAAAGACAACCCCAAATCTCAGTGGCGTCACACAATAGATGATGCTATTTCTCACTCATGTAAAGTTTCATTGTGACTGAGATAGGGGCTCCATACAGTCATTCAGCGACCCAGGATGATGGAGGTTTTGCCACCGTCAACATGGGGCTTATAAGTCACTCTAGGTGTTAACATCTGACTGGCAGATCCGGGAAGAAAACGTGTGGAGGATCGCACCGAAGGCGTCATGGTCCAGATCCGAGTGTGTGAGCATCACTTTCACCACATTCACTAACTGGATAGAACTCAGCCACATGGCCACACCCCAGGGCAAGGAGGGCTAGGAATGATGCCCAAGTATTCCTCCTGGCCCCAGAGGAAAGGGCAGTGAGTTGCTGAACAATTAGCTAATCTCTGCCACCAGGGCTCAGGGGGCTGTTGAACGGACCCACAAAACTCTCAGGTGGGTGAAGTGGAGAACTCTGCCTGCTTTGTTTCCTCAGGTGTCCAGAAGTCCAGGGCTGTGCTCAGAATAGCATCAGAGCTTGGCTGAGCCAGGCACAAGCCAGAGCTGGTCCTTAGCAGGGACAGAAGTCCTCCTAGCATCCTCTCTGTGACTGGGCCATATTCCTTCTGTTGCTTTCATCCCTGTGTTCTAGGGGCTCGACTTACATAGCAGGGGTGGTGCACAGCAGATTGGAGAAGACAGGACCCTGGACCAGCTCTGCGTCGTCACTGTGGGGTCTTGGGCAGGTCACTAGATCTTTCTGTGCCTCAGCTTCCTCATCTGTGGAGGGCACTAACACTACTTCCTTCACAGGGTTGCTGGGCCCTGGGTGAGTGATGCACAGAAAGCATTCAGAGCCATGCCGGGTAGTGGCCCCTGGGTGTTAGCTGGGTTTTGTTCCCATGGAGTCCTCCCGGCTCCTCATTGTCCCGTGTTACAGATGAGGAAACAGAGGCTCAGAGGGAAAGTCACGTGTCTGCCCCTCCTGCCACTCCACGTTTTGTCTCCATGAGAGTTTCTAATAGGGAGCGGTTTGGGGGTCTCAGGGACTACACCTTGCGGGCTGTGGGCTGTGGGCTGTGGCAAGGCCCCCCCCCAGCAACCTGGGTTCCTGACTTCCTCACAAAGCCTGGCCTCCTCCCTCCGCCAGCACACTCACACCACAGGCCTGAGGTGCTGGAGTCTGTCACTGGTGTGCAAAACCCGCAGAGCTTTCTCATTTCTGCTCTGGCGGAACAAAATTCCCTGCAGCTGAGCTTAGTCAGTGGAGGCCTCAGGATGTTTCCGTGTGGAGAGATAAGGCCCAGTGGAGTGCTAAAGCTGAGCCCTGAAGCATAGGCCCATTAGGAGCCCAGAAGAGCCTGAGCCTCTGGGGTGCAGTTTCCTAAATCCCAGCTCCTGAGTGTTTACCTTCTTCACGCAGGCTCCCAGCAATCCATGTACCTTCTCCTGGGCCCCTCTTCCTCCCTCCCTCCTCTTGACTCAGTGAGTTTTTACTGAGCACCTACTGTGTGTCAGGCATTGTTCAAGGTCTGGTGGCACAGCAGCAAATAAGGCAGACACAATCCCTGCCCTCAGGAGCTGGCATGCCTGGGCCGAGGCAGATGCAGGTGGATGCAGGGTATGTAAGAAGGCACCAAGAGCTGAGGAGAAAAATGGAGCTGGGGAGGGACAGGCACCATGGGGTGGGGGCAGGAAGAGCTGCAGTCTAAAATCAGGTGCTGGGGAAGGTAGGAAAGTGAGGAGTCGAGTCTTGGGGCAATCTAGGGGAAAGGTGTTTCAGGCATTTCGGGCCAAGGGAACAGCTGATGCAAAGGCCTGGGCCTGCTGCGCCTGTTGAGGAACAGCGAGGAGACCAGTGTGGCAGAAGCACAGGGGGCAGGGCTGAGGTGGGGCCGGGAGGGCTGAGAGGTCACAGGTGGGCTGGACAGGCCAGGCAGGGCTGAGTGCACTGAGCATGCTGAGAAGGACAGGAGACACAGGATGGGAAACGGCTTAGCAGTGAATGGCTTAGCAGTGAATGGAACACATGAATGCCTGGCCCACAGAGTTCACAGTCTAGAGGGGAAGAGAGAGAAGAAATGACATAAAAAGCAAATGACACAGTGTGGAAGAAGGCGATAAAGCGGGAATGGGAGTTGGGAGTGCCCAGGGGGAGGAGGCTTCCCTGGAGAGCAGGTGGTGGGGCAGGACCTCGCTGAGCAGGAAGAGCTGAGCAGACGCCAGAGCCAAGGAGTGCTCTGTGGGTACTTAGGGAAGAACATTCCAGACATGGCCTCAGCAAGCTATTGCCACAATAATGCTGTTTAACAAACCACCATGAGACTCAGTGGCCTACAACAATGGCGTTTCTTCTTCTCTCACATCTGCTCGGTCAGCAGGCATTCAGGGGCCGAGGCTGGGCTTGGCGTGGCTGGACCCCAACACTTGAGCTTGCGGCCGCACCCCCAGGTTTCTGTCTTTGATCTTCCTTAGAGTAGTGGCTTCAGAGGCATGTTCTTCTCATGCATAAGAGCAGAGCCAGCCAGACACTCATGTTTAAGGCTTCTGCTCACATTCATATCTGCTGACACACCTTTGGCCAAAGCAAATCAAACCCAGCCTTGAGGGGGCAGAAAATGTGCTCTGCCTCCAGGCGATACAAAGAGGGGTGAAGGACAGGGGCACTAAAGCTGAGGTCCGCCAAGCTTTTCCGTAAAGGGACAGATAGCAATTTTGGTGCAGGCCATATGGTTGCTGTCTCGGCGATTCAGTCCTGCTGTGATAGTGGTAGTGTGGAAGCAATTGTAGATGCCATGTGAGCAAACAGGTGTGGTTGGGTGCCAAGAATAGTTTATTTATGGACATCAAAATTTGGATTCAATGTAATTGTCTTGGGCCACAAAATACTATTCTTTTTTTGATTTTTTTTTTTGAGATGGAGTCTTGCTCTGTCACCCAGGCTGGAGTGCAGTGGCGCGATCTCGGCTCATTGCACTCTTCTTCCTGGGTTCAAGCGATTCTCCTGCCTCAACCTCCCAAGTAGATGGGATTACAGGCACATGCTATCACGCCCAGCTAATTTTTTTTCATATTATTAGTAGAGATGGGTTTCACCATGTTAGCCAAGATTATCTCCATCTTCTGACCTCGTGATCCGCCTGCCTCAGCCTCCCAAAGTGTTGGGATTACAGGCATGAGCCACTGTGCCCGGCCTGACTTTTTTCCAACTTAAGAAAAAAGGAAAACCCATTCTTAGCTTGTATGCTGTACAGGAATCGGTGGTGGGGCATTTGGCCTGCGGGTGGTAGTTTGCCGACCCCTGCAATATAGACCTCAGAGCTCCAGCATCTCTTGGGCCACCCTGCAGTTTCCTGGAGCCTCCAGGCTGCAGGCGGAGGCACAAGATGCCTGCAGAAGAGAGCTGGGAGCCTCTGCAGGGACTAAGATCACAGCAGCCACAGCGGGTGGCAGGGGGATGGCGTTTCTGAACTGATTAAAAGTCCCCTGATGGCAAGCGTGTGTGGGGAGATTCGGAAGCCATCTGTGCTTCCTGGTGACAGTGGGGAGCTGGAGCTAGACCCATTTCTCAACAGTAAAGCCCTACAGGACTGGTGTGAGACTCAGATAAGACCATGACCATGCAGGGGCTCGAAAGACGGTAAAATACCTTATGGATGTGAGCAGGTATTGTGTTTCTTAAGGTTCGGCTAACTGTGGTTTTTGTTTCTCTCTCTCTCTCTCTCTCTCTCTGTGTGTGTGTGTGTGTGTGTGTGTCCTTTCCCACTGCAGTGAATTTTAGCTTGAACTTGCCTGCCCTAACTAGGGCTTTCTGAGCAGCAGATAATTCTGCAATGGTATTAGTCCAGGCCTGGTTCTGCATAACACTGGCCATACCGTGCACCCTGGCGTCATTATGTCTTGGGCTCCAAGGGGCTCCATGTGACACTGCACAGAGCTCTTTCTAGGTCACCTGGATGTGTCTCTTCCCAGGAACTCCAAAGAGCTCAACAAACACACCCACAAGTTCCAGGAGTGAGGCTGCAGGGAATAGCCTCAGTCTCAGAGGGGATGCAGAATTGTTCCAGTGGACAAGGGCTGGGACCGGCATAGGATGCCATTGGCCCCTGGTTTCCAACAGAGGTACAGTTCATTGAACCGTGGTTTATAGTCCATTCTGTAACTTGGGGACCCTTGAAGAAGTGTGGAATCATGACAACAACCCTGTTGGGAGGTACTATTATTCCCATCGTATGGATGAGCACATGGAGGCCAGAGGAAGTTATATGATTGTCCGAGGTCACCCAGTGAAGACTGTGTGGCTGGGAGTTGTCCCTGGTGTTATCTGCACGCTGCTTCCTTTTGATGCGTGGCCCTTCTTTATCAAAAGAAGCATTGGCGGAATCTGAGTATTCATGGGTCAGCTCAAAATATATTACTTTATATGTCATTCATATTGTTCTTCATTTCCTGGACAGTAGAAGTCCCCTCCACATCCACTTTCTGTTGTTAGAAGGAGCTTGTCTCATTGTGAAGAGGTCTTTTCCTTCCGGCTTCCTGGGCTGACATAAATATCCAGGAGAGAACTCCTCCCTTGTCTGGCAGACCATTGAGGGTGGGAGAGTCAGGCCTGGACCCTGGTTGGTGCAGTGGGAGTAGAGCTTGGCAGCTGCGACGCCTTGTCCTCTTCCTGAAGATGCTTCTTGTGTCTGCGTGGCTTCCAGGAGCCAGGTGCTGCAGACCAAAAGCGGAGCTGCCTTGAGCCCCCAGACCAGGCTGGGTCTATTCCGAGCTGAGTCTATGCCATTCAGAGGTTGGCTGGTATGCAAAGAACTCCCACTCGGGGACAGTCCCAGGGCCCAGCACAGAGACTTTCTTAGCCGGGCTGTCTTCCGAGGGGCCTATCTGCTAGGACCCTCTGTGTAGCAAGCTCCAGCAAGAGGACGCTTTCTTACCACCCAGGGGAAGGGAGCCTTGGGTTGATGCAAATAAATCTTACATTTGTCAGCAAAATGTGCATTATTTTCTTATTTGAAAACAATTTAGCTGGTAACTGTTCTGCCATTTTGCTTATGAAAACATTTAAAACAGAGAAAAATGGAAGGACTAATTGGAAAAAATTGGAATGACTTGCACCTGGATTCAATAATAGTTAAAATTTTTGTGTAGTTGCTTCATCTCTCTTCCTCTCTTTATGCATTTTCTCTTTGTGGAACTCTTTGAAAGTAAGTAACAGACATCACAAGGGGACACCCTAAATCCTGCAGCCTGCTTCTTTGAAGAGTGGGTTTTGATCACCCGGAGACCTTCATGAATCTCCAGATTTGCAAACATGCTGTCCTGAGCGTCTGTTGTTTTGCCAGTAGCACAATCCCTTTCAGCTCTCCTTTGGAAAACAAA
The DNA here is from genome assembly GCF_000951035.1 of Colobus angolensis palliatus. Classification (NCBI taxonomy): domain Eukaryota; kingdom Metazoa; phylum Chordata; class Mammalia; order Primates; family Cercopithecidae; genus Colobus; species Colobus angolensis. The sequence continues at coordinate 6,014,169 of NW_012116377.1, forward strand.
GTCAGTCTGTGTGGCGTGTGGGGGATGACACCTGCGTCCTCTAGCCCTGGCAGGCCCAGTGGCCCAGTGCCAGCTGACCTCAGGACGCTGCTGGAAGTGGTGAGGTTCCCAGCTGGCTGTATGTGGGTCAGAGCTGCCTGTCTTGCAAGTGTGATGGGGACCCGCCTGGGGTTGTGGCCACACTAAGGAAAGCAGAACCAATCAGCTGCGGCCAGAGCCAGCCAGGCCCCACGGCAAGGGATTCACTGCTTTTTGTTTTGCTAAACCAGTTTGAGTTGGGTTCTTATCGCTTGCAAGTTGTGAATGATATGATCTTAGCAACTGATTCTCCCATAAAATGTCCTGAGTTATGTGAAAATGTTAAATTAATGAGGTGACCAGTTTAAGACTAAAGTAATTTGTGAGAGCATTAAAACAAACTTGGCCATTAGAATAAGCTCTCCACTTAGTTACTTTGCGCTGTTATTGTGGTAATTGTGGGCTGTGAACTCACCTAACCTATAGAGCCCACCGATGATGAATGACACAGTCTTACTGTGTGAGAAGGGCTGTGTTGGTGAGGATGTGGGGGGAAGTGGCCCCAGTGGAGACAGGGGTTCTGAGGGGTCAGCAGGGTACAGGCTCTGGCCGGGGCAGGGGCCGGGCGGAACTTCTCACATTCAGGCCTCTGCGACTGCCAAGGAAGTTGCCACCAGGGAGCTTGGAGCGGTTTGTCATGATAAAAGTTGCCAGTGGTCTACCTGAATCCACTAAGACCTCTGCCCCCTGCTTAGAAAGATTCATCAGAAAAGAAGATTAAGAACAGAGATGACATGGAAGATGGGTGGGAGGCCATTCTAGCGGGAGACAACCATGTGAGCATGGTCACCAGGTGGCCAACGCAGAGAGCCTTTCTGTAGCCCTTAGTTTGGCTGAGCCTGATATTCATATCTGTGAAATGGGCGTAGGAGGCCACTAGGACTGCCCGTTCTATGTGCTTGGGACCTCTTGAAGGACGGTCTAACCCCAGATGTCTCCTAAGAGTAAGGATGCTCCCCTTTACGTGGCAGACTCCAAAGATCTCAAAGAGGAGAATCTGGAGAACTTCACGTCCCCAGTTCTGCAGGTGCCACCATGAGAGGGACATCTGCTGTGTGGGTCAGCCCCCATTCCACTCCCCACAGCCTATCTGGAGATTTTTTCTCTTATTATAATAGTCTGTCTGCATTTAGAAAAGTAAAGAGCCCTGAATTTGAAGTAGAAAGACCTTCACATTTACAGTTTTGTTTTCATTAGATTTGCAGGAAGTTTTTCTATTTTATTAGTATATTTTCAAAGAACCAGGTCTGGTATTTATTTGTTATTTTCACTGCTTTCATGTTCTCTAATTTATTTATCTACTTTTATCTTTATGATTTTCTTTCTCCTATTTTCCTTTGGGTTTGTTCTTTTCTTAAAAATCCAAGGTTGAAAGCCTCATCTGTTCATGTTCTCTTTGTGTGTGTGAGCTGGTTTGACAATAAACACGTTTAAAGTTATGGGCGAGCCTCTGAGGCTGGCGAGGACCGTCCTACGGGTTTTGATATGTGGGTTTGATTTTCATTGTTTCTAGGTTATCTGTTACTGTGTACTTGATTTCCTCCTTGACCTAGATGTTATTTAGGAGAGTAGTTTTAAATCTCCAATTTCCTTTCTATTTTTAGAAAGTATTTCTAGCTTTATTATATCGTGGTCAAGACTGTGGTCTCTAAAAGATCTGTTCAAAAAATGTTTTTGGCATATTCACCATGAATGATGACATGATCAGCTTTTAAAGATGTTCCCTGAGCCTTCCCACCAACGGCACATTCTCTGTTTGTTGGGTAAAATGATAAATGCTTACGTATTAATTCTATCTTCTCAATGATGTAGTTCATATCCTCTGTGCTTATTTTTTGCTTACTTAATATTCTATAAATGAGTATTAGTGAATTAAAACATCATGTCTTTTCTCCTTTTATCTCTAACATTTAAAAATGAGTTTTGTGGTTTGGTCTATGAAAGTGTGAGGAAAAAGAATGTCAGGATTCACTGAGCCTTTCTGTGATGATGTGAGTGTGGCCTCTGGAGCGGGGCTGCTGGGGTCCCCTGTCCCACCCAGGTCTGCTGTGGAACTTCCCTGCCTCAGTTTCCTCATCTCTACAATGGGGCTTAGAGCCGTGTTCACTGAGGGGGCTCTTGTGTGGAGGTAAGCGCACACGTGGGGCACAGGAAGCACAGTGCCTGGCTCGCAGAAAATGCTCGAGAGCTGAATACTGGTGCTGCTGTTTTAGTGTTTGTTGGTGTCATGATACAGTGAGCCTCTGAACCACACTCACTGTGTTGGCCTCGTCTGATGTTGGCGCTGCCATCCCTGCTTTCCTTTGTTCAAGTTTAAATTAAACACACTCACACAGGCACATGCACCCGCATGCACACACAGAGTCCTCCCCGCTGTCACATTCCCCTTCTCATGCTTTGTCCACTTGACATGGAGGCCTGAACCGCGTCCTTCCATTCTGAACTCCCTGATGGGTTCTGTCATCCTGCATCCTCCTAACCTCAAGAGAAGGCTCCCTTGGGCCCACCGGCTGCCCCCGGCAGCTCCTCGTCTCACCCTGCACCAGCATGGTGTCGCCAGCCACCTTCCATGCTCTCTCTGCCTTTGTTTCCTTGCTGAAACATGCCGTTTCAAGCTACCTCTCTTCATCTTCGTAACTTTTCTCCTTTCCAGTGAAGCTGCGCTGGTCCGGTGGTGTCTACCTCCTGCCAAGCCTTCAGGAAAGTTTCCATCTTAGCAGAAGCAGATCAAAGCACCTGTGTTGTTCTAGACTTCTGATCTCTGCTTGAGGAGCTGTCTCCAGGGCTGAGAGAATTCCTGCTGGATCCAAGGAGCCCTCTGGCTTCATGTTTGCTTCAGCTGCTGCAGGACTTAAAGCCAGAAACATGCCAGTTGTAGGAGACAGCCTCTACTTTTCCTCCCTTCCCTCTTTCCTTCCTTCTCTCCTTCCTCCTTTCCCTTTCCCTCCCTCCCTTCCCCTTCTTCCTTCCTTCTCTCCTTCCTCCTTTCCCTTTCCCTTTCCCTCCCTCCCTTCCCCCTCCCCTTCGCACCTTCCTCCTCTTCTCTGCCTTCCTTTCTCACTTGCTTCTTTTCTCCTTCTTTCTCTTGGTTCCTCTTTCCCAGTCTTTTAAAGTATCTACTATGTGGCATCAGGCACTGCACTAGGCATGGAGATTAAAAATGAGTAAACCATACGTGGTCAGTGTCAGAACGACTGCAGTGACAATGATAGGCCCCATCAAGTACGGGCAGCAAGGCAGAGACTTGGAGCAGCCACGTTGGAAAACTGCTTGGCAGTCCACTGTTGAAGGGTGAACACACTTTTATCCTCTGGCCTAGTGATTCCACACTTGAGTCTACATGAAGCAGAAACGTCCACTTATGTTTTCCAAAAGACATGTACAAGAATGCACATAACGGTGTTATTCAAATAACCCCAGCCAGAAACAACTCACATGTCCCTTGGCATAGACTAAATAGATAAATGTGGGAAATCCCCCTGTGGGGCATGACCTAGCATGAGAAGAAGCAGGGGCAGTCACAGGCAACACCACCATTTGGTCTTATAGGTCTAGGCATCTGTCCAACAGAAGATCACAGAGATATGATTCCATGTACATACAACTCAAAACCAGCAAAATAGAGCTAGACTGTTGGAAGTCAGGATAGTGGTCCCCCTTCGGCGGGAGGGTAACATGGGATGTTGCTGGGAGATGGCTGGGTTTCATGTCTCGACCTAGGCACTGCTTATGCAGGTGTGTGCACTGTGCGGGAATTCAGTGAGCTGTGCGCTGAGGACTTGTGCATGTGTCTCTGAGCGTGGTAGACTTATAAAATGAAATAAAATATAAAATAAAATAAAATAAAATAAAATAAAAGGAAGTGCTTCCTGCGCTCTTGGAGCTGGTAGTCTTGTGTGAGGAGACCGGTATCAATCAAAGAACTGCACAGACAGCTGCCTGAGGCACTGAGTTTGAGGCCCTGATGAAAGCGAGATGGCTTCCCAAGGAAGCGGTGGCCCAGCTTCTCTCCAAGGACAAAGAGGAGTTCATGAGATAGGTGGTGGGTGGAGAGGGTGAGGGAAAAAGGAGCATCCTAGCAGCAGCCTTTGCACCAAAGCCCATAGGGTACGGGGCTTGGTGGGTCCAAGGCTAGGGCTCCTGGGTGTGCCTTTGGGGTGGGCATGGGGTGCAGCTGCAGATGGGGCTGGGCCTTATGGGGTTCTGTGGACGATGGGAAGGGTTTTCATCTTTGTGTGTGTGTGTTTCGGGGGTCCTTGGGGTGGGTTCAAAGCCCCAAGTTTCTCTATCAGCCCCACTCTGGGGATCCTTCCAAGTTGCTCCTCAGCTCCCCACCAGGGAATCAGCTCTTGAAGTCTAATAAGCAGATGGGCCAGTCTACCCTTACCCACCCTGACCCTGGTGGGCCTGGCCCCTGGCAGATGCATCTGGTTCCATCCAGAAGGGACCCCGTGAGTGGCTGTGTCCCCCCAACATGCCTCCCACAGGCGCCCCTAACTCGCTCTGCCCCTGTGGTTAGGGCCCCTTTCCCTAGTCCCTTCCTTCCCCACCCTCTCCCCAGGAACATCCGGGGTGTTCCATGCCGGCTCCTCCTGCTGAATCAGGCCCAGGGCCCTTCTAGCTCGGCTCCTCCTGTTTTCTTCCCCTCCCCTGAGTCTCAGATAGACATATGTTTAAAGTTTAGGTTTAAACTTTCTTTCTTGACAAGATCTTAGAAACAAGAATCAAAACACAAACAGTGAGAACTCCATGTCTCTCCCACCCCTACGCCCAGCTTCCTTTCCCAGAGCAAATGGCTCTTGTCTGTTTCATGAGCATGACTCTAGAGATATTTTACACACATGCACACACACACACACACGAATAGTAGCATGTCATACAGAGCACTCTGCCGCTTGCCTTTTGATCCTTGTGGTCTGCACGCTGGCTTGTCTATATCAGCATGTACAGATCTGTTTCCTTCTTTTTAAAGTGGCAGCAGTGGACCCCGCCATATGGTTGTGCTGTGTCCATGTGACCAGTCTCTGTTGAAGGACACTGAGATCGTTTCTCTGTCCTCTGTCCTGCTGCACCACCACACTGTACACACACCTCAACCCTCGAGTCCTGGTACACCTGCTGGTGAGCTTTCAGAAGTGATGCTGGGTCAAGGGCAAGTGTGTTTGTAAGTGGATAGAAATGTCACCCCGGGGCCAGGCGCGGTGGCTCAAGCCTGTAATCCCAGCACTTTGGGAGGCCGAGGCAGGTGGATCACGAGGTCAGGAGATCAAGACCATCCTGGCTAACATGGTGAAACCCCGTCTCTACTAAAAATACAAAAAACTAGCCGGGCGTGGTGGCGGGTGCCTGTAGTCCCAGCTACTCGGAGGCTGAGGCGAGAGAATGGCGTGAACCCGGGAGGCGGAGCTTGCAGTGAGCCGAGATCGCGCCACTGCACTCCAGCCTGGGCGACACAGCAAGACTCCGTCTCAAAAAAAAAAAAAAAAGAAATGTCACCCCACCCGGAGGGTGCAAGGTCTGCTCACGTGCATCCTCACTGGACAGCATATTACCCAACCTTCTGATATTCATCAATCTAATAGATGAAAATGGCATCTTGTTGCATTTGTGTTATGTTATTTTAAGTGACAATAAACATCTAATATAGTTGAAAACTTTCTATTTCCTACTGCTAACATTTGTCTATTTTTTCTAACAAAGTTTCCGTTGTGTTTCTTAGTGATTTGTAGAAACTCTTTATATATTAAAGAAATTAGTCATTGGACTAATTCCAAGCTCACTTTATTATTCAGCAATCCTGGCAGCTTTGCATAGCAATTATAGTTTCATACAATTTCAACAGCAGATGTTGGGGACATCTGAGGACCTTTCTAATAGTGGGGACTCAGGAGTCCCAGCAGGGGCAATGTCTTAGGGTCTGAATCATAATTGTCTCTCAGAAGATCTCACTGGTGGCTTGAGTTCTTAGCTTATGGCAAAGCTTCCACCAGCAATAAGTGCTGAAGCTAAATCCTGCCCAGGTCCTGGGATCTGACCCTTGGACTCTGACACAGCCCTGTGTGGGCTAGAAATTGCTGGGGCCCCTCATTGACCTTCTGGTCCTGGCTCAGGTCCCTCCTGTGTGGGGACCTCCAGCCCTGCCTCAGGCTCTGCCAACTGATATTCCCACACTCCTGCTTGTTATTCCCCGGGCCTGGGAGAGGGTCTGGGTGGTGTTCATGCCCTCACCAGCTTAGGCTGTCCCCTTAGAGGCGGGGCCTGAGCCAGGCATCGGGTGCACTTGGTTTATTGAGGGAGCTCTCAGGGGACCCCTGTAAGGGGCGGGAAGGGAATGTGCTGAGCAAGAATGTGGTCTCAAGTGGGGTTGGGGTGGGGAAGCATTCTGGAGAAGAAATCTCATTGGCACTGTCCTGCCCTGAGGCCAGGGGCCTGGGCTCCTGTGCTCCGCTCAGTCAGAATAGCCAGCTTTGCTCTCCACCCGGGGGTGGGTGAGAGGGTAGATGTAACCTCCCAGGTGTCTCCACCAGGTGGCACTCATTGGTCAAGGTAAATTCTCTGCATAAGGTCACAGGTGTAAGCCAGGGAGCACTGGGGACCCTGCACCAGCCCCTAAGTGTGCTTTCCTTAAACCAGACACAACTCGGCTCTGCAGGTGATGCAGAGGAAGATCTCCATGAACGAATGGGGCGGGGCCCTGTCCTCCAAGATTCCTGGCCTTAGGGATCTCTCCCCAGTGCCAGCCATCTCTGTCATGCCAGCCTCAAAGGAGCCCTGGGCCCTGCTCTCTGCTCTGCTCTGGTTCATAACTGCAGTGCTGGGAACAAGTGGTGAAGGAGACTAGCATGACACAGGGAAATAAACCCCCAAAAAACCCAGTTGGATGGCCGGCAAGACAAGCCTCTCTCCAAGGCCAAGGCCTCCGTGGACAGGGTGACTGCAGGCCTGGACACCTTCATTCTATACCTGCCCCACTGAGGCCACTCCAGTTCTGCAGTGAGGACTATGAACCCCCATCCATGGAGAGGTAGACAAGACACAGAAGAACAAGTTTTATAGGGTGGGAGAAGGGGATAGAGCTCTGGAGGAAAAAAGCAGGCAGGTGTAATGAGATGCAGGGAAGCATGGGAGGTCATGGGAGGATGAGGCGGGCAGAGACCTACGGGAGGGTGGCCAGGTGGGCTGAGGATACCTTTGGGCAGCAGGCAAAGGCCTTGGGGTGGGGGTGCTGAGGGTGAGAATGGAGGCCGAGGGGCGGGACAGAGTGAGTGCAGGAGAAGGGCAGGGCGGGAGCTGGAGGCCAGCCCTTCCTCAGTGGGGGCCTTGGCCTGGCAAGCTCCAGCCAGATAACTAGACCGGGATTGGATGCTGTCAACACACACACGTGGTGGGACAGTGTAGTGAGGGCCACCTTAAAACCCATTCCCCACTTGGAGTAAGAACCTGAGGGACCCTCTTTCAAAAACTATTTGGATTCAGTTTTCTTGGCTGCTGGACTGATGCTGCAGACACAAATGGTCTGTGTTAGTCAAGCTCCCAGCCCCCTCTTCCTCTGCCACCTCCTCCCCACCAGCTTCCCCCTCCCCTGCCCCCCCTTTTCCATAGGTCTTAGCGCCTGGACAGGCTGATAGGGCGCCAGCTCTCCACCTGTCAGGCCATGGATGCACACTGCCTCTTATCCCTTTTATCCGTGGAGCTAGAACCAGGCATGTTTCTTTGAGAAAAAGTAATTTATTTTCTAATTACAAAAGACAATGGGCTTAAACAAACGGAAGGCAGCTCCACGCTCAGACAGAGGGTCCCTCTGTGGACTCTTCCCTCGCTGACCTGGGGAGGGGCGCTGGGATCTCTGGAATGAGGAGAAGCTCACAGGCGTGTCTAGAGCCTCAGACTGGTGGGTGGGCGACCCAATGGGGAGACCCCAATTCTATTCCTGGTCCTGTCACTTATTTGAGGACATAGGGCTAGCTTGGGAGCTCAGTTACCTATCTGCAAAGCAGGGTCCGGAGTCTGTGGCTCCGGCGTCCTTTCAACTGGGATAATCTATACTTTTGGACATTCATTCTGGGAATAATTTATTTGTTCTTATGGATTTATTGCTCTCCTCTCCTGGTATACCTTCACCTCAAACACACAGCCCATTCCTCGGTGTGAGTAGAAATAGAACCTAGACATAAAGGCCTGACAGCTCTGCCACTGCCCAGGCCTCGGTCTCCTCATCTGTCCTCCTGTGAAGGTTTGCTGGGTGACCATTTGAGGTAATGCAGTGGCAAGTCCCTGTCACGAGGTTGGGGGCATAGAAAGGCATTGGGAAAAGGGCAGCTGGCATTTCCTTCTCTCCCTGCCTGTCTCTTTCCTCCCTCCCTCAAGTTTGAGCCACATGGCTGGGAATTCTGAGAGCCTCGAGGACATATTCAGCATTTTCAGCTTGACTTTGTTTTCGTTTGTGCTTTTCTGTCATTGAATTTCCCTTTTCTCTCCCTGCCTCCCCGCCGATCCCCACCTCTGTCTGACACTCTCTGCTAAACAAATGTGTGTTCAGTGTGAATCAGATGTGCTGAGTCCACTGGAAAGGGGCAGGTGGCAGAGCAATCAGAGATGATTGGAGACCTGGTCTTGCTCCCAAGGAGATTTTGCTAGCCAGGAAGGTCTGGCCCAAAGGGCGCAAGGCTTGAGGTTCAACAGCACGGGCCTGCTTCCAGTTGGGCTGGAGAGGGGACCTACAGCGGAAGGGGTGTGGTGATGACCACATGGTGGGGGTGGAAGGAAGGTGCACACTGGGAGCAGTCTGGAAACATTAACTCTGGCAGAATGCTTGGGCCTGAAGTGCTTTGTCTGTAATTGGTCCTGCTAGGGTCACCTGCCCACCCGTGAACTGAGCCCTGTGGCCAGGGGGCTCTCATTAATCAGTATCAGTGTCACCCAGTGCTCCCCACTGAGCATTGAGAGGCTGGGGTTGGTGGGCACCTGCAGACCTTCCTCTATCCCCTACTTTCCTCCTTGGTCTGCCTCCCCCTCACACCTCCCTGGCAGCTCACTTCCATGCCCTGGCTGTGTCCTGTGTTGGCCTCTGATGTGAGCTCCAGGGCTCCCTTCTGACCCCTTAGACCTTTTCTCCCCAGCTCTTGTCACCACAAGGCCTTCCTATGTTAGACCCTGAAGTGACTAATTTGGCCAAACCTGGACTGAATGCTTACCCTTGGTAAGGCTCTGTTGGTCAACTCTCTTGGTTGCAAGAGACAGAAGCCCAACTCAAACTGGTTGAAGCAAGAAGCTATGGGAATGGGTCAGGCACTGCAAAGTCTTCAAGTCTCAGTATGACTTTATTTCTTAGCTCTGTTTTTTTCAGAGTTTTCATTCTTCATTCGTTCATTCATCTCTCCCCTAGTAGTAACAAAGACGGCAGCTGTGGTGGGCCTGGAACACACTGCACAGATCCCCCTTCGATGGAGGACTGCTGCCTCTCTGCTGGAAAGGCTATCAGCAGACAGTTCTTGGTCTTCCAAGGATTGCTCTGGCGGGAGAGAACTGCCTTAACTAAGGCCACATCCTTTCTCTTGGTGGTCCAGACCCAGTGACTGATGGATGTGGGGATAAAAAGCCTTGGTCATCTCAGCCCACCTCGGGACTAGCCCCAGAGGTCCTTGTAGGGTGGCTGAGGCTGTCACTTCTCCGTCTACCTCCTCCACTTCCTTCTCCCGCCTTCCACAGGGGTCATCCCCAGGCCCCCTTTAATGAATGCTCTGCTTGCTAAAAATCTGTCACAGAGTCTACTTCCCAGGGCATCCAAGCTACTGCAAACCCTGATCAGCCCCTTGTCAACATCCTACGAGCTCAGTGACCACCCCCCATGAAAAGAACGACCTGCCTCTTTCCCAAAAGTGCTGCAAAATCTAAAACGTGACACTCCTTGCCTCTGATGGGCTCTGCCTGGGCTACATAACCCCTCCTGAACCAATCACTGTGGGTGGAGAAATGTAGCATTCTTATTGGCCAGGCCCGGGTCATCTGATCAACGGAGAGCCTGAGTCCATCAGCCCACTTGAGATACTGGACGGAGGGGTTGGGGTAACTCCCTCGGGGGCCTCTGAACTGTTTCCAGATGGGGGAATGGGTGCCTGCAGAGCCACAGCTGCTCTGGCACAGGAGCAGCTCAGACAGGGTGGAGGCGGGGTGTGGGGCTGTACCAAGCACTGGCAGTGTAGGTCCCCCACAGGGCTGGGGGGAAGTGCCCCCTTCCTGGCCCCCAACAAGAACAGTGCAGTAGTTTGCTTTCAGTGCCCATCTTTCCAGTGTGTGCAGCTGGGATGGTTAGGCGACTCACAGCCTAAACGTGAGCACAGCCAGTGATCCTGCCACCACGGGCTTGTCCTTGAGTAGTGCCATGTGGCCAGGAAGACAGACAGGATGCTGGCGGCACCGATTCTACATCACCTGCCAGGAGGCCCCAAGCCGCCCCCTGATCAGAAGCTGCGCGTCTCCAATTAGTCACCCAGGTGACACACACCAAATCAAAGTCGACACTCTAAATGGGCCAATCAATAACTCCATTTTCCCCTTCCCACCTTGGTGGGGGAGGGAAAGCTCATTTATGAAACCTTTTCTTCCCCTCATCTAGCAGGCGTAAGAAAGCCCAAATAAATTTGTTTCTCAGTTGCCATCTGAGCCAGCAGGTTTTCCTCTGAAATGTTTTGGGAAGCATCGGTGGGGGCAGCCACAGTCTCATCTTCTGGCCTGAGTGCCTGTCCTCCCAGGGCCCTGGGTCAGGACCAGGGTGGGGGCAGAGAGGCCTGTCTACATCTCTGCTGTTAAAGCAGAGGGTGTCCCCGCTCTGCCAGGATGTAGAGCCCCTGTGTCACCTCAGCCCAAGGGCAGTCCTTCCCCAGCCCCCTCACTCTGCTCCTGGGTGGGGTCAGGCCCCCGATGCTCCCAGGCCTGGGTCCTCTCCTCTCCCTTTCTCAGCCCCACCCAGGCTGAGACAATCCTTTTGGAGACATAACATCTGGCAAGAGCCTGCCCCTGCCCCACATGGCGTCAATTCATCTTCCCCTGCCCCACATGGTGTCATTTCATCTTCCCCTACCCCACATGGTGTCAATTCATCTTTGCTTAGTCGGTGGTGGGCTGTTCCCTTTTTCCCATGCCTCCCCTAACCTCTGGCTCCAAAGCTTCTCTCACCTCTGACCCTCTTACCAGGTGTCCTGGAGGCACCTCAAACCCAGCAGGCTCCATACTGAGCCTAGCATCCTCCCCCACATTTGCTTCTCCTGTGTGTTCTCACTTTGGGAAGAGCCCCAGCTTCCACCCGGTCACAGGGGCCAAAAACCTGAATCTGATCTGTGACTTGTCCCTGGCCCCTCTCCATCACTCACCTGGTGTTTGCCATTCTCTCTCCTGTCTCCTCCATATTCCTGTGGCTACCTCTTGTTTCAAGTCCTCGACCTCCACCTGGACCACAGCCATGCTCCTGACTGTGACAATCAGTCACTCTCCAGACCTCTGGTCCTCACGTTCAGCACCCACCTGTGCCACCAAAACATCCCCTGAACCCTAACTGTGACCATGCTGCTACCTATTCAAGACCACCCCTGCTTCCTTGTCCTGCTCCATCTCAACCTGCACCCACTGCACCCAGCCCTGCTTGTGACACTCCAGACAGAGAATGGCTTGCCTTCCATGTCAAGCCCCCCACCCTTTGCTTGTGCCATTTCTTCTGCTAGGAATTCTCTTCTCATTTCTGGTGGTCTGCCTCTCTTCCCCATCTAAGCTTTCCTGGAGTGCCTCTTTTGGCTCCCACAGCCTCCTGGACCTGCCTCCCTCTCGGAACTGACCACAGAGACTCACGACTACTCCCACCTGCCTCCCAAGACTATGAGTTCCTGAGATGTCCCCTTCCTCTCCGTCTTCTTGGCAGCAGCCTGCACAGACTTGTCCATGCGGGACTTGGTCCACGTTTGTGGGCAGCAGTGGAGCTGAAGCTTCTCCCTACCGGGGATGCTGGGGTCACGCAGTCGTGTTCCCTGCAGAGCCACTTCTCTTGTTGGGTCCAGCTCGCCCACTTCCAAGGACCTGGCCTGCAGCTTGGGAGGTTCTAGCCTCCAGGCCACCTGGGATTGTAACCACGGAGAGCCTCTGGTGGTCTGGGCCCTTCTGCCCCAGAGGAACCCACCCTGGACTGGAGGCAGCCCCCACCCCCTACCTAATTAACACCCAGAGCAGCTGTCTGCTTCTTTGCTCCATCTCATCTCCAACATTTTTCATGTCTAATCCACTGAGGAGATCTCCTGAAGGCTTTGAAGTCTCCGGGCGCGCGAATAAAGATGTCACCCTGGCACTCGCCGTGCTTCTTAATGAGCACGGGTTTGATGTGGAAGCCGCAGCCTTGGAAGGAAGCAGCCTGCCCCCAGCTGCCACCGCCCCCATTGCATCAGGGCGGCCAGGCCTGCCTGCAGCAGGCGAGCGGGGATGGGGCTGGGAGAGCCCAGGTTTGAAGCCAGAGCTGGTTAAGGGGGTCTGGGCCAGGCAGAGCGCAGGAGGAAGGAGGAAGAAGTGGATAGCACTTATGATTCCCTCCTCTGCCCTCCCTGGCTAGGGACCCCCATGCCCCATGCCCAAATTCAGGGACCCAGATCAGGCAGGGAGAGTTGGCTTAGGTGACAGTTCAGGTCAGGGAAAGACGAGGGCAGAAGAAAGTGCCTGGCGATGGGAGGAGAACATGCCTGGTTGGGGGATCAGGAAGGAGGTGGCACCTGCAGTGGGCCTGGGTCAAGGCAGTGGGGGGTTCTTCTGGGGGAACTGCCTCCAGCACCCTTGCCTCTGTGCCTGCAGACAAGGGGCTCTAAAGCAGTGGAAGGGAGCCAGGCTGGCACCAGCCTCGCTGGGGTGAATCCCCTCCATTGCCTGGATGAGGCAAGAGCCTCTCTGTGTCCCAGTTTCCTTATCTGGAATGTGGGGCTGATATTAGGCTCTACCTTGTGGGGCTGTTTGATGACTAGTGAGGCCATTATGTAAAGGGCTAGAAATGCCAGATGTATATCACTTCTAACAGTATTGCTAGAAGAATGCATCTGGGAGGCCAGGCCTGTGTGGGCCCTGGACCCCATCCTGCTTCCTCAGCCCTTGTCATCTGGTCACTGGCTGTGCCCCTGGTTGGGTCCTGTCATCAGTTGACTTGGAGCATCATGGGTATAAGGAGACCACCCTGAGTCCTGCTGAGCAGGGGTCTCATATTCCTGCTGGTGAAGTCGGCCTCGGGGACATCCTCAGTTTCCCTTGGAGACACGTGTGCCTGCACCCCTCAGCCCCTGCAGCCTGGATCCCTGGCTGCTCCTTTCAGTGTAGTGCTGCAGCATTCAGTAAGCAGTTACCTTGGGCTCAGACCCTTCATGTGGGTGACCCCAGTTGCCCCCCTCATAACCGAAGGGGCAGACACTGCTATTAGGCCCGTTGTACAGAGGTTTCAAGGGACCCCAGATGGGCTAGGGGAAGTTTCCCAAGGTTACAGGACAACTGGCAAGGGATGGAGCCAGCATCCACTCTCTGATGGTCCAGGGTCTCAGCCAGACCCTGGAATTCCAGTCCCCCCTAGTGTGGGCCTGTGCCAAAAGCCAGCTGGGCTCATGTTTGTGTCCACTCAGGTGTGCTCAGCCTCTCTGCCAGGAGCAGTGGAGTGGGGCTCTTGGGATACTTCCGGTTTGGATGGTACGGACTGGCGAACCTTTACCCATGTGGGGCCTTAAGAGGCCAGCAGGGCTCAAAGGAAAAGCCCTGCCCACCCCAGCTATCTACTGGGTGGCACCTAGGGTCTCCGGGGTCCCAAAGGAAGGTCATGTGCTTGGGCCAGCCTGGAGCCACAGGGCAGAGCCTGAGAGGCAGGCTGGAAGAGCCCATAGCAGGGGTACTGGGGAGTGACAGGGCTGAAGACAGACCTGGCAGTGGGTCAGCAACCTGGGGCTTGCAAACATGGGTGCAGGTAGGTCCTTCTCTATGGGCCTTGGCCTATCCTGGATGCCTGGGGGCCCCTATTGCACCCCATCCATTTGGACACACCTTGCTTTTGCCAGGCACTTCCCTTGATCCTCACACCAATCCTCTCAGGGAGGTATAACTGCACTCTGTTTTACTGAGGAGACAAAGCTCAAAGAGCTTAGGTGACTTGGTTGAGGCTGTGCAGCACCGGTTTCCTTCCTTTCCTTGTCTCAGTTCCCATTCCCACCTGGTGCTACCTGGGCTCCTATATAAATGACTTGCACTTGAATCCTGGTCTCAGGATCTGCCTCTGGGGAAACCCCACCTAAGACACCTAGCACAGGCTTGGACGATCAAGAGGCCCTGCCTGTGTCTTCATGAAGCTGATGCTGATTTAGTGGAATGGTAATGCTTTTCTCCTGGGGAACATGACAACTGGCCCTGACCACTCCCCATGCTGGCTGGGGCTGAGCTGCATGACACCTCAAAACAGTGTGAACCGGGCTTAGCTGTGGCCTGTGCAATGGCACGGTTGTTCTGGGGCACTTTTGAAGTAATTAAGCACCTGCTGTATGCTGGCATCACATACCCTCTGATTGCTAGGGAATGACTAAGGGGTGATTCCCTTTCTGCTGGACATGGACTACTGGGAGCTACAGGGGTGGCCCTTGGGGAGTGGCTGGGGCCTCCAAGGACGTCCCACCAAGGGCTGCTGGCAGGCTCCACCCACTGACAGCAGAGCACTGTGCAAGGGGCCAAGTCTATTCCCTCATGCCCCTGGCAAGCTCACCCCCATAAACTGCTGCACTCAAGGAAAAACTAAGAGGATTAAAAACGGAAGAAACAGGGACAGGATGTCCATACTGCATGGTGTGGCTCTCTCTGCAGAAGCGCTGGCTGGTTATCTTTTCCCTGAGACCCCCTGGAAAGGACCTGGCTCAGCCCTCTCAGGCAGCACTACCCCTCAGTAATAATTGCCCCTGCCTCTTCCTCTGGAGAAATCAGCCCCAGCCCACTTGGCCAGCTTGCATCCCTGCTCAGAGGCTGTCACGGTTCCCTGCAAGTGAAGGCCTGCACCCAGGTGCAGGCTGACCTGTGGGCCTTGGCCGTGTTACCGCTCTCAGATCCCTCAAAGTCTTAAACCTGTTCAGTGCTTGTGCTCAGCCACACCTCCAGGCCTTTGCCCATGCCACCCACCTCTGGATGGACACACCCTCCCATTCCTCCTTGCCTAACCTGGCATTCAAGGCTTCTCTGATTGAGGCTGTGCCCACCCACCCCATCTCACATTCCTCCTCCTCCCTGTACTCTGTCTCAAACACTGAATCACTTGCAATTTCCAGAATGTGTCTCCGCCTTCTGCCATCCTGCCTTGGCATGCACTGTTGGCTCTCCAGGGAGATGGACTTGTTGGCTCTAAGGCACTCCAAGATTCAGAAAGGGCTTTGCCTTTCTGTTAGTAAATGCTGCACTGACCACCTACTAGGCTGATCCCTGAGTGCCAGGCAGAGACACCCTCCCTATGCCAGCAGAATGCTCTCTGTAGGAGCTCATTCTCCCTCGAATCTCAGGGATGGTCGTGCATTCTGATGGGGGCACATGGAGATTTAGGGAAAGGGAACGTCCACAGTCCACACTGTGGGCTCCTTGCTCCCTGAGGCATGGGCCTGGAAACGAGCCTCGGCGGGTCAGAGCCGGTGGGGAGAGGTTTCCCACTGTCTGCAGCATCTCTGGGGAGATGCCCAGAATGATCCACAGAGGACATTGTGTGAGGAGGGGCACTTTGGGGCCTGATCAGCGAAGGGAAGGGCTTCTGATGGCAGGCTGATCCTCCAGTTCAAAAATATGATCAAGCAAAGGACTCTGAGTCTAAGAGAACTTGGGGTGACTTAAAATGGCAAGGCAAAGCAAACCAACACAAACAACTCCCCCATAACCACCACACACACACATGCTGCGGGAAGCAGTACAGTATTACGTGTGAGAGCAGGGACTCTGGAGCTGGACTGCCTGGGCTCAAATCTTGGCCTTGCCATTTATTTTTGATGTGACCTTGGATAACTCATCTAACCTCGCTGTGCCTTGCTTTCTTCAAAACTGCGAAACAGAAACATGAGTAGTGGCTGCCTCATGGTTGATGTGAGGGATTCTGGGAGTTAGTACAGGCTGTAAATACTTGTTTAGGACAGTGCTACAGTAAAGTATTATTCCTACCAACTGCAGGATGGATAGAAATGGGTCCATTCACACTGCAGAGTACTACCCAGCATGTAAAAATAATGGGTCCTATCTTCATGTGTCAATGGAGAAAAAAGGTAACAATTTGGGTGAAAACAAATGTTGCAGGTTAATGTATATGATATGCCATTTATGACAAAGCACAAAACAATAACATATTCTTTCTATGAAAATACATATATATATATAAGCACAAGCATACACAGACATACATGCACATACACATGTATACATACATGTAAGCTACTAGGAAAAGAACTGGAAGAATACCATGTGCTGATATTTGTGGTGTTTCTGGGGAAGGTGAGGACGGCATTGGTGGTGGGTGGGGACTGGGGAAGGTATTTGAAATTGGGGTGGTGAACCGGGGGACTTTACTTTATCTGTAATATTCTAATTGTTCAAAAAGAGAGTGTATAATTACTGGTTTAATAACAATTTAATTTAAAAAATAGTAGTAACTACTGGAGAAGGAGCATGAGCCACGAGTCACCTGCTGTGGGTTGGTACCTGTGACCCACGGTGTGGTCCTGCCTGTGGGGGAAGGATGGCAGGGCAGGGAATGCACCCTAAACTCCATGAAGAAATATCTAGTTTGAAAAGGCATTTGTGTGTTACAGAATAATTTAATACTTGGAAAATGAAAGGGAATTAGCTACTTTTCTTGTAATAGAAACAACAGAAAGTACAGCTAAACAAAATCCTCTAGACATTTGGGGCTTCGATATAAAAAAAGAAATACCGACCATCGCCAGGCCATTTTTTGTTTGGCATGTGGCATGTGTTGCTTTGACCCTCAGCTGCCTCTGTGGGGTGCCATCCCCTCCTTTCTGCACCACAGTCACTGAGGCTATGAGAGGGGAAGTGAGCTGAAGACAGAGGCAGGTAGTGCAGGAACTCACTTCTGGACTGCGTTCCCACCTCAGCCCTCCAAGGCCTGTACTGAGCATCTGCACTGCACCACTGTCTCCAAAGAGGGAAGGTCAGTGGCCTGCACATTCGGCAGCAGGAGTCCCTGCCTATCTCTGCTATTAGCTTCCTTTTACTATTCTCATTCTCGATAACCAGCAGAGTTCCACTTTGCTGAACACTTACTGTGTGCGTGCATCTCATACACATTGCAATAACCCCCTAGACAGGTCATAATAGATTGATTACAGAAATAGATCCAGTTCCTCATTCCTCCCTATGCCGTCACACCTTTGCTACATGATGAAGAGCCTCCCACAAAGCAGGAGAGAATCCATTGCTTCACCTTGTCTCTGGGCTGTTCCGTGACCTGCTTTGGGCAGTAGAATGTGACCAAGTGACACTGTCCTGCTTTCTAGACTGGGCCTCAAGAGGCCTTGTCCACATCGGTGCTTGCTCTTGGAACTTCCCAGCTGCCATGGGAGCCAGCCTGGGCTAACCTGCAGGAGGACGAGAGACACATGGCCCCAACACCACCTGCCATGTGAATGAGGCGCAGCTAGGGCTGAGCTGCCAGTGGACCCAAGAAGCATGAGGAGTATGTCGCTAGCTGGTTTGCAAATCCTCTGTGTTTTGGGGTAGTTTGTTAGGCGGCACTATTGGTGATAATAGATAACAGGCAGTAAGGCTTAGCCCCCTTTGACTGAGATGAGAGCTGCATCTCAAAGAGGTTAAGTGTCCCTGAGGTGGGCGGCCAGCTTGGACTGCCACACTTTGAGCTACAGTCTTCTCTGGGGATGAGTTTTCTCCCTCTGATCAGTTCCACCTCCAGCACAGAAAATAAGGCTCTGCATCTTGCCCTGCCTCTTCCTCCTGCTGTATTCCAAGGCCCCAAGGATAATTCACCTGTGAAGACACTCTGGGGAAGCCCATCATCCCCTAGGCCCTCACTCTTAATTTCCATTTTGGGGAATGGCCCCTGCTTGATTTGATTCTGTAGGTCAGGCTGGCCCCAGGGAATCAGGTTGGTGAGGATATAGGACTTTACTGAGTAATTATAAGATTAGGCATTTCCGTTGAAATTAAATGCTACCTCTTTACCTTCCAGAGAAGAATCCCACCCCCCACCTGCTACCATGTAATTATCTGGTGAATTACTCTACGGAGGTCTCACAGTAATTATGCCAGGAGTCAAAAGCCAGCAATTCTTCCAGTCATTACAACCAAAGAATTAGCTTTCATTGTGTGAGCCTGCCGTGCCGCAGCAGCGGAGGCCAGGCCCAGAGCATTCAGTCCTCCTGCACAGGGCCATGCCTTGCATCTTCCCTCCCACCTGCCCGAGAACAGGCTTCGTGCACGAGAGGGGAGCTCCAGGTGAGATGGCTGTTTCCTCTGGGCTCCCATAGCCTGCTACGGTGCTGACCTCTTAGTGTGGCAGGTGTCTACTTCCTCATTTCCTTCTATCTTGACTGTGGGTCGTGAGGGCAGGGGCTGTGTTTGAGCCATCACTGCACTCATAGTCCCCAGCACAGGGCCTAGCACAGAGCAGGTGCCAGCAAATGTTTGTTTAATAAAGAATTAGTGAGAATGAATGAACTTGCACGTGCCTGGTAAGTGATATAATTATTGACAAACATTCATTTCAAGCATGTTCAAATTGACATACTCACATGTCACCAAGAGACAGCAGGGTGCTAAGAGTGTGGGGCTGGAGGTTAGTGCCTGGGTCTAGTCACTCACAGGCTATGTGCCTGCTTCCTACCTCAGTTTCCCCATCTGACCTATGGGGTGGTGGTCAGGATTACATGAACTAAACTCAGGGCTTGCTCCAGCATCTGGCACAGGTGCTGGAAAGAGTTTGCTTCTAAGATGATGGGGTGGGGTCACAGGCTGGGTTCTAACATGCTCCACTAGAGGCAGAGAAAGCGGTCTTGAATAGTCATCAGTCAGGGATGGGGGTGACCCGAGGGTGGCTCCCAGAGAAAGGTGGTAAATGGGGCAAGAGGAGGATTTGGGGCTAAACATACCAGTGGAGTGCATGCCTGGGGCTGGCCTGTCACTTCCTCCAAGGGGTGCCTGGCTCATTCAGAGAGACCCAGTGGGACAGAATCTCCCTGGCCTCCATGTTCCCAGCAGAGTCTATGGCTGAGACCTCAAAAGTCTGGAATCTAGCCTACTGAGAACGTAGGCAAGGTCCAATTCACAATGGTGGCAACCCACTAAAGTGCCAAGCTGGATAGTATTGGTGAAGGTCAAAGGCCAAGAGCTGGAGGAGAAGGAGAGAAACAAAGGGGAGCTGGGAATTTGGGTGGAGAACACACAGATGTACTCTGTTCCCACATGCCAGAACTGGCCACCCAAGTCAGAGTCCCATCTCCATCACTGGGTGGCCATGGGCAAGTTGCTTTGCCTCTCTGAGCTCTGGGGTGAATAGCTGTGTCCATCTCTGATGGCTATTGAGAGAATTCAGGCTGTGAATGTGTGTAACGTGCACACAGAAAAAATGCCCAAACAATGCTGTGCAGAAAACAAAAATAACTAGGCATCTCCCTCCACTGCCTTGAGATTCGACTCATCAGCCTCTCTCACATTCCCTCTGCTTCTTGAAGCATCTTCTGCAGGTTCCCGCTGAGACCAGCTGGGGCACCCCACGCCCCATATCACCAGGCATGGAGGAGGGGGCTGCTGTCAGTTCCACAGGGTCAGGGCTGGCAGAGCCTGGCTGTGGAGTGAACTCCAGAAACCTCGTTTCTCTTTGCTCTTTTGGCCACAGTCCACTCCCTAAATGGGTGTGAGCAACATCTGGGGATGGCTGCTCAGCCCTGTGGCAGCCTGTTGCACAGATGTGTAACTCTAGCCACAGGATTTGGTCCCCAAGATACATTTCTGAACAAGGAGGGACAAAAATCCATCTAAGATCAGGTTCTCCCCCAAGGCAAGGTCTTCCCACACTGCTGTCAGTGACATTCAGGGACCTTAGCATTTTTTCTGGCTTTGTTTCTTACTGGGCTGTCCTCGAAACCCTGCCATCATGCATACACCTCCTGCCTGCACATGCTGTTCTTTCTGCCTGCTGCACTCCTGTGCTTCCTCAGTGGCCTGCACCTTCTTCTGTGGGGACACTGATGGCTCTGACTTCTCTGCCCCTCTGCAGGCCCTCCCCCCAATTTGGCCAGTTGCAGTGGGTAGGGACCCATCTCTGGGGGTTCAGGCTGGCACCAGGCAGGGTCCTGCCTGTGTTCTGGGCAGAACTGAATGGAGGAGGAGAGTACCTCTTTGTGTCTCTGCCTGCTCCAGCCCTGGCCCCCTCTTGCCCTCCCCCATCTCTTCACCTGTCAATCTTGTTTCTCTTCTCTCCTCCCAAGCAGGGACCCATTCTGGGCTCCCCGTGGTCTTCGAATGGCAATCTGAGGTTCCCCGCTGAGCCTCGCTCCCTTTCAATCCACTCTCCCTTCCATCGCTTCATCATTGTAGTCGGACCAAGACACGGACTGAATGAGGCAGCCGCTCAATTCGAGCCTGGTACAAAGAGAGTATTTTGATGTTTTCATTTCTTTCTAGTTCAATAATTCGAGAAAACACATAGATTTGGTGCTGGTTCCAACAGGCTCTCTAGCTACTTTTTAAAACTTTGTGTTGGTTAAAAAGTATATAGGGGATGGGATGTGACTGACTGTGGGACCCTGGGGGTGCTGCTCCACCCAAGCGGCGGATTAGCCAGTCCTGAGACTCCTGCTCCCCCCTGCCCTACTGTTGCTGCTCAGTCAAGCCAGCTAACATTCAGAGTCTGGGGAGTCTTGTCCATCCCAGAATCGAGTCTCTCTCGGAACAAAGAAACAAACCTGGAGACCCCTACACCAGCGGTGGCTGGCAGCCAAAGAGCTCTCCGTGGTCCTGAAAGAGGCCCAACCGACTTTCCTCGCCCATCCTGTGTACTTGGAGAGATGGTTCCCAGCCTATCTGATATACTGATATCCACCTTTTATTCAGTAGATGTAGGTTGAGCTACTAACACAGGGCATCATTGTTCCAGAGACTTGGGACCCTTCTTCCGAAGAGTGAAATAAAGCCAGTGCCTTCAAGGAGCACAGCCTTGTGTGGACGTCCAACCACCACAGTATGGAAGAAATGTTGTGATCAAGGAATGACTGCACTGTGGAGGGAACCTCAGAAGAACACCCAGCCCAGATATGGGGGGTCAGAGAAGGCTTCCTGGAGGAGGTGATATCTCAGTTGGTATCTAGTGGGGATTAGCATTTAGCCAAGTGAAGAGAGAAACTAAAGAGAGTTCCAGACAGAGGGAACAGTATGTCTAAAGGCACAAGTGAGGGTTTAGCACAGTGGTCAAGAGTGCAGGCTCTGGGGCCATTTTCCCTATTAACTAACCAGCTGTGAAACCTTAGGCAAATGACTTACCTTTCCGTGTTTTCATTTTCCCATCTACAAGAATACTATACAATGCAGAATATTATACACGTTTATAGGGTTGTTGTGAGGATTAAATACTTTCAATAAATGTCAAGTGCTCAGAACAGAGACTGGAATATAATCAATATCAATGCAAGCTTGTTCTGACAGGTGCAGAGGCTCAGAGTTGAGAACACAGTGGCTGGACCCTGGGCTACTTGGCAGTGCAGGGAGTTGGTGGGGTGGGGTTTGGAGGAGCAGTGAGGACTGAGCCTGCAGAGGTGAGTGGGGCTGGGGGAAAGAACTTGAAGTCTGTGTTGAAGTGGATCTCACTCTCAGGGCAACTGGAACCCTCAGAGGGTTGGCTATGTGGAGACAGGGCTGGGTGTGTGTGTTTGTGCACATGCGTGCGTGTGTTGGGGGTGGCTAGTGGCTGGCTGTCACATGAGAGGAGCAGATGCTGGGATGGGGAGAAGGGGATGGCCGAGACCACTCCCCCATGTCTAACTTTGGTAGGGGTGGGTGTTGGGGACACAGTTAGCTGCAGTCATCCATCTTTTAAGGGCAGTCTTTATTTCTCAGATCCTTTTCTTCTTGGTTCCCCTTCTCCCACAATAGGTTTCCGTGAAGAAAACCCCTGTTAACAACCTAGCATGTATCCTGTATTTTCCTTTGTGTTAATAACATCCTATACAGGCCTATATACATATACATATAGACACACAAACTCACAGAGTATTTTGCCCATTGTTTTATAAAAATGGGATCATATGTTACATTCTTATCTTCAAATTGCTTTTCTTACCCAACAATACCTCATAGAAATCCCTTTAAGTCTATTGGTAGGGAGTTAATTAAATTTTTTATAGGTTGCATAATATTCCGCTGTGTGGCCGTCCTGCCGCCTGCCTTTCCCCACTCCCCCCGTCACGTCCACCTCCCAGCTTACGCCTCGGCAGCTCGGCTTCCCAGAGCCCGGAAACGGCGCGCTGCTTCGCACCTCCTCTCCGCGGTGCAACCCGTTCGTTCCCTCAGCAGCCTGACTCACACGGCTGCCTCCTACTCACTGGGGATCCGTCTGGAGCTCCTTCTCCAGGGCAGCAGCCGGCAGGGCTGGCGGGAGCAGGGGGCGCAGAGAGGTCAGGGGCAGTTGAGGTGGGGCCTCGTGAGCCAGGCCGTGACTGGGCTGGGTCTTGATCCTGGAGTGGGGACCCTCCGGAAGGCTGGAAGCAGGGAGTGCTGTGTGTTAAGAAGCCTGTAGCTGGCTGGGGACCTGGAACCTGTGCTGGTCGGTCTGTGAGGCAGGGGACCTGGGTCTCTCCGCTCCTCCCCAGGCACCCCATCAATCCCCTCCCTCTTGGTCCCCGCTGCCTCCATTGGCTTCTCCTCCCCCGCGGTGAGCCAGGCTGTCCTGAGTGTCCAGGGGCAGATGGCCCCCGCCCCCCTGCTTCCTTCGGCTCCCCTCAGGCCCTCCGGCTTCAGTCTCCACAACTGAATCCTGCAGGAAGCCACACTGTGGGAACCTCCGGGCAGCTTCTGGCTTGCCCTGGGGTCCAAGTCACTACTCTGTGCTCTGTCTCCCCACTTCCTCTTTGTAGGCACCGATGCCTTCCGCACATTGTTCCCCAGGGGAGGAGCCACCCCTGCCTCACCTGGCAGCTTCCACTCCCAGTGGGGGTGGGGCCGTGGTGCCCAGGGCTGGACAGTGCCATGGACAGGGTAGCTGCTTTGGTTCCCAGACTCCCTGAAGCTGCTTCCAGGGCCCTTCTAGAAAAGCCTGTCTTCGGCCCGCCCCTCCCGTGAGGTCGGAGGGCATGATGGGTCATCAGTAGCCCCGGAGGCTTGTCCACCAGATGCAGCAGGGTCGGGCGGAACAGGCCCTGTGTCTGTTCTAATCGCCCTATTTCACTCCCGAGGCGACCTGGCTTTTACGCCACAGGACGCTGGGTTTCTAATTACGACAGGGAAAGAGAAAAGAAGTCTTCTTTTTCAATAAGCGTGTTTAAGTGGAGGAAGATCTGAAGGAAATGCCCACAGATGGCTCTAATGGGGCCGGGCGCCCAAAATCTGGAGAGTCCGTGAAGAGGCTGGGAGGGTGCCCGCTGGCTGCTGGTGGGCCAAACCCATTTTTCTTCCCGCACTGTTTTGAAAAGCTATTGAGTTGTGGGCGGTTCCCAAGCAAATATGAATTTTCTGGCTTCTTTCGAAAGGTCTGGATACTGGGCAAGGCTGAGCGGGGGAGCAGCGTGCCTCCCCGGCCTCCCTGCTGAATTCACGGGGGAGAGGTTTGCGGGCCCCCGGGCATCCGAGTCCTGCCTAGGCGACTTGGAGGGCCAGGCGAGACGGGCGTCTCCTGGGATGGGAGGCCCATGCCGGGCCGCCCCCGGGACTCAGGCTGCTCCCAGGCCCTAGAGAGGGCGCTCAGCCCGGGCACCTGGGACAGGCAGTCGCGCGGTGAGCACCTGTAGAGGTTGGGATTTGGGCCGTGGCGCTGGTGCCGGCTCACGGAGCTTCCCTCCCGCCCTCGCGGTTCCCTCTCGGTCTCAGTCCCCTCTCGGTCTCGGTCCCCTCTCGGTCTCAGTCGCCTCTTCACAGCGAGGGGCCGCTCGGCTGCGGCGCGGCGCTCTGGGGGCAGCAGGGGGCGCTGGCGGCCCGCGGGAATCCGCTGCAGCCCAGGACAAAGGCTGCGGGTGCGGCGCCGAGCCCGAGCGAGGCTGGGACCCCGCGGTGCAGCCCCGGCCGCAGCCCGCTCCAGCCCATCCCGCCAGCCAGCGCCGTCGGTAGTCCTCTCCTCCAGCGCACACCTCCGTCTCTCCTCCGCATCCCTCCCCCGCCGTCTGTTTTGCACTTCCTCTCTCCATCCCTGGGCCTCTCTGTCTTCTGTCTGTGTCTGTAACTCCAATAGGGGCTAGCCCTGTCTCTGTGCTCCCCTTGGGTCCCTGGCATCTCTATTTTTCCTGCTCCGATTGTTTTCTCCGGAGTTCAGTTTGCTCTTCCAGAGAGGAGGCCATGAGACCACATTAGCAGTGATGGGACCAGCGGAGGACAAGCACCCCACCTCCTCCACCTTCGCCTGCCTTTTGGCCTCTGTTGCAGGCTGGACACCTCTGGCTGCCCACAGATAGTCTTCATGTTAATGCCAAGTCTTACTGGGTTCTCCCTCTGGCCCCACCATGCCCCTTGGGTTGCCTGGGGAAAGTGGGGAGGCTGGGAGCCTGGCCTGGGCTCCCTGTGGTTGTGGGCAAAGCTGCACTGAATGGGAATGGAAGACATTCCCAGGCTCCAGGCTGGGCCACGGGACCTGGCCTGCCTCTGCTGTGGCCTGCTGTCCCTCCTTGCCTAGCATCTTCCCTTCCATGTTCCCATTTCCCTACACAAATAATCATAATGTAGGGCTGTATGACATTTTCCAGCTCTGATCATCTAGATTCTAGTGATATGGATCTAAAATCCCACACTCCTGGTTACCTGACCTTCAAAGCAGGTGTTTTTTCTAGTTCTTAAGACAGTACTACGGGGAAAGCGTCAGCACGCCTATTTTATAGATGAGGAAGACTGAGGCCCAGAGAGCCGAAGGAGCTGCTGCAGGGACACCCAGCCCTGTCTGACTCTCAGCCTGGACCTGGTCCCCTGAGCCAGGTTGCTGTGCATATGGTCAGAGGGCTCCAGGCTCTAGCTGTCAGAGGTTTCTCCACCACTGGAACCTTAAGAGTACAGAGGAACCACCCTCATATGCCATGTCCTGCATGATTCCACACCTGAGAAGTCTTCCTTGTGGTTTGGATGATGTGTTGTGCCAGTTAGGAACACTGAAAAGCAGATGCTAAGATGATGGAGCAAGAAGTGTAAGGGATTTATTGCAGGAATCACCTGCAAGAAATCCAGAGGAGAAAGAGCAGGAGTGGGTGGGGATTGCCTGGGACCGTACTGTGGGTTTGAGCTTTCTAAAAAGAGAGAAGGAAGGCAGGCAGATTGGGTAAGAAGAGCGTTAGCCTGCAGCACAGCTCTTAGAAAATCTCTCCCGCCCATGGGACTCCCTGATACACTGTCCACAGAGGAGCCCCAAGCTGAGCAGGAATGCCCAGGCCCTGGTACTGCTGCTGACACACTGGGCTTCTGGCTAGTAGAGTGTGGCCTCAGCCTGGCTACTTGGCAGGCTTTGCAGGCACAGCAGCTGCTGGCTGTGGGCTGACTGAGTTCTCAGGGCAGCTCTCTTTGGAAGGCTGAGCAGTTGGGTGGTGCAGCTCTGTGGCTGGGGGCACTCACTATTCCAGAAAGCACACAGTGCTTGGAGCCAGCCAGATCTGCCACTTTCCAGCTGGGTGATCTTGAGCAAGTCTCTGAGCCTTGATGGCCTTATCTATAAAGATGATCACACAGTTGTCTAGAGGATCCTCGGGTAAAGTGTTTGGCAGAAGCTTGGCAGTAGACGCTTTTAAAAGGTGGCTGCTTTGAGACAATTTTTCCTTATCTGAGGAGTTGGTATGTCCCCCGCCCTTCTACTCAGAAGGCTGATTAGACCCTAGGTATGACCCCGTACTTTTGATTCCTCACTGGGACCATGGGACTAGTATCTTCTTCACCGGTTCATCTTCCTACCTGTTAGAGGCAATAACATTTTCCTATTGTGTTGTTGGACTGAAAATTGCATTCTTGCTATTTGCCCATTCATTCATTCACCGACTCTGGCCCAGCACATCACCCTGTTTCATCTTCTCCTTCTTAAGTCATCTTGTTTATTGAAGTGTAAATTGTCCTTAAGCTCTGGGAAGACTTGGCCCTTGTCAAAACTGTTCACAGCTGTGTCTTCAGAGCCTAGCTGCAACACCTCTTTGTTGAATGAGTAAACGTATTTACCAAGAGCCTACCTCTTCTCATGTAGGGGTAGCATGTGGCCCCCGGCCTCTAGGTGCTCCTAGTTCAGTGGAAAGCTCGACATGGACTGGATTTTAAACACTATGTTGCCAGAGCTGGGGCAAAGAAGGCACATGGGGTTTTGGCTGGGTTTGGAGAGGGCTAGGGGTGAACACAGACTTTCATCTTTCGGAGCTATGCAAAGGATTTCTCTAGGAGTTGCAGAGTAAGAGATAGGCATGAATGAAGTGGCCAGCTATGAGCCTCCAGGGACTAGTGGGTATCAGGACACTCTTGGAGCTCAGGTCTTGTCCAAGAGGTCTTTAAATTACATTTTTATAACAGCACATGCAAGCCCACCAACAAGACTGTGGCCAAACAAGGCTCTTGGGCCCCTATTTTGCTCTTCCTGGCCTAACCCTCTGCTTCCTTTTTGAGGAAGAGGTGGGAGCTGTGTGTAGAGTGTGTGTGCCCTGGGCTGGTACACACCACATATTCACTCATTAGACGCCCCCTCAACCAACTCTGAGTAATCCATAGTATTGATCATGTCGGCCATATGCAGAATCACTAATGCAGAGAGGTTCCACAGCTCCTTAAGGCTGCCCAGCAAGGAAGAGGTCTAGCAGGGATCTGACCTGAGAACTGGCTGAGTTCAGAAGTAATGCTCGGACCACTGCAGGGTAGTGCCCAAACATTTCCTTGTGGCTCTCCACCAAGTTGCCCTTCCCCACTGAGAGGGTGTGAGGGCACATTCAGCCAGGGTTGGAGCCTTCTGCAAGCTGCCTTGCCTGCTTCAGGCCCTCTTCCCAGCTCCGTCCTGGGACAAGTTTTGATTGCCGGCAAAGGCCCTTGGTGCCTGTGCCTCACAGCTGAGCCTCCACAGATGGTTGCTCAGGGAGGCTGTGCCTATGTTCTGATTACCAGGGGACAGATCTCCAGCCTCAGAAGAGGGTCTCCCCAGGCCCCTTGTCCCAGACAAGGCCTCCTGGCAGGCAACACTTGCAAACACAGCAGCCCTGCAGGGCGGCAGGGCAGTGGCCCAGATGGCCTGACATGCTGATATGCACAAGGAATGAAGGGCTTCCGTCTTTTGTTCCCGGGTCAACCAGCTGCTGCCTGAAGGCCACATGCCTGCGGGCATCAGCTCAGCCTGGGTTCCATTGCCTATGCCTGGGTTACCTTCAGCAAGTCACCTAACCTCTTTGGGTCCTGGTTTCTTCATCTGAGAAATGACAGAGGAGTTGGTATGAGCTTCGGGCTTTGACATCCAGATGCTATCCTTGCACTCATATTAGTTTCATCAGTACTAGTGTGTGTGTGTGTGTGTGTATTCTTTTTGTACCAAATCAGAGTGAAATTAGCAACATTTGGCAATTAATGCATTTTTTCCCCAAGACTCAACTCTTAAACAAAGTTCTGAGTGTTTGACTTTCATTTTAAATAGGTGGCTGTCAGGGGGAATTACATGGCTCCTAAAGAAACACACAGACATTATAATTAAAGAGATGCCAATCTTGACAGGTAGTAGGAGAGGAGAGAGGATGTGGCAATGAGAATGGAGAAGGGGAGAGGGGAGCTCAGAGCCGAGCTGGACGGGATAAGGGAAGTGTCTCTACCAGGGTGGCAAGCTTGGTTTCAGCTTGGTTTCAATGTCAGCACCCAGACTGCCACTCTGCTCATATTGACCACAGCAAGACCCAGGAGGGGTGCCATATGGCTTGCAAGGCACTTTCACAATCTCTGCTTCTCAGGATCCCACAACATTCTAGAAAGACAAGTTTATTAATCCCATTTTGCAGGTGAAAGAAAGTAAGACCAATGATCAGTTCCCTTATTTTGGCCAGAAACTGATAGTGCTACAAACTGATTCTCCCCTCTAACCCCAAGTTGAGCCCTGCCCCGGGCTGAGCCCCACCTCTGCCCCACCTCTAACTCAGACTGAGCCCCTCCTGGCCCCCCGACTGAGCCCTGCCCACCTCCCCAGGCTGAGATGTGCACCCAGCCCAGGTTAGACCAGTTAAGCAGCAGCCAAATCCATTCCACTGGATCTAAGATAGATGGTCTCTAAAAGTGTAGATGACCCAGAGAAGCCTCCTTTATTTTTTTGCTAGGGTTAGGGCTCAGAGCTCAGGGTCCCTGGACAGTGAGGGAGGAGTAGGTGAGGGATGGCTGGGAGAATCCTGGCATGCCAGGAGTCAACCCAGAAAGCGAGGTTGTGAACTCTGGCATGGAAGAGCTGATGGGGCCACCTTTGAGTAGATCCCATATGTCCAGGCCAGGTGAAGTGGACTCCTTCCCAGTTGGTGGTCTTTCCTACACACACACACACACACACACACACACACACGCTGTCCCTACCACCTTTGGTGGTCCTGGGGGCACCTGTGGCCTGTCTGAGGCAGGTCCCTGAGGGACTGTGCTGTCTGACCAGTCTGGGCTGGACTCCCAGGCTTCCCGTGTGACCTTGGTTAGGTTCCTGCACCCTACACCTTATCCGTACCTCCTGAGCCTCTGGGCTGGTGTGCTGAGATCATGGGGATAAAGGGTCTCTGGCCCATCAGGTGCTCAGCAAGGGTGAATTTCTTTCCCTCTTCCCTTTGAATATTGCCTATTCCCTCAAGGCTGGCTGGCCCATCCTCCCCCAACTCCCACGGTGGGCTCCCCCTCTGACAGGCACCTCATTAGCAGAATCTCTGTAAATAACGCCAACGAGTTAGAGTTACAACAAGGTAGCTCATTAAAGGCACTTCGCTTGTCTCACTTCCCAATTAGTGTTTCTGCGGGTGCAGCTGCCAGGACTGCGGTGACAGGGCACCCTCGGCATGTCATGGTGCCTGGGCAGGCCTGGGTCACCCCAGGGGAGCCAGTGTCAGCAGCCCCAGGAAGAGGGAATGGGCAGCCTGGCTCACTCCAGCTCAGCAGCCCTGCACAGTCATCCTGTGACAACTGGAGCACACAGCATCTGCACCCACCACGTGGAGCACCCAGCTACTGGGGCACCGCAGAGATGGACCCAGGCTTGGACTTGGTTTTGGTTGGCGAGTCCATTCCTCCATCCCAATCCTTGTATGGTCCACTTCCACTCCAGGTCACTCCATCAAAACTGATGTCCCATCAAAACTGTCCCATGTCCCATCTGCTCCATCTTCCTCTTATCCTCTTTCATGGGTGACCTTGAGTTTTCCACCACAGCTCCTTGGGACAACATTCTTTCCCTTGGGTACTGAAGTCGTCGATGACAACTTCAGTATGACAACAATGGAGGGAATTTCAGGCTGAAAACGAAGAAGACAACATGCCAAAGAGGCCTTGGGATGCACAGGTGATGATGTCCCCAGGACAAGTCTACCAGGTTGCAATTTTTATCCATGTTTCTATACATAATGAAACAGGCTCATAGAGGTTCAGCCACTTGTCCCAGATCACACAGCTGGTAGGTTCCAGTGCTGAGGCCAGGGCCGAGATCACTTTAGAGCCTGTGTTAGGAGCTGCCTACTTACCTGTGCCAGCAGGTTAATGGGAGTGGAAAGTGATTCTCTAGTCCTTCCCTCCCTCCCTGCTCCCTCAGCCTACCCCTGTTCCATCTTTTTTTCCAACTAGGTTTCGATCCCCTGGCCACATTTCCTTCTGTTTTCACTTTGGATCTTCACTTTCTCTTTTACTTTGGGAAGGAAACTGCTCCCAATTTCTCTCCCTCTTGCTGAATCGATAGCTTAGCTGGGCAAGGCAGAAAATGAAATTTACATTCAATGGTTTCCATGGCAACCACCGTGCTGGACCAGTTTCTCCTGCTCTTGGGGGCATAGTCTTTTGAGAAGAGCCAGGTATCGAAACCTCAGCTCCCTGAGAATGTGGCAGGGGTTTTAAACAGAACTAGAGAGGGCTTGAGTCCCCTTGACCATCAATTTTTCTGGCTGTGTGTTACATGAGGGAAGGGAGAAGAGCCCTCCATTTCCCCAATATATCAAGGAGCAAATTACCAGTAGCATCGTCCCTCAGCCTCATCATAGCTAACACTTTGTGATCTCTGACTACGTGCCAGGCTTTGTGCTGAGTGCTAAAGCATTCTTTTCTTTCATCTTTGCTTCAAACTTAAGAGGTAGGTACTATTGTTATCCTGTTTCACAGATGAGGTAATGAGCCTAGGGAATATTATACACCTTACTTAATGGCTCAAAGAGTCAGAGCCCCCAGGATGGGCCCTAGATTGGCTTGACTCTGGAAACTGTGGTCTTAATTATACTGTAATGGCATCATACTGGGGACTCAAAGGTGAACAAACTCCCTTCCTGCTTTGCTGAGGTCCACAGAAAGGGCTGTAGCATCAAGGCTGAGAGCACAGGTCTGCAGCCAGGCAGCCTGAGTGCCTTTATATATCTTGGGTGTGCCTCAGTTTTTTCCCTCTGGACTAGAGATTAGGCATAGTGTCCATCTCTCAGGCGTGTTGTATGGATTAAGTGAGATAAAGCCCACAAAGCACTGGGGCAGTTCCTGGCACATGGTTGGTACTCCATATCAGTAACCACCATGTTTGCCACTGGGGTAGGAGATGGACCAGTGGGAGTCAGCCATTCACATGGTGTCAATGTGTGCTGGAGGGCCGGGGAGAAGCAATGGGCTGTGACAGCCCAAAGGAGACATCAGGCAAGGTCTGGTGGTCAGAAAGGCTTCCTGGAGAAGGTACAGGGGCAGGCAAAGAGAGGGAGGGGAACACTTGAGGCAGAGAGATTGACAGAGAGGAAGGAGAAGGAGGGAGTGTGGTACATTTGAGCAAAGACTAGTGTGGGATAGGGCTGAGACTCCGGGTGTGTGGAGGGGGCATTGTCATTTCTGCCTTCTCAGTACCTATTCCTCTTCCTAATTTTCTTTTAGGAACCCACTATCTTTCATCTTCAGTCTATGTGATTGGGGAAGGTCTGGCTCCACTCCCCGGGTCCACATATGGGCATATGACTCATCCCTAGCCAATGAGAGACTTGCATCTCTCTGGCTGCATGGACTCAAGCAGAGTCAATCACCGTTAATGCATGTTATACCTGAGACTTTTGCTGGAGCTATGGGGGTGGCTTAGCTGGTAGAATGCAAGCTTCAAGACGCAGGGCAGTGGGGGCTGTGTTTTCACCCTGAGGGGATAGCCTGCCTGAGAATGAGGCCAACAGTAGAGGGAAGCGTAGCTCAGAAGTGGCAAAAGATGAATTCCTGGCACTGTTCCTGGATCCAGATGTGCCAGAAGTCCCAAGGCCCTTCTGGCACACTAGCCAATAGATCTCTTTCCTTTTATGTATGCCTGTGTGAGATGAGATTATGCTTTTTACCATAGCAAGAGCCCTCCTTAACACAAGAGGAGCGAGGAGCAATGGGCTGAGGGGAAGGCAGGAGCCAGGTCATGAAATCTTAGATGGCATACTGAAGAGCTGAAAGGTGATGGGGAGGCTTGATTATAAGCAGATGGTTGGTATGATCAGGATTTTGCAGGATCCTCTGGCAGCAGTGGACCAAAATGACTTGCAACAGAGCTCTGGCTAGGAGGCTGGTGTGGTAGTCCAGTTGGGAGAAGATGAGTCTGACCTAACGCAAAATGTGTTAGTTTCCTAGGCTAATGTAGCGAATTGCCACAAACTCCACCTTAAAACAACACCAGCTTATTGCCTTATAGCTCTGCAGGTCAGAAGTCTGAAATGGCCTCACTGGGCCGGAATCAAGGTGATGGCCAAGTCACCTTCCTTTGTTGTAACTCTAGGGGAAAATCTGTTTTCATAGCTTTTCCAGCTTCTAGGGGCCACTTGCATTTCTTGGCTTGTGGCCTCTTTTCCATTTTCAAACCTCATTACTCCAGCCTCTGCTTCCATCATCACATCTCTTCTCCCTGATTCTGATCTTCCTGCCTCCCTCTTTTAAGGACCCTTGGGGTGGCATTAAGGCCACCTGGATAACCCAGGATAAGCTCTTCATTTAAAAATCCCTGACTTATGGCCGGGCACGGTGGCTCAAGACTGTAATCCCAGCACTTTGGGAGGCCGAGACGGGCGGATCACGAGGTCAGGAGATCGAGACCATCCTGGCGAACACGGTGAAACCCCATTTCTACTAAAAAATACAAAAAAACTAGCCAGGCGAGGTAGTGGACGCCTGTAATCCCAGCCACTTGGGAGGCTGAGGCAGGAGAATGGCGTGAACCTGGGAGGTGGAGCTTGCAGTGAGCTGAGATCCAGCCACTGCACTCTAGCCTGGGCGACAGAGCGAGACTCCTTCTAAAAAAAAAAAAAAAAAAAAAAAAATCCCTGACTTAATCACATCTGCAAAATCTTGTTTGCACACAAGTTGGTATATTCTCAGGTTCCAGGGATTAGGACACAGACATCTATCTTTCAGTTGTTTGTTTTTTAGAGATGGGGTCTCTCTCTGTTATCCAGGCTGGAGTGCAGTGGTACAGTCATAGCTCCCTGCATCCTCGAATTCCCAATCTCAAGGGATCCTCTTGCCTCATCCTGCCTAGTAGCTGGGACTACAGGCATGCACCACCATGCCTGGTGAATATTTTAAAAATTATTTTTAGAGATGGGGGCTCACTATGTTGCCCAGGCTGGTCTCTAGCTCCTGGCCTCAAGCGATCCTCCTGCCTCAGCCTTCCAAGTAGCTGATATTACAGACATGTACCACCACTCCAGTGTGGGCATGGACAACTTTGGTGGCCGTTATTTAGCCACCAAATGGAGGGGAGTTATGGATAAGAGATACAGGAAGGAGTCAGAGTGACTGAACTTGGTGGGTGTGGGTGGTGAGGGAGTGCCTACAATTCCTAGGGCATGCATGGTGAGACCAGTCCCCTATGTGGTCTGATGCTTTCCAACAGTGTCCCACAGTCTGGCACAGGCACAGAGCAGTCAGGCAGATGAATCCACTGAGGTTGGAGTTCTTGCCAGATGGGAGGTGCAATGGCAGGATGATAGGGCAAGAGCGAGGGGGGTTGAAATCATGGATCCCGGAATGTAAGAGGGAAAGAGAGGAAAGTGACACTTTCCTCTAACAGGTAAGAAAGTAGACCTGTCAACAGGAGAAGGAACTCACCTTTGTGGGTGCCTGCTGCACACCTGGTTCCTGCTGTACCCTGGCCTGTGTCCACTCTAGTCCATGGCCCTGCCTCCTGCCGATGTGACAAGCACTTGAAGGTCAGTTGGGAGCCTCAAACTCAACAGGCCCCAAATCAAGCTCCTGACCTCTCCCCATCCTGCTCCTTCTGCAGCCTTTCCCATTCTTCTTCCTTCTGACTACTTAGGCCACAAACCTGGTGTTATTCTTGGCTCTTTTTCTCTTATGATCCCCACCCAGAGCTTGTCGTCTCCTCCTTTAAAATATTTGCAGAATCAGACCACTTCTGCTCCTTCACTCTGGACCAAGTGACATTAAGTCTTGCCTGGACTGTTATGAAAGCTCCTGAGGCATCTCCTTGCCCCTCAGTCTATTCTCCAAGCCCCATACCAATTCTCAGCTTATTCCGCGTAGAATTCAGTCCCAAGATTGGCCCTCAGGGCTCGACATGTTTAGGCACCTATCACTGCATGACTGGTTCTTGCCTGTCCCCCCACTCCTGACTCCACCCTGGTCACTGTGGCTTCTTCCCTTTCCACAGGTGTGTAGCCCCACCCTGTTTCAGGGCCTTGCATCCTGCTGCTCCTTCTGCCTGGGACTCTCTTCTCCCAGATACTCGCATAACCTGCTTCTTCACTTCACTCAGGCTTTTGCTCAAACTTACCTTCTCAGTGAAGCCTTCTCTGGGCATCCAATTTAAAAAGATAACATCACCTCCATCCCTGCATAAGGGAATGGCTCCGCCTTGGTGCCCTGCATGCAGCCACATGGCCATGCTGCAAAGGCTCCCACCCTTGAACTACAGCCTATCCCAGCTTGGCACAACACCCTGCAGTCCTCCTGGAACACCGGTGGATGGAGGCCTCTCCCCTGGGAGGCAGCGCTGAGGCAGCTCCACAGTGCCTCCTGGGTCCCCAGCAGAATACAGCTGTGGAATTCAAAGCCACTTAACTGCAGTCAAGCTGTGTCAGGCTCCTTGGTGATAGGGTGTCCCACAACTCAGACGCAACTCGGACTGTGGTAGTCCAGGCCCTTGGCTTTGGTGGCATCATTTTAGGCATGCAGGACTGTACCCTGGACATGGCACTGTCCCTGACTCTTCCTTTCACTGTCCATGCAGGTCACACACTGTCAGAATCTAAAAGTGGCTCATTGTGTCTGCTCTGACCGGATCAGTCAGGGCCAGCCAGCCTGGTGTTGCTGCAGGCGCCTAACTACCACTCTTTGCTATGTTGTGTATTTTAATTATCATGTTCTGTTGTTTCTCCCTCCGTGAGGACAGGGGTTTTGTCTCCTTTTACGTGATTCTATGCCCAGTTCCAGTCCTGGGGCTGGTACACGGCAGGTACTCAGCTACTGTTGAATGAATGAAGATGAATCATCCTCAGGCCTTTTGTTTATAAAGAAATCGAGGCACAGAAAGGTCACACAGCCAGTCATTGGCGCAGGTGGGATTTGAACCCAGGCAGTCCAGCTCCAGAGCCCACCCCTACGATTCACAGCTTCCCATTAGGGGAGAGTAGAAAAAGGTGAGGAATAGGTATGGTGGAGCTTGGATGAAAGCAATCAAGAAGAACTGGTATTTGGGTGGAGATCTACTAGGTTTCTGGTGCTGACCCTAAAGGTGTGGCTGAGGGTCTGAGAGGCTGGAATGGAGTGGAGGATTGAGATCCTGAGAGCCCAGGGTGCTGGACTTGGCATGGGCTGTCTGCGTGGTCACTGAGTTGTCAGGTGGAAGGGCTAGGGAGTAGGGAGGAGGCCTGCAGGCTGGGCCAGAGCCTGTAGCAGAAGGGCCTGGAGTGGGGAGCAGTGGGCCCTGGTGTGGCAGGTGTGTGGTAAATGCCAGGGTGGCCACCCTAATTCTAAGTTATCTTTGGTAAGATAATCCCATTTTTCTAAAAATACCTAAGTCTTGGGTTCATAATTTTTACACAGAACATTTGCTGGAGACCCAGAAGGTAGGTTTCGAGACACCTGTAATTCTAATGAACCCATTATCAAAAGATGCCTATGTGGCCAGGCATGGTGACTCAAGCCTGTAATCCTAGCACCTTGGGAGGCTGAGGAGGGTGGATCATCTGAGGTCAGGAGTTCAAGACCAGCCTGGCCAACACGGTGAAACCCCGTCTCTACTAAAAATACAAAAATTAGCTGGGTATGTTGGCAGGTGCCTGTAATCCCAGCCACTTGGGAGGCTGAGGCAGGAGAATGGCGTGAACCTGGGAGGTGGAGCTTGCAGCGAGCTGAGATCCAGCCACTGCACTCCAGCCTGGGCGACAGAGCGAGACTCCTTCTAAAAAAAAAAAAAAAAAAAAAAAA
>NW_012116377.1:6050300-6063311 GCF_000951035.1 Colobus angolensis palliatus
TGACACTGAAGAGCCACGTGAGAACAAAGAACCAGGCTTTGATCTGAGTCCTTCCCACCTTAAGCTACTTTAACCTGTGGGCGCTGGCAGGTGTTCTCCCTCCAGGCCACTCACATGAACCACCTCAGGAGACAGCCCTGGACCAGGTCCAACCCGAGGCGGGGGCCGAGGAGTCTGGGTCCTGTCAGGGTCTTGGTGTTGGCTAAGGGGGTATGGTGAGAGTTTTTCCTGGGGTTCAGGGTATTCCAAAGCAACTCCTTCAATAACACAAACAGCGAATAAGCTTGGTCTTTGAACATCCCTGTGTTCTGTGGTTGGTCACTCCCTCCTTGGGATTCCTTATTTTGGTGTGTGGTAGACGCTGTAGCGCCCCCTGCAATACACCTGCCTCTGTCTGACTCCCCAGCCTGAGCCTGGCTGTAGCTGTGCACTCGGCCCTGTGTCTTGCCTGAAGTGGGGAATCCATGTCCCTGAGCAGCCCCTGATCAAGGGGCTAGGTGTTCATGCCCAGCTCCCTGGCTCCCGGGGGTAACTCAGCTCTCTGCTGCGTCAGGCACCAGCTGCCCACTGGGGTGACTGGCAGTGATCTCTGTGCCGGCCCCCACTGTCCCGGATTCACACCCTCTCCCTGCTGGTGTGCCTGGGCCATCCCCATGACCCCCTCCACTGGGGCCCTTGTCTAGGGCTGGCTTTGGGAGAGATCAACCCAAAACCTTGCCTTCTCCTGGTTCTTAAGATAATCAATCCATATTCAGGGCAGAAAGGTGAAAAGTTGGAAAGGGAACAAGGTAACCCAAATCACCCCTAATCCAGTGACATGTGTGCGCTCCCTCCGGGCCTTTCCTCCTGGCAGCACTGTAACTGGCATTTGCACAGTGCCGGCTGCTGTCACGCACACTTATCTCCCTTCTCCTACCAGCAACTTCGCGAAGGAGTTACTATTTTATTATCCCCATTTAGCAGATAAAGGAACTGGGACATAGAAAGTTCAGGGAACCTTCCCAAGGCCACAATGCTAACATGTGACAAACAGAAGTTCTAACCCAGCAAATGTGTGACTGGCCTTGAAATAGGTGTATTTTACAAAATTGGCATCACACTGACCTTCCAATTAGCTTGCCATGAGCATTTTCCTGTCTTAAAAGGCTGTAAAAGCATGATGTTTACAGCTGTTTGATAGTTCATTTTCTAAGGGTACTCTAGAATTTATTTTTTGCTCTTCTCTGTTTTTTCTCTCTCTTTTCTTTTTCTTTCTTTTTAAAATTGCTGTTATAAACAACAACTAATGAATGTCTATCTTTGGGACATTTCTAAGGCTAGTACATCTTTTGGACAATGTTTCCCCAGCTCCTCTCTTTCCCCCCAACAATAGCACTTGGGGACTAAGAGATGGTGTGGCCCCCACTCGCCCGGTCCCCTCTCCCACCCTGTGTACTCCAGCCCAGGTGCCACAAGATGGAGCCAGGAAGCCCCAGGGAGGGATGCACTCACTTCGTGACTTAGGCTCCATGACAGTGATGAAGCTACCTGCAATGGGACACCTGAGGCCCAGGGCCTAGAGGGTCAGCTGCTCCCCCAAGGCGACACTGAAGAGCCAGGTGAGGACAAGGAACCAGGCTTTGATCTGAGTCCTTCTTACCTTAAGCTCCTTTAACTTCTGAGATGAGGCGTCCTGGTGCTGAGTGGTGCTTGGGGCAGGGGGTCTGGCCTCCCCACTACCAGGGCAGTGGTCAAGATTCACATCCTGTGTTTTTGTGACCTGGGTGCAAAGACTACTCCCTCATTCACCTGGCTACAGAAGCTCCCACTCATGGGGGGCCTACTGTGAGCAGGGTCTTGAATTCCCATCCCCAGGGCCCCTGCTGGTACATAACCCATGGCAGGTGAGGTGTGCAAAGTATCCCACTTTTTTTTTTTTTTTTTTTTTGAGACGGAGTCTCGCTCTGTCACCCGGGCTGGAGTGCTGTGGCCGGATCTCAGCTCACTGCAAGCTCCGCCTCCCGGGTTCACGCCATTCTCCTGCCTCAGCCTCCCGGGTAGCTGGGACTACAGGCGCCGCTACCTCGCCCGGCTAGTTTTTTGTATTTTTTAGTAGAGACGGGGTTTCACCGTGTTAGCCAGGATGGTCTCGATCTCCTGACCTCGTGATCCGCCCGTCTCAGCCTCCCAAAGTGCTGGGATTACAGGCTTGAGCCACCGCGCCCGGCCAGTATCCCACTTTTAGCTTCAGTCAACTGATTCCAAGAACAGGGTCCCTGTGGTTCAGACTTGGACTGCTCAGAAAAACTTACAGGTCTGAGCTTTTAATGTGTAATCTCCCATTTTTTTAAGTGTTAACAACCAAATCCGCTTTCTCTTAACTTGTTGACTAGATTATACATATAGACAGGCA
Organism: Colobus angolensis palliatus; assembly: GCF_000951035.1. NCBI lineage: Eukaryota > Metazoa > Chordata > Mammalia > Primates > Cercopithecidae > Colobus > Colobus angolensis. The sequence continues at coordinate 6,052,693 of NW_012116377.1, forward strand.
AGAGCCCTCATCCCTCCCTGTCTCCTGTGCCCAGTGACCACTCCTCCATCCTTTTATTACAAAAGAAGTGGTGTCCTAGTCCATTTTCTGCTGCTTATAAATAGAATACCTGAAGCTGGGCAATTTAAAAAGATGAATTTATTTCCATAGTTCTGGAGGCTGAGAAATCCGAGGTGGAGGGGCCACATCTGGTGAGGGCCTTCTTGCTGGAGGGGACCCTCTGCAGAGTCCTGTAGGGCCTCACATGGCGGGGGGCTGAGCATGCAATTTCAGGCCGCGCTTTCTCTACTAGTCCCACTCTCACGAGAACACATTAATCCCTTAACCCATTAATCCATTAATCCACAAATGGATTAATCCATTCATGAAGGCAGAGACTGCATGATCCAATCACCTCTTAAAGACTCCACCTCTCAATACTACCACATTGGGGATTCAATTTCAACACAAGTTTTGGAGGGATATTGAAACCAGAGCAGCTGGTATATAGGTGCTATTCTGCACTTTTCTTATTTTACTTGGTAACAGGTCCTGGAGCCCTTTTCTTATCAGTATTCAGAGAGCTTCCTCTTTCCACCCTAACAGTTGCATAGTATTTTACTGTGTGGAGGTACCAGTTTACTTAACCCAGTGGTTCTCACTCAGGGGAGATTTTGCTCTGACAATGTCAGGAGGCACATTTGACAGTCACTAGTGGTGTGTGTGTGTGTGTGTGTGTGTACTGTCATTTAGTAGGTAGAGACCAAGGGTGCTGCTAAGCCTCCTACAATGCACAGAATGACCCCCATGAAAAAGATTTTTTCTGTCCAAAATGTCCAATAGTACGGAGGCTGAGAAACCCTGATTTAATCCACCTAGAGTTCCCATATTTAGCAACAAGAATACAGGAATAAGGCATGAATGCACCTATTGCCGTAAACAAGCATTCATTGTTTATCTGAAGTTCAAATTTAAATGGGCATCCTGTATATCATCTGACACCCCTAAATCCATCCCCTGTTGATGGAGACATGAATTGTTTCCAATCTTGTGCTATCACAAAAAGAGTAATGACGAACATCATTGCATACCTCATTTTGTTCATGTACAAGTAAATCTATAGGATAAATTCCTCAAAATGATTAAAGATCACAATTTGTAACTTTTATAGATACTGCCAAATTTCCCTTCATTAGGGTTGTATCAATTTACACTCCCACCAACAAGATGTAAGAGTGCCTGTTTCCCTACTGCTTGGCCACCAGAGTGTATTAATAAATTTGGGATTTTTGCCATTTTGATTGGTGGGAAATCTGAATAGAAAACTTGAAGACATTGTGAGCAAACTTGGGTGGAAAATGCATATGTGAAAAATGTTAAAATCCTGGGCCAAATTCAGCCTGTGGCGAGCCAGTTTGGTGTGTCCATCGTATGCCTGTTATTGCTGATCTTCTCCATAGCTGTGTGCCCAGAAAGGTTCAGTCACTTGCCCAAGATCACACAGCTGGTCCATGATCATCATGTGAATGCTTGCCTAGTGTTAATACTAAGGCGGCTCAAGATGGGCACTGGATGGGCGGTCTGGGCCCCGGCAAGCTCATGTCCCCCACCCTCAGCCCCGAGTCTCCCCGGAAGCGTCCTCCAGCTGCATCATCACTCAGACTTAAGCTGGCCCACTTGTCTGAGCACATGGCATTAGCAGCAAATGTGGCCCAAGAGTGGGTGTGGAGGGCCTTACTGAAGACTGGACAGTCATGTTTGCTTCAGCTAATTGGTTAAATAGATTCTTCTACATGCACAGCGTTGAGCTTTCTGCTTTGATAAGGCATAATATTAATTTTAATTAAATCTCTGAAGGCTTTGCCAAATATTTCCATTTTCTGAACATGTCCCTTGACCACAGAGTTTATATTCCCCAGACACAAGGTTGCTGGGAAGGGCTATGTCCCCCAACCCCCTTCAGCCTCTGAGTGTAGGGGAAATGTGAGGGTGGGGTGGGGAAGGAGATGGCTTGGCTCATGAAAGATTCACATGAACTGAGGACCTACTATGTGCCAGGCACTTCCATATCTTGTTTTCACTTGATAATACAAAATGGAATCTTAAATCCTCACTTGAGCAGTAAATACAGGATCAGTAGATTAAGAAGTTTGTTTAGAGTTATGTAGCTGCTAAGTGTGGGGTCAGGATCTCCCTGACTGAAGGGATCATGGGTGGTGACACCTGCAGTTTTGGCCCAAAGGCTCTGCTTTCCGGAAACAATGCTTTGCTTCTCCTTTAGGGAGCCACCCCTCTCCCACTCAGTGCAATTCTCATAGAGCTGAGCTTCCCCTGCTCCCAGGCAGCTCCTGCAGCCCCAGCTCTAGAGGTGGGCATCACCTGGACCAGCCTCGGGCTGTCAGAGCTCTTTATCCCGCAGCCTGGTGATTAGGGATGAACGTGAGACTCAAGCCTGGCCTCTGAGATCTAGTCCCAGGACTTTGGTTGGAGTCCACGGGAAAGAATTGCTGTCTTCCTAGTTGTTAGAGTGCGGTCTGGCACTATGGACAACAGCTTGTGGAGAGGAAGACAAAGCCAAGAAATGGAGGCATGGGTAGGGAAAAGAAAGTAAATGCCTAGGGTGTATCATGTGAGCCCCGAGATTCAGCTGTGCCTGAAGGAAGACTGCCCTTGAACTTTTAGCATTATTTAAACCAGGAAATTATTAAGGTTTTCTTCTTCCTCCTCTTCCTTCTTGATCTTTTTCTTCTTCTCTTTCTCCTAGTCTTCTCCCCCTCCTCCTCCTCCTTGCTTAAGTCATTCTGAGGTACTTAAAATCATTTCCTTGAGTGTCACTTTCCAGGTTCAACCCCAACAGTTGTGAAGTGCAGCCATGAAGAGGTGGGACACAGTGGCAAAGGTCCTTCCAGTCAGCTAGCCATCTCAGGTGCAGCTTCCATCCTGGGGTGGCCTGCCCGCTCCCTCTGATAGCTGCACTCCCTCTGATAGGCATCTCAGCGGGCACACCCCTCACCGCCAGCTCTGGCACACACCCCTGGCCTCCTGTTTGTGTGGCACTTTCGCTCCTGTTCTGGGCCCCTCAGTAGCTTGTCTTCTTAGCCAATTTTGGGCCCAGGCTCCCCACCCATGAGCTCAGGAGTCACCATTTCTTGGAGGTGTTGGGAGAGCTAGGGTTTACTTTGGTATTGAGTCCAGGTCAAATACAGGAAATATCCAAGGCTGAGTAAGAAGGGGTCCAGAAGTCCAGAGACCCTCATGGTGAGACTGTGTTTACCATTCACACATATGCATGTGAGCACACTTCACACATGCACATGCACACATGGCCCTACAGATCCATTTGTGTGTATATCTGTAGAGAGGGAGTGTGTGGTCAGGCTCAGAAAAATGCTGGGGGTTGTTCTGGGTGGCATGGTATTTGCTTGCAGAACGTCTTTCTGGGTTACTGGAGTTTTCTAAAATGAGTACACATTATCTCTGCAAATAGAAATATATATGTGTGTATATATATCTCATATAATGCTTCAAAATTAGTTGCAAGTGTAAAAAATTGTAAGAAGAAAATGTAAAACAATTTCACACAAAATATTCCCAGGGGTACTGGCTCATTAGCCAAGCATGGTGGCTCATGCCTGTCATCCCAGCTACTTGGGAGGCTGAGGCAAGAGGATGGCTTGAGCCCATGAGGTCGAGGCTGAAGTGAGCTATGATCGTGCCACTGCACTCTAGCCTGGGTGACAGAGCCAGACCCTGTCTCAATAAATAAAAAAATAAATAACCACTGTCACCAAGAGAGGAGTGGCCATTTTCTCGCCATCTTTCCAACACAGGATATAATCAATTCTTATAGTTTTTGCCAATCAAATGGGCAAAATCTGGAATTAGATTTTTTATTTTAATTTGTAGTTGCATAATTAGTGAGATTGAGCTTCTTTTCATATGTTTATGGGCTGTTTGTTTTTCTCTGCAAGTAAATTTCCTGTTTATATCCTTTGCCATTGTTTCCACTGGGTTGCCTGTCTTTTGCTTATTAGGGACTTCTAAAAACGTCTCTTCAGAGTATTGATGTTTTTCCTGTAATAAATGTTGTTATTTTCTCCCAAACTGTCATTCATGTTGAATTTGTTTATGGTGTCTTTTCCCTTATAGAACTTTCCATTTTATATCGTCAAAAGGATTTCCTTTATGGCGTCTCAGTCTTTGGTATTGCTTAGAAAGGCCATTTCTGCTCCAAGTTCTATGGAGCTTGTGCCACATTTTAAGCCCATGCTTTTATGGAATCTTTATGTTCAGAATATTGATCTATCTGAAATTTATCACCATGTATGCTGTGCAGTAGAATGCCAATTTTATTGTGTTCAAGATTCCCATATATTCCCCAAGTGGTTCCTGAACTTTCTGTGTCCTGTTGCTGTTATTATTTTTAATTCTGGGCTGTTCCAGTGCCTTCCACGTGACCTGAAGTTATCAGCTTGTCAAGTTCCTCAGAAAAATTCTGTTGGGTTTTGAATGCTATTATACATAATTAACTTATTAATGATTATATGTATTTACTGGAAACCAGGGGCCAGTAAATACATATAATCATTAATAAGTTAATTATGAGTTTATTTATTTATTGGACACCAGAGGCAAACATTAAGTTACTTATTACTACTCATTTCATGGCCCGCTATTATCATCCATGCAATGCCCTTTTCTTACTTTGTAGTAATTATTTCCCCCTTTCACTCTTAATTCTCACTCCTAAGCAGGTACTTACTAATTTGTTTGATAATTGTCTTTGGATAGTTATTAATTCTTATGAAATATTTAGTGTTGTTTTGTGTCAAGTGCTATAAATTTTTCAATGATCATGTTTTAAAACATGTCTAGGTAGCTATATGTGTATCCAATTTGTTGCTTCTAGTAGTGGCATAGCATTTCTCACACAGCATCTATCATTGTTTTCTTTTTAAGTTTTAAATTTTTTGTAGAGTGAGGTCTTGCTCTCTTGCTCAGCTGGTCTTGAACTTCTGGCCTCAAGCAATCCTCTCACCTTGGCCTCCTAGAGTGTTGGGATTACAGACATGAGCCACTGAGCCCAGCCTATCACTGTTTTCTTAAACAGTGCCCTGGCAATGAGTACCAAGGATGCCTCCAGCTCTTGGGTTCCTTAAACAATGCTTGGTTGAACATCTTTGTACTTATTCTCCTGTGGAGCTCGGCTCACATTTCTCAAGCGCCTGCAGCCAGGAATGGGTTTGTTGCATCACTTAATTTCCACTAAACGCTGCCTGATTGCTCTTCAGAAAGGCTGCACCCGTTTCGCTCCCACCCAATGCATGCACCATCCTGATTTCCTGTGTCTTTGCCAGTGCAGAGTTTTTTCTGACTTCCTAATTTTTACCACTGTGATGGGGTAATTGTTTTAATGTGCATTTTCTGATTACGAATGAAGTTAAGCATCTCTCCATGTACTTAAGAACTATTTGGGTTTCCCTTGCTATGAGTTGCCTAATCATATCGCTTATCCTTTTGCTGTTGGGTTGATTATTTTGTTGTTAATCTGCAGACATTTCTTGTATATTCGTGGGTGTTAGATAATGCAAATATCTTCTCCAGTCTATCACTTGACTGTATCTTTGTGTGTCTTTATCCAACAAAATGCTTCATTTTTATATAATCAAATCTATTTTTTTTCTACTTTGTGATTTATGCTTTTATGTCTTAAGAGGTCTTCCTCCACCCTTAGTCACAAATATATTCTCTTACATTGCTTTTTTCTATTGGGTTTACCTTTTATATTTAAGTTCACCTTAGTAAATGATTAATATACACTTTGGATATGAAGTTCCCTTAGTATGTCATCAAAAGTAGGGATTTAACTTTATTTTGCCACTTATAATGAGCCCATTTCCCTACTACTGTTTCCAGGACACACTGTGCTGAACAGAAGTGCCTGGTCAGGCATTCTTAATTGATTTCTAATTTTAAAGAGAATGTATTTAACATGTCTCTATATAAAGGCTTTTGGGTTTGGGTATACACCCTTTATCAGGGTGAGGAAGTTTCCTTCTGTTGCTTTTCTTGGTGTTCTTATCATGCATAGATAGGAACTGGACATGAATAAAGTCATTTCTGTGTCTATTGATATAATCCTGTGACTTTTCCCTTAGGTTATTAATTGGTGGATTTCACTGATAAATTTTCTAATATTAAACTTAATTTTAATTTCTTGCATAAATCCTATTAGGTAAACTAATTTTTCAAAAAGGAAATTGTTCGTCGAGTTGTAACTTGCACACAAAAGAGAGATGAAATGATAAATGAATGCAACAGTGAAAGCAGCGTCTCCATCAAGAAGCAGCATGACCATCTGTCTGGAAGCTTCTCAGCCCCTTCCCAGGCCTCCCCCTCCAAGGGGAACCACTGCCTTGACTTCTAACACCATTGGTTAGCTTTGTCTGCTTGTAACTCTTATGTTAGTGGAATCATGAGATGCATTATGTTTTGAAATATTCTGTTGAGTTTGATTCACAAATATTAGTTTAAGAAACTTTGCATTTATATTCATAAGTGACATGGCTTGATGATGTTCTTGTCTTGTCCTGTTCTTCTCCAATTTGGGATCCAGATTTTTCTAGCTTCGTAAAATAACTAGGGCAGCTTTCTCTCTTTTCTTTGTTTCTGAACAACTTGCCTGTAATGAGTATTTTCTTTTCCTTGAAAGTTTGCTTGAACTCCCTTGTGAAACGATTTTGGCTTGAGGTGTCTGAAGAAGTGGGTATTTGATTACTATTTTAACTTCTTTAATTGTTATTGATCTATTTAAGTTTCCGTTTCTTTTTGTTTCAATTTTGGCATTTTATGTTTTAACAGAAATATGTCTACTTTGTCCAGGATGCCAAATTTGTAGACTAAACAGTTGTTCATAATAGTGATTACTTTGGAATTTTATATTATGCCTGTAGTGATTTTCTCTTTTTTGCTCTATATTTTGCTTATTTGTAATTTTTTCCCTTTTTCAGATATGTGGGAATTTTTTAAAAAGGCATCCTCCTGTTGTTACTGCTTTTATTTTATTACATTATGGTTAGAGAACAGGTCTATATGATTGATTTCTTATTTAATTTAGGGAGGCTTCACTTGTGCTTTCTTCTTACGTGGTTGATTTTGTGAATGTTCTATGTGTGCTCAAAGATAACACGTTTTGTCTCTGTTGGGTGGAAATTTTTATATCTATATATCTTTCATATACATTTGCTTATGTTTGTTGTCTGGATCTATTAGTTCCTATGACAAATATGTTACAATTCTCAGCCATAGTTTTTGAGTTCTCTATATCTCTCCATAGTTCTTTCAGTTGTTATTTTATATATATTCAAGGCTGTATTTTAGGTGAATTTTAGGTGAACATATGTTCATTATTAGCATGATATATCTCAATTCGTCATTCTTTTTAACAAAGTAAAATGTCTCTTTTTGTCCCTTTTGATTTCTTTGCCTTGATTCCTGTTTTTTGTCTTCTGATATTAAAATTGCTGTATTCTTTGTTCCTTATTTGCCTGATTTTTTCTTCTTCGTTTCTTTTATTTTCATCTCTTTAATTGTGCCTTCTATAGACATTACTGGATTCTTTTAAAAAAATCTCTCTAAAACTCCCTGTCTTTGTTTGCTGCAGTTGCACCATTTATATTTAATTGAATCCTTGTTATATTAGGATCTATTTCTCCTACAGTCTTTTTGTTTCCTAACATTTTCTTATTTTTAAAATGTTGCCATATTTCAACAGATAGATCAAAATTTCTACTATTGATTTGAAAGTTGGGCATTCCATTTTCATCTTTTAGAGCTTACCCATAACATATTTAGACTTTTACTCAGGAGTATTATTTTTAAATTTATTTTTTGTTATACTTTAAGTTCTAGGGTACATGTGCACAACATGCAGGTTTGTTACGTATGTATGCATGTGCCATGTTGGTGTGCTGCACCCATTAACTCGTCATTTACATTAGCTGTATCTCCTAATGCTATCCCTCCCCCCCGGATATCCCACACCCACAACAGGCCCCGGTGTGTGATGCTCCCCTTTCTGTGTCCAAGTGTTCTCATTGTTCAATTCCCACCTAAGAGTGAGACCATGTAGTGTTTGGTTTTTTGTTCTTGCAATAGTTTGATGAGAGTGATGGTTTCCAGCTGCATCCATGTCCCTAAAAGGACATACTCATGAGTATTTTTATCTAGTGTACGTTATTAGTCAAAGTAGCTTATGCTTCCAAAGGAATATGGACTCCCAAGGGGGAAAAAGACAACATTGTGTGAGCCTGGGGACTATGGTGGAGAAACAAAGATGGCTGCCAATGGCAAGGTGCTCCTTATATCCAGAGGTGGAGCCACATTCCTCTCCCTCTGATCTGGGCTGGCTTTAGTTACTCATCTTCCTCAGTAGAATATGGAGGGATGGCGTTTTGGGCCAGGTCATGTAAAAACTTAGAATTTCCCCGGGTCTTTTGGAATGCTAGTGTTTGAGAGGTTGCCTCTCAGATCTTAACTCTCATGCAGTGAGAAAACAAGCCACGTGGAGAGACCACATGTGGGCACTGTGACCAGCCACCCAGCTGACCTCCAAACCAACAGCCAGTATGAACTACCAGCTCCCACTGCAGCCAGGACAAATAACTGCTTCAATGTTGTTTCGTCTGGGCAGGTGCTGTTGTTTCATTCCTGCCTTATACAGGTGAGGGGATTGACAACAGTCCTCTCAGTGTGCCAGGGAGAGAAAAGAGCACAGTTAGGAAGCATTGCCCTGGCTGGGCATTGTGGTGCGAGCCTGTAGTCCCAGCTACTTGGGAGGCTGAGGAGGGAGAATTGTTTGAGCTCAGGAGCTCAAGGTTACAGTGAGCTATAATCATGCCACTGCACTCCAGCCTGGGTGACAAAGAGACCCTATCTTAGAGAAAAGAAAAAAAAAAAAGCATTCTTTTAACCTAATCCACTCCTACATTGACTGGCTCTTTTCCACTCTGGACTGTCATCCTTCCCTCTCCCTGCACACACATGTGCACGCAAACACGCACACACAAGCACAGGCACACACAAGCCAGAACTCAACCACCTTCTGTCTCATAGTTTTATGCTGGCTTCTCAGATTCATCAACCTCCCTTTCTCTGCTGTGGTATCTCTAATGCTGGGTTTTGGGCAGGGAGCCAACAGTCTGTGCTTGGTATCTTGTTTGCAGTGAATTTATAGACTCCTTGGGGGAGAATCGATCCCTTTGTGTTCAAGAATGTAGTATGTTTCTTTGCTTACTTAAGTTTTTGTTTATGTAAAGTTTGATCATTTTTTCATATAGATCTTGTTACATGTATTATTAATTATTTTCTAGTTTTTGTCACTTTTGTGAATGGGCTACATCTTTTCACCCAAATATTTTCTAACTGGTCTTGGCTATTGGTTTGAACTTGCTAGGTCATGTCTGGTCACTTGCTGAACTCTGTTATTTGTTCTTATAGATTTTCTAGATAGGCAGTTATATCATTTGCAAATGATGACAGTTTATTATTATTACTTCTCTCTAGAGACTCTTCTTTCTTGTTCTTATTGCAGGACTTCTTAGGGTTCAGCCTTGAAGGTCCCATAGTATTCCTAAGTCCCATATTCAGATTCAACGCCTGTTGGCTTTGCATTCCCTGGAATCTCAAGTCCCTTGAATAATAGGGAGGGAGCAGGCATTTGTTGTTTGCTCCCGACTCTGATGGGGATGCTTTTAAAATTTCAACGTTAAGGGTCAAGTTTACTAAAAGTTTCTAATGGACAGTCTCTATTAAATTAATGAATTTCCCTTCTATGTCCTAGCTTACTAATCGGAAGTTTTACAAGTCAGAAACAAATGTCAGATTTTATAAACTGCTTCTTTGGGGGTATCCATGTAAATTATCGTATGAGTTTTCTCTTTTAATATGTTAATATAAAGGATAATATTACATTCATTATCTTGAGCTGTCTTTCAATTCCTGGATTGCAATCTATTTTATCATGACCGATTAATCTTTTGATTATATTGTGCATGTAATTTGTTAATATTTTACTTAGGCTTTTGGAAAATTTTTAATGTGGGATATTGGTTTACATATTTCTTTTAAAAATTATCCTTGCCTAGTTCTTTTAGAAATAGGTGGAACGTTTTCCATTTTCATTGGTTCTCAAACATACACAATCAAAAAATTTTAAAAAATTGATCAAGAACTCGAGTTAAAAGATAAATCAAAACAAAAATTAAAAATGACCTAAAGATGAACAGCAATGATAGCATGATATGTCGAATTGTACAGGCTGCTGCCAAATCAAAGCAAACATTTATTTGAAAACAAAATGCATTTATTTGGAAAAATACGGTTGAAAGTAGAGTTAGCTAAGAGTTCTGCAAGACAGGCTATAAAATAGAAGAAAGTTTTTAAGTTCTAGGGATGAACATATAAATATATGCTTAGATTTAAAAATAGGGTCGAAAAATATACTCCAAATTATTTACAAAGGTTAGCTCTGAAAGAATGGGAGGCTGGCCTGTAATCCCAGCACTTTGGGAGGCCGAGATGGGCGGATCACGAGGTCAGGAGATCGAGACCATCCTGGCTAACACAGTGAAACCCCGTCT